>NC_057938.1:23728075-24054950 GCF_018555375.3 Anguilla rostrata | reverse complement strand
TGTTTTGACACAATTGTATTCAGTTCAGACCTTCAAATTTGTGCACAAACTAAAACAATGTCAAATCTGAACAAAATACATTTTACTTGCTTGCACAACGCATGTACATCTGCAAAAAAAATGGTTTTCATTCCAAAAATGGTTCTGCATACAAAATTGACATCAAAATGTATCAATTTTGAAAAAAATGTACGAGGATTTTAATTGGTCCTATTGTAATGCTATTTAACGAATCTACATGTAATAATAAGACTTTCCATTCCTAAGAATAAATTTTGGTTTCGTCAAAACATTGGATATACAGACTGCCAAATCTTTTGATGCTACAGTTTATCATTTCAACACAATTAAGGAGCTTAAAAAAAAAACATGAAATAAGTTGATGCAGCAAAGGGGGCAAAATAAAAGAAAGAATCTTTCTTGGGGGTAGGCTTTGCCTGCTTCAATAGTTTGACAGTCTGAAAAGCAAAAGTTAAAAGGGTGAGTCTGAATACCCTCAGTCTACACTGAAAGACAGGGATATGTGAAGTTAGTAAACAGAAAACAGCTGAATTGTCTAGTGTAGTTCACCGCATCAAAAATCATGAAGCAATGTCTTTAACACTGGACAGGTTTATCAAAGCAAGGGGAGATCTGAGTATGGTTAATGGGGAGGAATGGAAAGTTGGAAAATGACTGATAGTGGATTAAACCCCTGAGGTTTAATTTGCCTAATCTTTGCGGGTCTTTAGACCGCGGTGGAAATGCAGACAACAATGAGCTGAAGGAACCTTTTAGTTGCTTGAAAAGTAGTTCCTGGGACTACTAGTTCCTGGTACTTTTGGTGGAAACGCGGCTTTTGTTTGATGCAAACTGTCTTGGTACTAATCATTTACAACACAAAGGAGCCAGCTATGTTTGTCTCACACTTTCGGTTTTTGCTGGCAGTAGATCTGCTGAGCACTGTGGGACAAAGAAATGTAAGGAATGTCACACAGATACCCAGCTGCATTGTCTCAGTCACCCCCTTATCCAGGAAATGTGAGATGCAGACACATACAAGCAAGGAATTTTCTTTCCTATTCTTTTACATTTTTATTATATTATTCCTTTGCTTTTTGGCTGGACCGCAACAGCAGAGCCAGCCCTATAACTGCAAATGTCTGTGACGGAGTGAGTGATGAAGTTACACCATTGATCGGCCGAGTTATGAAGTTACACCATTGGTCGGCCGGTCCAGGCATATACTAGGTTTTGACTTGGTCTTGTTCGATGTAGTGGTGGGCGGACCGATTCTTTTCACAGTATCGGTTCCTTCGAGTTGACACATGTAAATGTACCAAACCTTTCAAACCTCTCGAGTTTTGATACTTCTAAACAATGGTGTCAGTTTCTCTGTGAAAAACTGTAAGTGGTAAGCTGACCGCTCTTGACACTATTTATAGAATATAAACTTTTTTCGTCAGTTATTCCAGGAAACGGGGTGAGTATTGATACCAATTAATTTTTTTTGGGTGTACAGTAAAACATCTAATTTTTGCTAAACTGTGTATTATTTATATATATGACATTTTCTGAGTAACGAGCCCATGCTTGTATGTAGGTAGGCTATATAACCCCAATACGATGTTACAGAAATGTGACTTGACTACATCAATTTGTCATTCTTCCTGGCATTCGAACTCGTTCAGTGAGTGCAGGCTGCCTGTCTCGACTCAAGTCTGATTCAACTCGCTCATTCTTTGACATCTGGGTTTGAGAGAACGGTTCATTCGATCTCGTTCAGTGAGTGCAGGCTGTCTGTCTCGAGTCTGATTAAACTCGCTCATTCATTGGTTGTTCCACTTGCTATGATTTGCGCGCTGCACCTACCGTAGCAGGTAGAAGTTTTGAGTGGAAAAATGCAGGGAGAATCCGATTCATGAGCACTCAGACGTTCGACAGGCTGACCCGGTACATACCGGACACTAAAAAGAATAATTCAAAAAGAATCGTTTGTTCATTTTTGCCCATCTCTAGTTCGATGGCGACCAGGGAAATTACTGCCCAGTCGGTGCTGGACGCATGTTTGGAGAGCAATGCTGACACGTACAAGCAAGGCATTTACTTTCCTATTCCAGTACTCTTTTTTTCATTTTGTTATATTATTCCTTTGCTTCTTCGATACTGACCTAGCAAATTACTACCCAGCAGGCACTGGACGTGTGTTTGGAGTGCTATGCTAAATGAAAATCGGAGAACATTTATTTCGGTACCGGTCTCGCTGGGTGCTCCGGCGTCTCGCGATCTCTGTCCATTTGCCATATTACAGTCTCCTAGCATGAGTCTATGGTAAAATAACAGATAGGACAATTTTGTACTGAAAAAAATCATATGTAAGACGTGATGTGCAATATACTGAACAGCAAAAATCCGAGGGCCCCCCAAAATTGGGAAAATAGGTCTAGTCCTCTCAGTGTTAAAATGTGTTTTGCAACTTTAGCTGTTTGATATACTTAAATTCTTATGTGTTCTGTCCTTCTGGCAGGATGAAGAGCTGTGCTGCTTCCGAGATTTGGTACCTGGAGCTAAGCATCACTACCTCGTCGTTCCCAATACGCACATAGTCAGCTGTCTTTCACTCAGGAAGGAGCATGTGCCCTTGGGTAATTCAAAAAGGAGTAATGACATACACTATTCATTGTTGCACTTCCAGGTTTTAGCTTTAATGTGTGGCTGGCTGAATTTTGGATATTCACCTGATGTCAGATGGTACAGTATTTGATGTTTTTAAGGAGTGAGTCTGTGGTTGTTGTAGTTATTATATGTGGGAAACTCTGAGAAGTGCAAACTCTCAGTACTGTATAGGTATGGGGTGTGCCTACCAAGCATATTAGTGAACGGCAGACCTGCCATATCATTCAAATTGTGCTGTCTTCCAAAACAAGGGATGTCAGCCACTGCTTCTTTTCACATTGCAGTCGCCAGGTGGAGCTTGCACGAAGGAAGACATTTCATGTGCAGCCTGAGCACGCAGAATGTGGGCATCCAATTGACCAGTATGGGTCACTGTGCTATGAGGCATGGTTACCCTCACCCTCGCTGGGCAGCAGTTATGGCCACTGTCAGCTCTAGCACGGTTCAGATTCGAAGGCAGACCAGGGCACATTACATTTCTGACATTTGGCAGATGGTCGTATTCAGAGCGATATACAATGAGAAGACAAGTGCATAAATTGGTGTTAAGGGCAACAGTAACCATATAGGTGGAAGGGAAATACTCAGAAACCAAAAATGGAAAAACCTTGGATCAACTAAAATAGTTAAACCTGTTAGAGAAAATATAAGAGGATTACACGATAAATACAACTTATCAAAATACATCAATTAACCAAGACAAACACTGGGGCAGTGCCTTAAGAGGATGAGCCATGTAGTAGTCCCCTAACTTGTGCTATTTGCTTGACTGGTTGATTGATCAGCCAATTGCGTTTTCTTGGCAGTGAAGAAGATGATGGAGGTGGGAAAAGCTGTGCTGCTGAAACATAATTTCACTGATCTTCGTGACATCAGGTACAGCCCCCAGTGCCTCAACCAGTTGTCAGAAATCTAATGAATGCATCATTATTTTTTTTTTCATTGTAGAGGAAGTCGTTGTAAAGTTGTATGTCGCTTTGGATAAAAGCGTCTGCCAAATAACTGTAATGTAATGAAGTTTCATTGACTGAGGTATTCATTGACTGAAAAAGATTATAAGGAGCTAGAGTCCATATTTGACACAGTTGTGGATACTACTATCTATACTGTAGGTAAATGATGACCCTAAATCCATTGAATGGTCTGGTGTCATCATTATGTATTATTTTGTTGTTACATTGCACTTTGGCCATGATGCATTCAGAGAGACCACTTTGATCCTGGTGTGTTTCTCAAGAGGATCACTGATCCAAGGATCACCGATCCAGGTGTATTTGTCAGGATGACTACTGATCCAGGATTGGTGTTCCAATATCACATCGGTTAGGTGTGGTGCTCAATAGATCATTCTGATCCAGTTCAGTGTTCCCCTGCCAAATATTTCAGGGGGTTCAGAGGGCTGTTTATGTTGCCTGCATATTCTGCAGAACATCTCCATAAATACCACTCCATTAAGAATAATCAACCTAATCAACTGATTTCCCCCCCCCCCCATCAAAATAAATAAATAAATAACTATATATTAGGCTAGGTATACGTTATGGTTTCACTAAAAAGAAGTAGCCACTCACCCAACACCATTTTAGTTCCCCTTCACTCAAAATATGTGAAAAATATGTTTTAAATAAATACGTTTATTTCTTTCAAGTGATGTGTGCAATTAATGAGGTAGTCGAGAATTAATGTGTACAATTAGAGTAGGTCAGGTGATGGTATTGACAAGCCAGTTATTCACAATACAATTATTTTCTTAAAGTTATTTATATAAATGAAGGTATGAACTGTTCCACTACATTGCAGTCTGTTTACATGTATGGGATTCTTGTGCAGAACACTTGTTGCAAATGCTGCATGCATAGTCCTCAAGATCACCAGGCGTTGCTGTCTGTCTAGGTTGGGGTTTCATGTCCCTCCTTTCTACTCTGTGCCTCACCTGCACCTACATGTGCTGGCACCTGCCAGTGAGATGGACTCCAGATCTCTCCGCAACTATGGGCCTCAATCCTTCAGGTTTCTAACAGTGAGTATTTACTGTGCACGCTCCCAAAGCCCTCCTCACAGTGAGAAGCTGCTCTCCACAACCATAAACAAGAGAGCCCTGTTCAGATGTATGTAACTGATGTGACTTTTTTTGCAGGCTGAAAAGTTGCTCAAGAAGCTGAAATCCCAGAAGGACCAGCCTAGTAAACCCTGACTTTATTGAATGTGTCATCTGTATCATCACTGGAGCGACAGTGTAGCATAATTATTTGAGAACTGAGCTTGTAACTCCGAGATTGTAATGCATCATTGAGCGAGTTCCTTTATCCAATGAATTACTTCAGTATATGTCTAAAGGTGTAGTCATTCATGTAAAATTTGAAGTGACTGTGCAAATTCCATTTTGAGAGGGGCTCAGAGAATGACAATTACACAGTCCGGTGAGCAGAAAGTCTCACGTAAAGAGAGACTAGCAAAATGTTTACTGATTATTTATGTTGCTGTTAAAGCTTTCTGCACCATACTCTACACAAGCACTTTATCAACAGAGAGAGAGAGAAAGACTGAGAGATGACGACTGGCCGGCTGGCTGGCTGAGAGAGAGATAGGAATGTTATCTTCCATCCATCCATCCATTATCTATACCCGCTAATTCTGGTTAGGGTCACAGAGGGTGCTAGAGCCTATCCCAGCATGCATTGGGTAAGAAGCAGGAAGGAATGTTGTCTTGCTGAAGGTAATCTATTTCCACTGGAGTGTCCTGTGGCTGTTAGGGGGCAGTCTCTTTTTTGATTTGCATCAAACCACACAGACAGACACCAGGTTCCACATACACAATTCCACCTTACAGTTCCCCCTTTGGCCCAAAAGAAATGCAAGGTTAGGCCACATTCAACACTCATTCAACGCTAAATCAAAATTACAAGGCAATTTAGAATTCTACAGTGCTTTACAACATTCCATCTGACTTTTTTTAGTTTTTATTTATTTTTTGGATGTCAAACAAATAAAATAAGACCAACCAATGTTGTGTTGTCTGTTATTCTACACACAGGGATTGAGTATGTTGCCAAGTAATACAATGTTCAAAAGTTTCAAACAACCTCCATTCATGAAGTGTTCTCATCTCAAGGGGGTTGCTGTACTTATACTGCAAACATATCCCATGAAATCTAATAATATGTAGGTTTGAATACAAATTCATTGCATTTCACGTATTTTAAAATACGTACAAATATTTATCAACCAGGAAGTTTTTGCATTTCCTAGACTTTTATCATTTTTACCAGCCAAAAACCAGCAAACAAAGTCTAGTTCCAATGTTGTTTATCAAAATTCTAACTCCAAATAGGCCTCTTATTTTTGTTGATTGACTTCAGTTAGGGTTTGTTTTCTGGCAAGCCATCCAAAAAGCCTATTGGCATGAAGGTTTCTGATGGTTGATTTGTACACTGGACTTTTTGTGGTCAGGACACAGCCAACTTTTCTAGATCACCAACTGTGTGTGGGGGCAAAGTGCTCTTTAATCTACCACCAGCCAGGTTTTCCATTGAATTCCTTTCATTCCTGGCCATTGTGTGACAGAGAAAGGACAGAGCAAGCCAGCTAATGTGGGAAATACTCTGTGACACTTTGGAACTAGTTGCAGGTTGTCCATAACTCCTAACGGTGGTGGTGGTGGTCAGCACAGAAAGCTGTCCAGTATTTTAGTCAATGAAATCATTAGAAAGAAGAGGCATTGTACTGCATTGTAAGGACAATAGTCTCTGTTTTGTTTGTGCATCTTTTGCATCCAGAATACACAAATTGTGAGGCAGAGCAAGCTGGTCGAGCAACACTGCCAGGCATTTACCGGCATTTCAGAAGTTGCTGGGTGTAAAGACATTTGACTTTTAGTAGATTTTTGGAGTTTCAAAACAACTCCATTCCAAAACTGTCTATTGTACTTCACAACAAATACTGTGGTATAAAGAATCTGTTTTAATTTTTGTTTTTTTTACATGCCTTATGTATATGAATGTTGCTATACCAAAACAAAGTACAGCTGTAATCGGGTTAAATTGGGATTTTGGAGGTGAGTGGACCCTGAGATCTGGTGTGAGGTGGGTGAAAAAGGGTACAAACCAATGAATGTCTCAGCTGAAAATAATTGTATCTTTAATGTATTGTGCACATAATTGTAATTAAGGAAAACAATGTTTTTAATAGAATGTATACTATTGATGCAAGCTTTTACATACAATATTTCAAGTTTATTGAGTGTCATTAATGCTGATAATTTGTTTTACCCACGAAAATAATCGGTCATCCTCCTCTTTTGTCCTCCCTTTCTTCCTCCTTTAACTGTTGAATTGAAACAAAATAAAACCAGCGGCAACTGGTGAGCTGAAAACTGGTGATGCGCAAAACTTTCCTTTATACTAATCATTGACCTCAAAATGTTTTAATTAAGTTTCAGTGATTAACAAGCATGCAAACTATCTGACTAAGCAATTGGAAAGGGACACACAGCTTCTTCGCATTGTGTTAGGGCGGAGGTCGGCAACCCGCGGCTCCGGAGCCGCATGCGGCTCTTAAGCCCCTCTGCAGTGGCTCCCTATAGCTTTGGGAAAAAAAAAAAAAATATATATATATATATATATATATGGAAATAAATAACTGTTTTATTTATTTTATTTTTTTTCAAAGGGAACGCCTCTTATTTTGGAGATCGAGGTGATATTGTGACACACTGAAGAAAAAAAAAAACTGTTTAATATGTCGTCAACTAAAATATGCGTCACACCCCCGGCGCCTCTCCGGGCAGTCTGAAGGTGGCTAATCTTGACCCCAAGATTTTCTGACCCCAGGTAAGCTAACCGTGGATAAATCTAAAAAAAGAAAAGTCTCTGAGGAAAATAGAGGGTTTAACTCAGCGTGGACAGATTCATTTGCTTTCACTGCTGACGATGCGGGTTTACCTGTATGCTTGATATGTGGCGAGAAATTAGCAAACAACAAAAAATGCAATTTTGAAAGACATTTCCAGAAGAAACACACAGCATTTGCTGAAAAGTACCAAGCTGGAGATGAACGAAAAAGAGCGATTTCGGAACTGCTGCGGAAAGCTGAGCAGAGCAAATCTACTTTCAATAAGTGGATCAAGTCTCCAAACTCAACTACTGCTGCTAGTTTTGTGGCAGCTCAGGAGATAGTAAGACGCGGAAAGCCGTTCACAGATGGAGAATACATGAAATAATAATTTATTAAAATATCAGAACATCTATTCTCGGACTTCAAAAACAAACGTGAAATTGTTCAGAAAATTTGAGATATGCCTCTATCAGCAAACACCGTCAAGGACAGGACCATTAAGATGGCAGAAAACATCACCAGTCAACAAATTAAGGAGATTAATTCAGCTCCAGCATACTCAATCGCCTGTGACGAGTCAAGTGATGTAAACGATATTGAGCAGACAGCGCTGCTAAGTCACGTCTTACATCCCTAATATAGAGAAGCTCTGCAGTGATGTTCAGAAACAGAAATCACATTAAACAGGTGAGAACACTATCATTTAATAGGTTATTATTTTGCAAAAACATATTTATTTTAGAACCTGAGCTGATGTAGTTTTATGTTCAGGCTCGATGGTTGATTGCTGTACGTGGCTGAGGAGAAAACAAGAGGATGAGAACACACTGAAATGGACTTAAGTCATAATTAAATACGAACTGGCCTATTTTTATGTTTACTCTTTTTAAAGTTATTAAGCTGCAGCTATACATTTTATTTCAAAGTGGGGTACTTTTTTTATTTTATTAATGTTCTACAAATAAGACTGAAATGGACTTAAATCATAATTAAATACAAACTGGCCTATTTTTATGTTTACTCTTTTTTTAAAAGTTATTAGGCTGCAGCTATACATTTGATTTATTTCAAAGTCGGCTACTTTTTATTTTATTAATGTTCTACAAATAAGGAAATGACTGAAATAGACCTGCATGGTTCTTTGTTTGTATTTCAAAGTAGGTCTACACATGCCAGTGTTTTTTCTCTCCTCTTCATAAGAGTTTGAGGTTTTCCTTTGTTATAAGGTAAAAACAGCAATAAAATGTCAACAGTTGTCTTTTTGTTGTTCTATGATTTCATAAATGCAACAAACTATTGTTCTTTTACAGTGGATGACAAAAAAAATTGGAAACGAAGATTTTTTTTGGAATCTTGTATGACCTCCTTTTGCATTAAAAACTTATGTCAAACATACTAGAAATAAGCTTTTGGATAGATTCAAATCCCTCTGAATATAGTATAACTATATATAAAACTTTATACACTGTGTTATCTTCATTTTAAGGGTCAAAAAGGTTTTGCGGCTCCAGATGAATTTTATTTAGGGGAGAGGGGCCAAAAATGGCTCTTTTGATAGTAAAGGTTGCTGACCCCTGTGTTAGGGAGATTAAATGATAAATGTGATTTAGAAAAATCTGTTTTAATCTCTAAGCAGTGGCGGAATCTTCCCCTGATTTTCCTTGATTATCAATGCAATTAGTTTAATCCACAAAATAGGCCACTCTTGCAATACTATCATATATAGCCAGCTCTCCCCAAATAGGCAGTTTTAACGAGTAGCCTAGGCCTTAGCCTCCATTTATTTTCATTTGCAGTATGAAATTTTGCACATTTTAATCAACATTAGGCTAACAGGAAACCAAAAGGCCACGCGGGGCACTACCAAAAAACACAAAACAGAAAACTCAAAATTCAAAACACACACAGAGCAGAACACAGGTAGGACAGAAACCAGGCAGGAACTAACAGGCAGAAACACAGTCACACACACAAGCAGGTCAAAAACACAGGCAGGCAGATACATGTAAGTCAAACAAACACAGGCAGGTACATACGGTCTGAAACAAACACAAGGAACCAGCACCCGAGTCAAGGGAACAAAGAACTTAAATAGACAGGGGGTAACAAGACACAGATGAACTCAAAAACCAATCAAACCAGAAAAGGAGGGGATAACAAGACACAGGTGGGAACAATGATAGAATAACGAGACAATTGGAAACAATCATACAATTAACAGGGGGGAGCAGGACACAAAACAGAAGTGCCGCCACCTCCCCAAGCCCCCATAAGATTCCCCCCCCCCCCCCGCCCCTCGTTACACAGGCTCCCTCCCCTTGACAGAGGACCAAATGACTGACACCACATATCCAGGTCCCCCTTCCTCCTTTCTCAGCCTGTTCATTAGCACCAGTCAGGTAAGTAGAAAGCTGATGAGGTTTTGACCAGGCAAGGCTGCTGATCCTGACAGTGTCAGCAGAAGAGTACTCAAAGATTGTGCAGGCATCATCCAACACCTCTTCAACCTCTCTGTAGGACTGAAGAAAACATCCTGCTTCGTTCCAGTGCTGAAGACGAGTTCAATGACTACAGACCAGTGGCACCAATGTACATATCGTGAAGACTTTCGAGAGGTTGATACTGCATCATCTTAGGCACCCTAATGAAGGATTACCATTATTCTCTGCAGTTTGAATACCTGATAATAATAGGATAACTCCCCATTCTACTTTTTTTTCATAGCTTAAAGGTGTGGCTATTGGTCAGGGAGGTCATCTTTTGAAGTAATCTTTTGAGGTGGTGTTGGGAGAAGTCCAGATTAATAGACCTGCAATAGAAGGAAACTTACCTGGACGTGTTATTAATCATTGCCATCACTACCAACACCAACACCAACATCACCATCATCATCGCCATCGTGTTATTAATAGTTGACCTTGCAGCCAAATGGAGACAAAGAGTTTCTACAATCAGTGCAGCAAGCCAGTGCTAGAGAAGAGACCTGAACTCTGTCAGTGCTCCTGCCCTGCTAAGGACAATACACCTCAACCAACTAAGGGTTTGATTGACAAGAAACAGTAGGCTTGATGAAATAACCCCACTTAGGTTTAAATACCCATTTACTTGACTTTTTTCCCCCAATTGCAGGCAACTCCACTGTGTGCTCTCCGGCTCAGATGATGGAAAGCCACCAGGGAAGAAGCAGTAGAATGGGTCATTCTGAAGAGCTCAGTGACCATCAATGTGGCACTGTCATAGGACACCAACGTTCCAACAAGGCAGTTCATCAAATTCCTGCCCTGCTAGAGCTGCCCCAATCAACTGTAATTAATGTTGTTGTGAAGTGGAAACATATAGGAGCAACAACAGCTCAGCCGCAAAGAGGTAGGTCATACAACCCCCGGTGCTGAAGCGCGTAGCATGTAAAAATTATCTGTCCTCAGTTGCAACACTCACTACAGAGTTCCAAACTACCTCTGGAAACAACATCAGCACATGCACGGTTCGTCAAGAGCTTCATGAAATTGGTTTCCGAGCAGCTGTACACAAGCCTAAGATCACCATTTGCAATGCCAAGTATTGGCTGGAGTGGTGTAAAGCACATTGGACTCTGAAGCAGTGGAAAATGTGTTCTCTGGAGTGATGAATTACGCTTCACTATCTGACAGTCTGGCGGACAAATCTGGGTTTGGCAGAATGCATAGTGCCAACTGTAAAGTTTCTGGAGGAGGAATAATGGTCTGGGGCTTTTTTTCATGGTTTGGACTAGACCCCTTAGTTCCAGTGAAAGGAAATCTTCAGGATGCGGATATGCTACAGTATATAATAACATTCTAGAGAATTGTGCACTTCCAACTTTGTGGCAACAGTTTGGGGAAGATCCTTTCCTGTTTCAGCATGACAAGGCCCTCGTACGCAAAGCAAGATCCATAAAGAAATAGTTTGCTGAGTTTGGTGGGAAAGAACTTGACTAGCCTGGACAGACCCTTAACCTCAGTCCCAACAAACACCTTTGGGATGAATTTGAATACTGACTGCGAGCCAGGCCTTACGCCCACCATCAGTGCCCAACCTCACTAATGCTCTTGTGGCTGAATGGAAGTGAATCCCCACAGCCATGTTCCAAAATCTACCGGAAAGCGTTCCCAGAAGAGGGTTACAGCAGAATAGGGGGGTCCAACTCCATGTTAATGACCATGGTTTTGGAATGAGATGTTCAACAATGTATATTCCTTTTTTTATACAGACATATACATATATATATATATATATATATATATATATATATTTTTTTTATTATTTTTTTTTAAAGGCCTCATATTAACAATAAAATGTTTCAGTACAATTTTTAGGCCTAAATACACTATATTATCTACATTAACTAGCCTATCTGAATAACTGAATACATTTTTCACTAGTTTAAGTTTTCATTTGGTTTTCAATTTTGATTTCAGTTTCAGTTTAGTTCCTGTTTTAAGAGCAGGTTTGCTAGTTCTAATTATGCTTGTTTTTTCCATTTTTATTTTTTATTTCAGTTCACGATAATATCCTTGTTGGTAATATGCAATTTATTTAATTTATTGACAAACATTATTGATGATTATGAGTATATATGAAGATCCACAAGCTAGCAGTCAAACCCAACACAGCTGTTATTTACAATTTTGGATAACTTGGCTAACGATCCCTGGAGAAGACAGGACATCTTTAGTAATTGCATACATATGTTTACGGAGAGCAATGGATGGCTGATGTCTGCACACAAATCTGAAGTCAACCTGGGCTTTTATGGGATTGCTCGAGCGTTTCGTTATGCTATCACATGAACAGGCACTCGAATACACCATTGATACAAACAAATGGTCTGAGAATGTTTCATGAATCCCAAGCTGTTTTCATAGCGATCTTACAAACAAAACAAAGAAGAATTTAAGAAGTTTGGTGAATGAGAAATATTCCCAATGCTTTATCACTATCTATCAATCTTTATGTAAATTAGATGAATCTTCTTAAGTATTCAGATGACACTGTGATTGTGGACACCACCAAAACTAAGAAAATACTCTAGTCTATTATCAACCAGTCCAAACAATGGGGTGAAACATTTTTTTTTCACTTGGATGCAGAAAAGAGAAAGGAAATGGTCATGGACTTCAGAAAAAAACAATCCTCCGTGATACACCATGCCATTGGAGAAAAAACAATAGATTAGAAGAGGGTAATATATGGGCACCATTGTTGACAGCAAACTGGAGCCAGTTGTCCTCAAGTGCATGTCAAATATCAGTACAGACAGTTCTTCTTCTGCAAACTTGTTTAAATTGTCTGTCAGTATCTAGTAGCATTTTACACCTGCTTTATTGAAACAACCCTGACCTTAATCCAGCCTAACAGTTTGGTTTTGCTCTCTAAATAATAACAAACCGGAGGTGAAGAAAGTAACATTACTGAGTAGTAAGAGCATAGGGAGATCCATTAGGGACGAACCATCAGAAACAGGCAGCCAAGAAAGGACAAAGTATAAAAATTCTTCTCTCACAGAGACCTTGCTGTCAGAAAGAAGTCGGTCCCAATAATTTAAAACAAGTAGACCCAACAGCTTTGTGCCAACATACACATTGCCTCATCAATGACTCAGCCCTCCTCAATTCTAATGTTTAATTTAATTTTCTGATTCAGCATAGTCCAGAATGCATTTTAGTGTTTCTAGATCGGAAGCAATTTATATAATAATATAACAATAATAGCAGCAATGCACTTAAGGAATCTCTAAATTCAATTACTATAATTTTATTTCTAAATACAATTTATATATATATTTTTTTATTTCTTGTATGCTAGCTGCCTCACCTGAAGTTGGAAAAATAATGTTATGCTAGCTGCTTCACCCTAGGAAAATTATTATTATTATTATTATTATTATTATTATTAAGCAGGTTTTTAATGTCACTGCCAATGTATCTTAATGTTGCTACTGTGTGTTTAGCAGCAGGCTTTCCTTCCCGTAAATAATGATATAATATTTTTAATAGGAACAGCTGAAAATTATGCAAAAACTGAGAATGGAATCATGATGCAGAATCAGAATGATTGTATTCAAAATGGTCTCAGGTGCTGTGATGTAATAATCACGGAATGCAGTCCATTGTTATCAGCTCTTGCTTTCCCGTAAGCTCTGCCTGCTCAGTTTTGTGACGTCAATAAAGGCCTTAGCTTTACATTACTATGACAGGGAAATGTATGTTCTATTGTTTAATTCAGATAAAGGAATGGTGAGGAAAAACTGGTGCTATTTAGAGAAGCACTGGCCAATTGTCCACAACAACACAAAAACTGTATCCTCCAATCACCAACCAAACTAAAGATGCAGCCTGGATTGCGATTAGAGTAAAGGGAAGACTGAATTACCAAACTTTCTCAGCCAGAAAAGGAGAACAGCACAGGGTTATATCATCAATGCTACCTTAGGTAGGGCACTCTTACCTTATCGACTCTCTCTTGTGCTACCTAAGTAATTTAAAACATGTAACATGTAACGCAAAGCATTCAAAGTTTATCATTCTGGTTTAACACAATAGTTCTGATCTTTGTTTCGGTCAATTGTCTTTGTAACTTGTGTTTTTGTCAGGGCCCCTTTGGAAAAGAGGTTGCAACCTCAACGAGGTCTTCCTGGTTACATAAAGTTTTAAAAATAAAATGAAGACCATGGCAGGGATTTCTAGAAGTGTGTTGCTGTTTCCCATTTTAGGTGGAGATTGTGATGAGGTGTCAGTGGCTCTGGTTGTTTGTTGGTATCTGGTGCCTGCTGAGCGGTCCTGTCTCGTGTGCCCCCACACTGCCCTCTGCTGACCTGGAGGACCTGCAGTCCATCAGCTCAGAGGTCATTGTGCGCAGGGGTCCCTGCAGCGCCACCTGTGGGCTGGGGCTCCGCACAGAGGAGAAGTGTTTACTGGAAGGAGGTGGGACTCCCCGGGACTGTCACGAGCACAAGGTGCGGTGCCTGCTGACCTGGCAGTGTGGCCTGCGCACCCTCACCGCACCCACAGGGGGCGCTGTGGTGCTGGACTGTTTGGGCGAGGTGACGCAGGCTCAGGGCAGGTTTGGTTTCTTCCTCTCCTGGCGCTATGCCCGTGGAGTGGTCACCACCGATGACAGCCTTTTTGCCCGCTGGCACACGCCGGTGCTGGATCAGGTGACGCTGGACCCCCTGCATGAGGAAAATGCCGGAACCTACCGCTGTGACGTGCAGGACAGCACCCACCGCATGGTCAAAAGGGTTTACTTCGGGGTTAAGGTCCTGCCCCCAGATGTAATACGCCTGAACTTTACCAACGCCCTCAGCCAATGGGATATCACAGACAAGAGGCTGAATCCAGGACCAGGACCGGAGCCTGTCTATTCCTATCTAACACAGAGGGACATGGTTCTGTACAGTTTGACTGTGGCAGCCGTAGCTGCGGCTCTCATCTTCCTCTCTCTCCACTATGGCTGCCAGAGGCTCACTGCCACAGCAGCAGTGATATGAACTCTGATCACTAATGCATGCGCAGCACAGGCAGATCCTCTGTTCATAAACAAAGGCATAACTATAAATCAAGCTGTGCTGTCACGTGTCTTTAATACACTGTAATTACATTGCAGTGACTTATTAGATGCCATATCCAGAGTGACTTATAAAAGTGGAGAACGTCAGTGTTAGACTCAGGAAAACAGAAGTGCAGTTTCACCAAGAAGACAAAAAAGGCCCACCTATAGTCATTGATAGTATTTTATGCCAAAGACAAATTGCTCTTGTGCATGTGGCAGTGACACGTTTTTTGTTGTTTTCGGCTCTGTACTCGAGTACATTGGATTTAAAATAAAACAATAAATATGAATTTAAAGTGCATACTGTCAGCTTTAATTTTAGGGAATTCACATCCATATCGGGTGATCCATTTAGAAATAACAGCCCCTTTTTAATACAGTCACCCCCATCCTCAGACATTTGGTCTCCACTGCATGTGTGTGTGCATGTGTGTGTGTGTGTGTGTATAGAAATGTGACATCAAAGTTCAGAAGTAAGCAATGAAATGAAAAGTATATCAAGTACAAAGAAAAACACGTCTTTCCAGTGGGAGTAGATGTTCAGGTATGCCTGCAGATCATGAATACAGTTAAGACTTTTCAGCCATTTCAAGCAGGTTTGAGATTTATATTGTATGTGCATGTATGTGAGTTTATATGTTTGCTGATGGGCAGGGTCATATATTTGAGGGACATAGTATTGCCATTCAGCGTCTGTAATAAAAAGACAATACAGTGAATGACAATATAAATTAATATATGAAGTAGTCCAAGTCAATGGTGTTGATGCTAGCCACACGTAGCAGTTAAAAATTTGGCTGATACTTTTCTACATATATCAACCGAAGACACCCCAAGACATGCTTTGAATTTTACTGTTGAATAAAGAGAAACTTGACTTTCTGACAACTCAGACTTCATCTTTCTGCTTTAAGCAAATGATGCTTAGGGCATCATTTGCTTAAGAGCTGAAACTTAAAACTGAATAGTGGTTTTGAGAAAAAAGACTTGTGAAATTTGAAGTCTGTTTGACTTCAAATATGAAATACTTACAGTAACTGCCAGCAGCCCCATGTACAGTGCCCTCTGTAATTTTGAACATATTTTATAATGAAACATGATGAAACCAAAAGGTATAGAAATACCCTTTAATAAAAAAGCTTTAACCATTAGTGAATTGTTTGATTCTAAATCTAAAATTGTGTAGATCATGGCCAAATCAAGAAAAATATGGCTTATTTTTTTCCCCAAAACATAACGGAGCTCTCAGTACATAATTAATTTGTACCTTTTTTGCTTGTATTAATACCCATATAGAATATTGAGATATTATTGTACTTTCAAGGTATATTCGGGAAATTTTTTTGTTAAAGAATAAAAAGGCACCTCCACTGTACCCTTATTTCTGAGGGTGTACAGTCTGGTGGCATTGGAGTCAAACTTCTGGGTCAAAACGATTTATTTCAAGATTGCAATTTTAAATTCAGAATTGCTAGTGGCCAATAGGTACCAAAATAGTTCATCTGTGCAGAAAACATTTGGGTGCCTATGCCTATGGTGCTTAGCCCAACATCAAAATTAGTTTAATACAGGTAGCCAGTGTAGGGAGATGACAAGGGTAGTGACATGCCTGAGTCTGGTGGAGCTGTAGATCAGATGGGCAGCTGCATTCTGAATGAGCAGCAGAGGTCTGATGCCAGAGGCAGGGAGGCCAGAAAGGAGAGAGCTGCAGCCGTCCAGACAGGAAATGATCAGTGCCTGGACTAAGAGCGTCTGTCTGGGTTGCCTCTGTATTGCAGTAAACCTGTAAGTTCTACTCATTATTGCCAGGGACTTTAAATGGGAGAAGAGGCTTCATCATCTCCTGTCAAGGGAAGAGCCACCAAGCACTGCCAACCACTGACTCATGTGTTCCAAAATAAAAACCTATATACTCTCCATGACAAAATATAATTTGTTAACATTACAGTTAATGCTGGTGCATGAGAGTCCTACTCACTTTGCAGCTCATGTCTTGACTGCCAACTTATCTCACCCCCCCCCCCCCCCATGTACATGTTTAAAATTCTAAATAAATCAAAAGTGAAGGGCTTTTTAGTTTTTCCTTTATATAAGATTTGATTTTTTTCTATACAAACTACAAAGTGAAGTCATAACAGCAGGAAGTCTGGGAAGTTTAGGAGACAGTTAAATTTTAGTCCCCAAGTTGCAAATGTGAACACTTAACCAGGATTAATGTATTGTACATTAGTGCTTACTGTATAGATCAACTAATAAATATATTTATTGACTAAGTCTTCATCAATTTACATATACCATGACACTAAACGTGGAACTACATACAAGTTTATGGTTTTATGTACTCATCATGTATGTCTTGGGAAGAAGTGCATCAGTTTGCATACACAAATTTGAGCACACGCAAACACGAACTTGTGAGAGGTTGCAGGACCAGCTCAATGTTTGTAGTGTTTTCCTCCTGCAATTATCTATTTTTTAAAAAACCTGCAAGCAGCCCCCACTTTGCAGCAACATGGCTGTTTTGGCCCACTTGAGTACCTTGATCTCTGTAAAGCACAGAAGCATATCAATTGGTGGCAGTCATCTTAAGATCGGAATGAATTTGTCTGTCTAACTAAATCGGGGAAACAAATTAAAAGGAAAAAACTAAAAAAGGAAACAAATTGAATGAAAAATAAACTTGGAACAAACATATTTTTCATAGATATGAAACGTAGAAATATTTCATTTATGACTGCACACACATAATTTACTGGGTTTGAGCAGGACAGATCTCAGAAAGGTGTAATGTAAGTACATCTCCAGTTGGGAGCAGCAGAGTTACATACTTTTTCAGCACTTATACAGATCCTATTCAAACTATTTGAGCATGACATCTAAATTATTTATCTGAGTGAGGCCAAGGTGAGAAGCAGTATTGACCTAACCTTGCAGTAATGACAGAAGGAGCCTTGACACAGAACACATTATAAACCAATGCGTTTTTTTTAATGGGTGGTTTTATGTCGTGATCTTGTTCAAAATATCAAATAGACAACCAGTAAAATCTAAATAATGTTTCACACTAATATTGGCACATTATATGAGTTTTCTTTAGTGTGCTGTAGCTCAAACAGTTAAAGCTGTAGTTCATTCTGTCAAGCAAATGAATACATCATCAGGCAAGTTTTAAGGTTTTCAAATGAAGCATAATAAAAAAAAAATTATATGAATATCACACTATTCATGCAGAATCATATCTGCAATCTATTGTTTTTATTTAATTCTAGTCTGCATCAGATATATAACATTAGCAGGTAAGATGATGCATGATAAAAAGTTATGTCACATGACTCAAGTCATTTCCCTGCCCATCTTCTTTGTCTTGGCTGTTTGTTGATTTCAGCTCAGTGCTCCGCCTGCTTATCGACAGTCACTGGTTAAACTGGTCCCTCCACCTACAGAACCGGCAGGATCTTCAGGGTGGAGCAGAGGGATAGCTCTGTTTTTACTATCTGTGACTTGGAATGTTTGCATGACTGACTGAGAAATCATAAAAAAAGACTTCTCACCAACTTTATGCACTGATCGTTCATCAACTTCTATTTCATGATCAGGGGTTGGAAGCCTGGGCAATGTCAATAGCTGTCTGTGACTGTGATACGTTTGGGACACACCTGACCTCATCCCACCAGGAGTAGGCTTGGTTCCTTGGGTTACCCAATTCCAACGATATGTTAGTTCCCCAAAGGTTACCAGCTGTCATCAGTACCCCTCATCTCCAAATATTACTAGGTCTCCTATAGTACTATGTGTGATATGTAGGGTGTAAAATAGCCACTTGCTGTCCTGTAGTACTATGTATGGACTGTAATGTGTAAAATAGTCACCAGCTCTCCTGTAGTGGTATATGGCTTGTAAGCTTTAAAATAGCCACTGGCTCTCCTGCAGTACTGTTTGGCCCAAATGTGCCTGAAAAGGTTTGATTGGAAATTTCATATACGGTATATTCCAAAATGGCAGGAAAAAAGTGTTTTTAATTGGTCTTTTTCAACTCCTGCACTCAGTCATTTTACAGACACATTCTGTAGCAGTAGGTCAGAAAACCACGGTGGTTTCGGAATAATGGGTCACAATGTCTGCTGTGGTGCTATTGCAATGAAATTTACTCATGACTCATCTCTGTCTCCCTTAGTCCAAATGTAAGCATGCAGCATTATAGGATCCAAGGACTCAGAACTCGTAACCTAAGGTTACAGAGTTCCATATATATATATATATATATATATATATATATTTGAAAGCATGCATGCATTATGTCTAGTGTTGTGTTATACAAAAAAAGTACCACCTTGTGGAGTATTTATTAGATGAAGACCAGGTTCTAGGGTTAACATTTACTCAGATTTAAACAGTTTAACAGTTCTAAGGTTTCAGATATGGAGGTATTTTTCTGTGCTCTGTGGAGTTATAGACCTATTACTTATAAAAAATATCCAATAAAAAATCACACCCCACCTGCTACAGTTCATCTAGAAACTATGAACCAATTTGAACTTCCTTGAACTACACTATACCGATGTATGAACTGAAATCTCTAGTTCCGCTGAGAATGCGGCTTTTACTTTTTGTCATGGAAATATAAAAGAAGGTGTGGTCCAGAGGGGTCTGTTTACAAAGCTGCTGATGAATAATTCAGAGTTTGTGTATGTGCGTGTTTGAAGAGAGCTGCTCAACGGCAGATATGATCTGTCACCGGGATCCAGCTCAAGACAGACGTCTTTACCTGTCATCAGGTGTCATGTATAAACCCCATCAGATTTAATGGCTAAATGTGTCATTTGCTTCATCAAAATATTATGCATAGACTGATATTCGTATTTTTATCCATAGCTGAGTGAAATCAAATGTAAATCAAAAGTAGATATCGTAGGCTATAGAAAAGGGCGTGTGTTAATCAGCCAGCTATCAACCGGTATTGCACCTGCACCGTGGACTTTTTTAGATTCAATTTAACCGGTTTCCGGGAGTCCTCGAATGTGTAAAATGACAAGAGTACTATCATGGTAAGGAGGAGTTTTAAATTATTCTTTATTTTTATTATTTTTTATTTAATCAGTAGTGACATGACATATAGGCTATGTAATCACGTTTGATCCTGTGAAAACAAACATAGGCGTGGAATGTAAAGCCCAATCTTTTACGGTTATCTGGCATTTTTGTCAATATATTTGCTTATGTAATTTGTATTATTACAGATTATCTTTCCTAACAAGCTGGACGTTCGTCATAAAAGTCTGGAACATGTAACTACTGATGTGGAGTTTGACTTTGATTGCAAATCAGGTTTATTAAAAGGGCTTACGCGTTATACAAATAGCTTTCAGTTTTGAAAACGAGTGGCCAGTTTTTGAATCAGTCAGACATTGCCTTTCTTTATTTGTTTATGCAAAAAGTCGCAGCCTACCTACCTTATTTATCTCGGTGATTTCCCTTGTTTTCTCTTTTAAAATAACTTTAAATTAACCCGTCAAGAGCACATTCGCTTTCTTAAACACGATTTACTTTCTTAAGATTCTGAAATGACTTAGGTTAATTGTATACATTTTTCTTTATTCAAGGTTATTACGTTTATTCCGTTAATTCACAATCCTAAACAGTTAACCCAGGTGGGTTTCATTCAACAGTAGGCTACTGCAATTTGATGTGAAGCGAAAACAATGTTTCCTGAATATTCTCAGTTAGGGTATGAGTCACTTAAGGCTGGGCATAATTCAAACTGTCATCGCCCTGCGTTAATTCCAAGGCATGCTTAGCAGAAATTCGTTGTGAGGCAGTAGTAACGCGCGTTTTGTTAACGAGCCAGTCGCATAGCTAGGACTCATATTTCACTTAAGGTATCTTTACCTGCTTACTCCCCTCCGACAGCCGCCTGCGGAGTCAGACATGGCGAACTTCCTATCACTGTAACGGACAACGTGCCGCGCCTGTAGTTTTTTGAGGAATTTGCACGCGACAGATTAGACTATAGTTCTATTTGAACTGAACAATCAAGGGAGAAAACCGGAACCTGACCTTTAGAATACGATAAAGGAAAACTTTTGGCGATTGTAGTGAGTACAAGTGTTTTCATTGTATGACGTTGTATGGCTGTGTAGTGCCCATGTGAATTCAGAGTCGTTTTTTTCTTTCTTTCTTTTACTATTGGCGGTAATCTGTATTTTTGGAATCCATATGAAGGTGTTGCCTGAATAATTGTGTGTAATTATCTTATACAGAGCAATGGAAATGGCTGAATTCGAGGGAGTTTGGAAATGATTATCTTTATATATAATAATAAATAAGTAATAATACAATTCGCGTCGGACTCGATCTGTAAGGTTTTCCTTCCATGTACAATCGTCTTCTTAACAAAGTGTATAAGTTACAGAATTAAGTGAAAAGGTTGCCGGGTTTTCCAGTGTAGCTAACTGAAAAAATAGTTTATGTACCCGCCAGCCTTTCAAAAATCCCATATCCATTGAAACATATACAGCCTATTTCTGGCACGTGTGGCTTGGAAGGAAAATAATTTGGCTGTATTATGGTTGGCGTGTGTGAGCGTGTGTCTCTGTGTTTGCGCGCGAACACTCATCCACAGATAATATAATGTAATCCTAATTTTCCTGTATTAACAGAGTGACAAGGAGAAAGCCAGGGCTTTGGCATGCATTGGAAACTTTGTGTCAAACAGCATCAGAAAAAACAGCGGTCAGCATCTTATCTCTTCCAGCCGTGTGTTCCCGGGCAGTGACACGACCCTCGCATGCCAGCAGAGGACGGGGCTCGGGGAAATTGTAGAGGACCTCAGTGAGAGTGTGGAGCAGGGTGTATCCGGACCGCATACAGAGTGGGGCACCAGCAGCAGAGGAATTGCCGAGGCTCCAGAGGGAGGGCAGGCCCCCTCAGGGAACAGCAGCAGCACGGCAGACAGGAGCGCCGCAGAGGAGAAGAATGCTAAACATCTGAAAACAGCTTCATCTTCCCCTTTTGGCAAAAGATCAGTCCATAAGTGTGACCGTGCAGCTACAAATCAGCTTCTGCAGGTTTACCTGGAAGAGACAAACCTGAGCGGCAGCCCAGAGACGGACAGCCAAGCACAGGTCATACAGACTGCTGTGAAGGTCCACTTGCCTGTTGTTTCCAAACCTTTCAAGGCAGAGTTTGCAGAGCTCGAGAACAGGTCAGTAACACGCCTCGCTGGGGCTCAAAGTCATCGCGTTTCCCTAGTCTCTTCAGAGGAGGGAGACACTGAAGCCATGGGGCGGAAGAATTCAGGGAGGAGGCGGTCCCGAAAGAACTCCCAGGGGGACAAGGAGAAGGACAGCCCAACGAATGGCCCCCCCACAGGACTGGTTTTACCTGAGCCAAGTAGCCCACAGGACCTCAAGGGGGAACCAGCAGATGCTCATCACTCAGATTCCCCCCTTGCCACACCCATTTCTCCAGCCCCTGGTGATCCGGATGCTCTGGAAGGGGGCGCAGCATCACACTGGCCTCGCCTGGCAGCAGAGGAGAGTCCCCCTGAGGATCGGGTGGAGAGACGTACTGAGACCGCCGAGTCCAAACGCAGAAGCATGAAGGTGTCATCCACACAGAAAGTCTTTGCCAAGAAAGTGCTTGTGAACTCTGACCTGAGCCCAGAGAGGGACAGCTCTGTGGAGGAGAGGCTTAAAAAAGAGAGTGGGAAAAATGGTGGAACTAGGAAGAAGTCAGAGATTAAAATGTGAGTATGACAATTATTTTTTATTTCAATTTGAAGGAGCAGGTTTATCTGAATTCACAATGGAAAACACCTTTATGTAGTTATAACAAGTCTATTTATAAACAGTAATGCAAATCAAGCTGCTTTTTGTTGTATTTCCCCCGCAATCACCAATGCTCCCCCGCTACCAAAAACAAATCACTACATACCATTTTTCAGTTATATGCTGTTTTATTAAATACAATATGAAGAAAACTTGGAATTAAAATTTCATTGTTCCTTACTTTTCACATAAATACTTTTTTATAAAAAAATATCTTTTCATATATTCAGTTTTGAAAGATTCCATGCATTGAAATTCTAAATTGTTATAATGGATTGAAAAATACATGATGGGGCATTGTATGTGTATTATTCATCCTTGTATCATGATATAAAATAGCAAAGCATGCTCAAGATGTTTATTTGCTCACTCTTGGAAGTAGGCTATTTACTCTCAAAACATACAGACTTTTCATTTTTTAAACTCATTGCTCAGTTTGAGGACAGGGCTTGTGTGCTACACTATGATAAGCCATGTGAAAATGGAAGATGTGCAATTATTGTTTGCACATTTGGGAAAATGGGAAAATAATTTTGTTTTGATGTATAGTAATTTTTCATTAATACTTGTGCACTTTTAATAGGTGGCCCACTAGAGGTACTCACACTAGTGTTTAGTTAGTTAGCTTATAAAACTATGGAATTCAACACCGATTTACGTCAATACCACCCAAATCAACCAAATCATTTCCAGCTTCAGATAAATTTAGGTGGACATGTACAAGCCAATACAAATCAATCCCGGTGACTGGAGCTTTACCACCCCCACCACATGAATGGGATCTGAAGCTGCTGTTTGCCATCAGGCCTGCTGCCAAAACTGCAATATCATACACAAAGGTTGATAGACATGAGACAAAGTCTTAAAATTGTTTCATCTTTTTGAACTTAAGTTTAATTATTTTGCTACTGATCATATTGACACAACTTTTAGCTATTCTCTGTACATACTACTCTTAAATTTGGGCATGTTTATGAAAGCAAAACAGGCTATGATGCCAGTTTAGTCACATTTTTTGAGTACAGTCAGGGAAAATAAAGTGACACATTACATTGCAGTACATTTCAGGCATTTAGCAGACGCTCTTATCCAGAGCGACTTACACAACTTTTTTACATAGTATTGGCATCCATTTATACAGCTGGATATATACTGAAGCAATGCTCAAGGGTACAATGGCAGTGTCCTACCCAGGAATTAAAGCTGTGACCTTTAGGCTACAAGACCAGTTCCTTACCCATTATACTACACTGCCACCCACAAGCAGGCTTCTTTAAAATGTTTGTCCAATGAATCAGTTTTTATATCCAGAGTGCCTTACAATGAAAGTTTAACCTCCCTAATCTCTATGTTTTATGCAGTACAACAAATCTGAAAAATGAAACATTACAAGTCAAGCCCATCCGAGCCCCTGGAAAGATCGCTGATAGAATCAGCATGTTTGAGGGACAGGCTGCCATGCAAGCCAAAAGTTATCATGGCACCCAGAGTGTGGATGGACCACCGAAGTCAGCCAGGACGTTTGCACAGAAGGCAAAGGTAGATTTAAACGTGGACATCCCAAACACTGGAAAAGTAGAAAGGAAGTTACAGTCATCTGACAGCAAGGTTGACAGTGATGAGAGGTCAGAGGTCAAGGATCAGGGGCATGCAGTTGCATCTGTACCCTTAGGTAAAACAAGGAAGTTAAGAGATCCAACTAAGTCAATTTCACCTCCACCCACTGAAACCAAGGCAACAAAAGCAATACCATTTGTGAAGACCTTTGAGGACACCCATGAGAGAAAAAATGACACTGGTATAGATGATAGTCCAACTGGTGGGGCACAAACAGGTGCTGTCACCCCACAAGAGAAAGTCACAAATACAGTGAAGCCCAGAATCCAAAAAAGTACGTCCTCTATAATGGTGGCACCAGGACTGGGAAGAGACGCCTCTTTAACTGCCAGCTTTGTTTCCTCAGACAATCAGCCTTACCCAAAGACACAGCGCAAAGAGACCTCTGAGCCAAAAGATTTGACTGTGAAAGATATACCTCCTGCCTCTCTGCATATAAATGAGCCAAAACCCACAGAAGACCTAAAGGGATTAGACTCTGCCAGTGAGCCTCCAACAACTAAACAAGCCAGAGAACCCTCTCCAAATAAAGGATATGCCAAGTCAGCCTCTAGATTTACCAGACGTAAAAACAAGGATAGTCTTAAGACTACAAGTCCTAACAGGCTCAGCAAACCTGAAGGAGAATCTGACTCTGATATGAGTGGTAATTCTATGATGGACCAACATAAAGTTAGTACAGTACCTGAACAAGAATCTAAAGCTATTGGAATATCTGTATCAGAATCAAGGATCATTTCAGGACTTGAACCAGAATCAGATACCATTACAGCACCTGAACCAGTATTAAAGTCGTCTCCAGACCCTGAATTGAACTGGAAGACAGTTGCAGCTTCAAAGCTGGACTCAAAGATTATTATACCACCTAAGTCTGACTCTGTGTCAAAGACAAGTAAACCAGTTGATTCAGAATCAAAGCCTATTGCAGCTTCTGTTACAGTTTCAATGACCAGCACAATATCTGATCCAGACTCAGAGATCAGTATAGCTCTTGATCGAGACTCAAAGACTAATATAGTGACAGCTGCAACTAGGTTTTTGGATAGTGTGGATGGTAAAATTAATTTGCACAATAAAAAGAGTGAAGTACCAAAGTATAAATTGTCTGAAACCCCAGAAGCACACACTGCACTTAGAAACACTAAGGACAGTAGCGAGAATCGACCCACCCATAGGATTAGGATAACTGGGCCTGAAACCAGAGCAAAGAAACCTATGCTAACTTCTCCACATGAAGTGAAAAAACAGGACACACTTACAGAGGAAATGTCAGCAGCTGAGCCAGCTGTGGAGGTTGATTCATCTATGTCAATCATGCAGATGGACAAGGTAAAGAAACCCCTCTCCAAAGAGTCCATAGAAAAAGCAAGAGAAGATCAAAGTGAGAGCAGACCTAAGAAAGAAAAGACCAGTCAGGACACAGAGACAGAAACGGCAATACATATCCAGCAGGAAACCCTGTTGAAAGATGGCTGTGATCATACTGTGCATGATGTGAACAAGCTACCAACAGCAGGTCACGCTGAGAAAAATAAACTCAAAACTAACGCCGGCTCCAGAAAACCAAAACAAGCTATCAAATCCCCAGCATCTAGTGAAACACAAAGTCAGCAAAATGATTCCATAAACGATTCCAGCTTTAGTATATCTGAGACTAAGGGATTGACTGTACCATCAAGTGAATGTAAAATTATGGACAGCAACAGCTCCCAATTAATAAAAAAACAGACACAGACAGAAGAACAAGGCTTAGTGAAGGCACAGAGTGAGAGTATGCTGGTGGAAGAGAATCAGGCAGATAAGGCTGACCCAAAGAGTGAGAATGCTGCACCAGGGAAGAGCTCAACTGAACAGACAGTAGTTGTGGCAGCAGCAGATCAGGCTGCACCTGTAGAAGGGGTTAGTGAGATATTGAGACAAGTACCTGCTGATGCCATGAGCTGCCCCTTAGACAACCAAATATCTGGTATAGAAAGCAGTCAGGATAAGACTGCATTTCCAGCACAAAAGCAGAAACCATCACGTTCTTTACAGAAGAGCTGGGAGGCAAGTGGAGACCTTAAGTCTGACACTTTGCCTAAAACCCCCAAGGCAGTTTCAGAGGTAGATGAGGAAAACAAAGCTCCATCTGCCAGTCAATCACAGTCCAAAAAACTTGAAAAACCACAAAAGTCACCTAATGAAAGCTTAAAGCAGAGTGAACATGCAGTTATACCGCCTGTCTCACCTGTACTACGCCCACCTGACCCTGCAAAAAATAATATTGATACCAAAGTAAAAATGGGGCAAAAGATGGAGAGTAAAATGGGGAAAGAAACAAAGGGAAAGTCAAGCAGCACCCAGACACTTGTCAATGGTGCACACCAACATGTCCTGGAGTCCACCAAGGATGAAGCTTTGTTTCTCTCTGATTCAGTTAAGGATACAAAGACAATATCAGTTCCCAAAGAAATCGAAGGAACAACATCCAGTACCTGTTCTCCTGCGAGAAAAAATCTTCTTGCCTTCTCAGCTGGACAAGATGCTCCATCCAGTTGGCTAGATGTGGACTCCACATTAAGGGGACAGAAGCAAACAAGCCCTTGGAACAAACTTAGCCCCTCCATCAGTGAGAACAATCTACTGGACACATCAGATGAGTTTGAGGACTTCATTAGTAAAATTAAATATTTGGGTGCACCTTTCTCCTTACCTCTGAGAAAGCACAGTGATCTGAAAGCTCCCCCTCCCCCCTTTGTTATGCCTGCAATAAAGGAAGACCTCCTTGAAAAGCACTTTGACCCTGAGGAGTTTCAGTTTGGCCTGAAGAAAAACAGGAAGGGCCAATCCCCTGGGATGTTAGTCAAACTTCAGAGTGCAGAAGTCAAGAGACAGATGAATCCCAAACGGGCCAGTACTGAAAATAGTTTGATCTTCAAATCCTGCGAGAGTCCCTCCAGGTTTATGCGGGAGAACCAGAAGACTGAGGAGGAAGTGACGGTGAAGGAAGAAGAGGAGTCTGAAAAGGGAAATTTGCACCTGGGGAGGCGCTCTATGCTCTTCGACCTTGTCAACTCACGCTTTCAGGCACCCAAGCCCAGTGATCAAGTTGACTCAACCCTGAACAAGGATGTGCCTTCCATTGAGACCACAGAGCCCTTCCTGCCAGTGCCACTAACTTTGCCTGTCACTCTCCTTCCTCGGAGGAACAAGGATTCGTCTAATCAGCCTATTGACCAAGGTCCCTCCCCTTTACCTGCACTCTCATCCTGCTATGATGACCAACCAGTGGATTCCCTGGGGAAATGCCTTCCGCAAGAGCTGAGAAAAGCCCAGCTGCTGCCAGGCACTGTTCCGCAGAGTCTGAAGGTTAGCTGTTTTACTATCTTATCGGTTCACACAGATTACTATGATTTAAATACATACATGGCATTAACATTATAGACAAACACATTTGTAAAGCCATATTTCAGTAGCTGTAACATCTAAATGAAGTATGTATGCATGCCAGTGCAGGCATAATCAACCGAAGGAGCTGTAGGAAGCTATTGAATTAAAACTTCAGCTACACCACACTGTATCACACAATAGAACAGAAGATCCTGGAGGCATTTGACTCAATCTTAAACTGATTGTTTTTAGGCATGTTTGTGTAATAGGATAAACAAAATCATACAGCAATTATAGGGAATTATGGACTCAAGATTAATTGTGCACCAATTGTGCACTGACTTGTTTAGCTAGAAATCTCACTATTAAGGTGTCACATGCCATGACACACCCCAAGCTACCTAGAATAAATTTAAAACTGTGCCAAGCTCTTTGGAAAACTGTGCTGCAAACTCCAATTATTCACTCAGTATAACTAGATTTGTACTGCAAATTAATTTGATCATGTTTACTCCCCTATTAGGTAATTATCAGTGGATTCATAGAAATTGGCAAATTATTTAATCACCTATTTTCTGTCCAAGAGTGTCAAAATCCTCCTAGCTAACTATCCAGTTAAATTTAAGTTGACAAATCATGAGCTAGTTAGTTACACTGCTTAGTGAGTACATGTTTGTAGTGTAACCTATTGGTTTGTTACAGAAGCCACTGCACAGCTGTCGTCTTGCTTGAGAGCAGGCTCTGTCCTTTGGTCACAACTTTTAAAAATTATAATGGTTGGGTCTTAGCTAGCTACCCGAACTCAACAACAAAAGCTGCTGGTTGCCTCCTGAAGATATCATTGTGCCCAGATATGCAGTAAAGTCAGTGACAGGACTTCCTCTTCAGACACCAGTTCCCTCCTCATTCAGAGTTCATCATTAATCACTAAGCCCCTTCTACAGAAATTTTTCACTGGTAATCCAGTATTGCCCTGACAATGCTACAGCACATCATGGTGGGATATTAAAAATGATTTATTGATAATGAAAAATTTCAACTCAATTATATAAAACAACTAAAAGGTACAGGAGATAAAACAGTTACAGATATGTTTTATTTTCTCTTAATTAAAGATTTAGTGAAAATTGCATAGAAAATGTAAAGCCATACGTTAGCTGTACTATCTTCATTACTGTCTTGTTATGAAGATGGTACATCTTCATAACTGTCTTGTTTTTAATCTTCACTGAGCTGAAAACCTTTTTATCGTTTCGTTGTCATGATTTGTGTCCTAACGTGATGGTTCTTCATACATGTTTCAGCCTGACTTTGGGGTCAGTGCTCCTGAACCTGGTGGGACGGATGCCTCCTTAAGTACAGGCCTTCACATGCTGGACAGGGAACCCACTGCTGCCCCTGGGCCATGCCTTTACGAGGCTCCATCTCCTCTGCAGGGCCTCTGCAACATGAATGCTGATGTGAGTGGCTTCGTGGCCCGTTCGGAGTGCTATTACAAAGGAAGAGAGGAAAAAATAAGTTTGACTGTCTGACATTTTTGTGTTTAATGCCATTTTCAAAAGCAAACCCCTAATAAAGCAGAACTACTGTTTACATCTATATAAATTAATTGAATTGTAAATAGTGGCTTATAAAGGACAGATATGCAAGAAAAAATGCTGTTTTGAACATTGGAGAATTATTTGACAATGATTATTGCATTGTCAACTCATTGTCATGTTATCAGTGGTATGATTCATAATAGTATAATGCAGTGTCTAGCAAATATGTAAATTTCTGCAATCCATGCTTATTTGGTGCATTACTGCAAAACAGTACATAGACACAAGAGATTGTGATGCTTCGGGTCAGTAACTGGCAGAACCTATTGGCAGGGCTACATGAAGATGATGCTGAAATGTTTATAATGTATTTACTTTTATTTATTTACCATTAACATTTAACATGTGTGGTTTCTTTGCAGGCACATGAGGATACTGGAGTCTACAAACGCCCAGGAAAGGTGGGTAGAGTTTTCTAGAGTTTCTTACGTGACGAGATTTGAAGATGCACATGCAGTCTTTTAGTACCAAATTCATCCATTCAAATGTTTGGTATGGCATTGAATTATGGGATATCATAGAGCGGTATAATGATGTCCACATGTTTAAATGTAAGAGATTCCCAGCTTGACATCACTAACATTAACATGCTCTAAATGTGAGTATTCACTTGGTGGTGACCACCTAAAATCACGTGAAAGACCTCACCAAGAGTCTCTTCCTGTCTTTATAGATTGTCATTCATGAGCATGCTCAGTTAGCTGGAAAGGCTTTTGAGATCTTTCGGGACATGCCAGATGCCACCTCATTGAAACTGTCACCTGTTATTTCTGTAAGAGTGGTAAGAGGATGGTAAGTCTGAAGGCTTCACTTATTTTGTGTTATGAAGTTTACAACTCTGAGAATTACAAATGTTTTTTTTTTAATGAAGTGAGCTTCACCTACAGTTAAAAATATACAACATATACATGATTCTTATAAATAGTTGATTTTGATACGTGGTTTTGTGTCTATGGCTTTCCGGAACTTTGGCCTTTCCTTGAATACTTTGCAAACAAACAGTTGGTGTAAGACATCAAATGATGCTCTTACTTTACTTTGATTACAGAAACACACTGATGGAACTGACCCTCAGACATGGAATTGACATTTTTGAAAGAGAGAGCTTACCACAACATAAAGCTTTTAAATTCCCTTTTTCACCTTGAATATTTTCATTTGATTTGACATTGACAGCCGTTCATGGATATGGTTGCAGACTTCAGACCGCAAGCTTGCAATCTGGAATGAATTTAATTCATAGGATGGAGTGTAACCATCTAGGTTTATGCTTATTTTTTCGGTAAAATAATAAAAAAATAATAAACATGAATGCTGTCAGTGGGGACACTGAATAGTTTGGAAGCTTTATGAACACAGACAGTTGTTGCATTTTCACGAGACCGTAACTAGATAATGCTGCTATCTTCTTGCACACAACTAGAACCCGTTTTCCAGCCCACCTCTGACCTATGCTCCTGCACCACTCCAGACATGTCTCTCTGCTGTCCTTCCAGCTGGCTGCTCTATGAGATGCCTGGGTTCCAGGGCCGGACCTTTGCTCTGGAGGAGGGCACCGTACAGCTGGTGAACGAGTGGGCCAATGAACCGCTGTCCGCCCACTCTGTCCCTACAGTCCCAATGGTGATTGGGTCTATCCGGCTGGTTGTCAAAGTGAGTGTCTCTTCTCTGTTCTGCTTATGGTTTTGTGCTGCTAAACTCTGCATAAATCTGAACCAATTCCAAATTGTCATCTAAGTATTGATTTTGAGCAAGAAGAAAGGTTATAACTTTATCGTAAATGTCATTGTCTTCCAGTCTGGTTCCCTTCCACAGTCCAAAGACATGCAGTTTAGGCTAATTGGCGAGTCTAAATTGTCTGTAGGCATGATTGTGTGAGTGAATGGTGGGCGTGCTCTGCGATGGGTTGGCGACCTGTCCAGGGTGTATTCCAGTCTTTGCCCAATGCATGCTGGGATCGGCTTCAGTCCCCCCATGAACCTGACCAGGAATAAGTGGGGTAGATAATGGATAGATGAATGGATGGCTGGGTGGATGGATGGTCTTCCATGCCCCTCCCCTTTTTTCTAAACGTGTATATTTTGTTGTGGCTGTTCTGATTATGTGTTGCATTTGTATATGTGTTCAGATGCAGTGTGTGTTCTGATGCAGTCTGATGCACATGATATGTTGTTGGCTGTTCTGATGCAGCACATGTTATGTTGTTGGCTGTTCTGATGCAGCGCATGGTGTGTTGTTGGCTGTTCTGGTGCAGCACATGGTGTGTTGTTGGCTGTTCTGATGCAGTGCATGATATGTTGTTGGCTGTTTGAATGCAGTGCATGTTACGTTGCCCACGGTCCTGATGCTGTGTGATATACTGTGTCTGTTCATCTGATGCAATGTGTGTTATATACTTCCCAGGACTACAGCATTCCCAGAATTGACCTGTTCACGGAGCTGCAGGGGATGGGCAGGAAACTGACCTTTGAGGACGATACAGTGGAGGTGTGCGCATTTGGAATTCCACAGAGCACAGCCTCCATCAAGATCCACTCTGGGACGTAAGTGTGCAGTAGTCCAGTACATAGATGTCCAACAGTCTGAACTCTGAATTTGTAGCAGTGTGGGGCATAAGAGTGTCATTTAAGTGCAGCTGGAAACAGCAGATGAGAAGGAAACTATACACGCGGCCTGTGGAACCACTGGCCAGCGATGAGTCAAGTACAGGTCTGCTGAATGAGACCCTCCCTTATTGGACAATGATACAACCAGTTGTGCACTTTCCTTAGAGGGCTGCCAGCCACAGCAGCCACAGTCAGGATTCAATACCTGACTCTGAGTGGCCATAGCAGCAGTAACCCAGTGCTTTAGCAGGAGGGCAACCCCTTTGACCTCACTTTGTTACCTGGTATTTAACATTTTTAGAATATTTGGTCCCCATACTGTGCTTTTCAGCTTTCAGTGAAGAAGTTGGAGTCATAATACATTTAAAAAATTCAGCACTCCAGCACTCTCGCACTCTGATTTACATGCAGTGATCCCTAGTCAGTGATGTGGCTGAACCTGTGTAAAAGTGAACACATGGGCAATAAAATTAAAAATTTAGTTAAACAAATGCATCTTGAAATAGTTTTAATTATTCCTGCATCCCAGAGAACCCTGCTACGAGTCAGAGGAAAAGATCTATCCTGGCCGTACTGTGGTTGTAACACATGTCAACAGCTAGGTGCTAATCCCAAAATGGAGCATCGCATAGTTCTGGCAGGCCACGAGAGTCAAGCCGCTCCGGCTGAATCAGCTGATGCTCAGCTGAGTGATGTTCACGTATCACAGTACATTCACATAACAGGGCGGTCTACTTAAACAGCCCCCATCTACTCATTTGGCTGCTCCTCCTGCATGCAGCTATCTGCACGTTGTGTTGCAAATCCCCTCCACCACCCCAGTTCCGTCCCTATGTGTTAAGAATTTGCATTGCTGCTGGATCTGTTCTGTGTGTACCCCTGTAGGGGGGTTTGGCTGCTGGCCTCCCGGCCTTATCCACATGGCCTGCGTGGTTGGTGGGAGAGCTCCCAGAACAGAGCCATACCGCCAAACAAAACTGTATTGCCTTTATTGTTAATAAAGATCTTACTTTGATGACAGTGGTCCTGACATAACAATGGATTATGAAAGTCTTCTTGTTGTTGGAAGAAAATTTGGAAAAGGGTGAACATGAAAGTAAATGGATTTTATGCATTTTACACATCTAGCACACAATAAACATTCATATAATTCTTGTGTGTAGTATGTCACAATTTTAAATTATTTTATTTATTTCAGACGATGATGTTAGCATATGGCTTGAGCTAATAACATCTAAAAATATGAATTTGTCTCCCATCTGCAAATAACCAAATTCCTTTTGCTTGCAGTTCCAAGCTGGCTTTATAAAGTCATGTGCTTGAGTTATGGCCCCAGAGGCAATAGAGAAACCTGCTATCAGGTTGTCATTCCTGTGGTGTTTTACAATCACAACCAGTCCAAAGGTGTATGAGTTCCGTGGTTTATACTGAGAGTCACAGCTGGTCAGAATGTGTGTGAGTCCTGTGGTTTATACTGAGAATCACAGCTGGTCTGAATGTGTGTGAGTCCTGTGGTTTATACTGAGAATCACAGCTGGTCTGAATGTGTGTGAGTCCAGTGGTTTATACTGAGAGTCACAGCTGGTCAGAATGTGTGTGAGTCCAGTGGTTTATACTGAGAGTCACAGCTGGCCTGAATGTGTGTGAGCCCTGTGGTTTATACTGAGAGTCACAGTCGGTCCAAAGGTGCGTGAGTCCTGTGGTTTATACTGAGAGTCACAGCCAGTCCAAAGGTGTGTGAGTCCTGTGGTTTATACTGAGAGTCACAGCTGGTCTGAATGTGTGTGAGTCCAGTGGTTTATACTGAGAGTCACAGCTGGTCTGAATGTGTGTGAGTCCTGTGGTTTATACTGAGAGTCACAGCTGGTCTGAATGTGTGTGAGTCCAGTGGTTTATACTGAGAGTCACAGCTGGTCTGAATGTGTGTGAGTCCAGTGGTTTATACTGAGAATCACAGCTGGTCTGAATGTGTGTGAGTCCTGTGGTTTATACTGAGAGTCACAGCTGGTCTGAATGTGTGTGAGTCCAGTGGTTTATACTGAGAGTCACAGCTGGTCTGAATGTGTGTGAGTCCAGTGGTTTATACTGAGAGTCACAGCTGGTCTGAATGTGTGTGAGTCCTGTGGTTTATACTGAGAGTCACAGCTGGTCAGAATGTGTGTGAGTCCTGTGGTTTATACGGAGAGTCACAGCCAGTCCAAAGGTGTGTGAGTCCAGTGGTTTATACTGAGAGTCACAGCTGGTCTGAATGTGTGTGAGTCCAGTGGTTTATACTGAGAGTCACAGCTGGTCTGAATGTGTGTGAGTCCTGTGGTTTATACTGAGAGTCACAGCCAGTCCAAAGGTGTGTGAGTCCTGTGGTTTATACTGAGAGTCACAGCTGGTCTGAATGTGTGTGAGTCCAGTGGTTTATACTGAGAGTCACAGCTGGTCTGAATGTGTGTGAGTCCAGTTGTTTATACTGAGAGTCACAGCTGGTCTGAATGTGTGTGAGTCCAGTGGTTTATACTGAGAGTCACAGCTGGTCTGAATGTGTGTGAGTCCTGTGGTTTATACTGAGAGTCACAGCTGGCCTGAATGTGTGTGAGTCCTGTGGTTTATACTGAGAGTCACAGTTGGTCCAAAGGTGTGTGAGTCCTGTGGTTTATACTGAGAGTCACAGCCAGTCCAAAGGTGTGTGAGTCCTGTGGTTTATACTGAGAGTCACAGCTGGTCTGAATGTGTGTGAGTCCAGTGGTTTATACTGAGAGTCACAGCTGGTCTGAATGTGTGTGAGTCCTGTGGTTTATACTGAGAGTCACAGCTGGTCTGAATGTGTGTGAGTCCTGTGGTTTATACTGAGAGTCACAGCCAGTCCAAAGGTGTGTGAGTCCAGTGGTTTATACTGAGAGTCACAGCTGATCTGAATGTGTGTGAGTCCAGTGGTTTATACTGAGAGTCACAGCTGGTCTGAATGTGTGTGAGTCCAGTGGTTTATACTGAGAGTCACAGCTGGTCTGAATGTGTGTGAGTCCTGTGGTTTATACTGAGAGTCACAGCTGGTCAGAATGTGTGTGAGTCCTGTGGTTTATACTGAGAGTCACAGCCGGTCTGAATGTAGTTTCCTAATATCTCACTCTGCATTCCAGATGTCTCCTCACGTGCTTGTGCACATTAGAAGGGCACAGTCTGTTCGGGTTTGTTTATGGAGATGCTGAGTTGTGCCAGCGCTGTTAAATGTTAGAGGGAAGAACTCTTAAAGGGGCAGCCCTTTCTCTCCATGTTACAGTAGCAGCTGTTATGCAGGACTTCACTCACAGCATATCTATGATTCACTCAGGACTCCCAATGGCAGATATTTTATCTACTGCACTCAGCTGGCAATTTACACTAGGTTATAGTCATCTCAGTGTTGACCTTTGAATATTTGCACACCCTGATTTTGGTGACCTCTCGCCTCTGGTTATCTTTACATTGGCAATGGTCTTCATATCACTGCAAAATCTCTGACCTATACACAGTATAGCTGTCAACTGGACAAAAATGTAAATATTGTATTCTGTAAAATAAAATAAATTTGATTATTGATTATTGTGTTGGCATATTATGTACAGAATCGTTATAGTTGCTTCCTGTTATGCATGCTGTGTCTACAAGGCAAAGGAAGGTAACGTGACAAAAGATTGTGACAAAACAAAGGTTAACCATTTTTTGCTAAATGTAAATTTACTAACAATATTCAAATTTGCAACAATGACCCGAAGTAAAGAAAAAGCTTGACTATCACATCATAACATAAAAACACTTAGTCAACTACTAGTGCCACTTGCTTTCCATACATCATCTAAAACATGAATCAGTGATGGTATGGTAGTTTTTTTTAAATTACTGGATTGACTATTCTTCAGTGGGAAAGGGGATCTTTTGAAGTAAAAGAAATGACGTTCTGAAACATGGCATGCATTTACCTTTCAATAACCACAAAAAAGCACTTATTTGAACTTATTTTTAACCCTTAGAAAATTAATTTAATTTCATATTTGAAGAACATCAAGATTTAGAAATCAAATTCTGACGGCTGTAGTACACTGTAATGACAGGTTCCTTATAATTCAGGCCCAGAATGACAATATTTTCAGAAACCTGCATATTTGGGTGACTGCTCCTGAATTGTCAAGTCTGAATAAGATGGTGAATTTACACAGCCTTAGTAGGCACCTGAATCTTTTGACCATAGGCTCAAATAGTGTCTGGTTCACTCACACCTGCTGGGTCCTGTTGTTATATAAAACATTTTGAGGCTAAACGGATGCAAGCAGTGACATGCCTGTTTGTGGGTTACTAGGTGGATGGTCTTTGCTGATCCAGGGTTCAAAGGTGTGCTGTCAGTGCTGGAGCCTGGGGAGTACCCCTGTCCGGAGGCTTGGGGGTTCCCCACACCCTATGTTGGATCTCTGCGGCCCCTCAAAATGGTGAGTCCCAGGAGCCATGTTACAAGGAACACGGTTTGGTTGTGGCGATGGTAAATGTTCTTTTTTTTTGTTTTGAGTTATTGGGGCAACATTCAATTTCCACCCCAGTGGAAAATAAAGTTAAACACCTGAGAAAAAGGTAAAGCTTGTTTGAAAGATAAGTATGCAAAAAGTTTATTTCAAAGCATCTCGTGTTATTTCCTTTCTCTTTTTGACTCAGCACATCTCTCTCCTTTAGTTTTTTCTTCCTGTTCTCCTGTTCTGTCCTACCTTGTCACCTGACTGTTTGCCTCACATCGTCTGATGCCTCCTGCATATGACAAATTATTCCAAGTTCAACTGTCCTGACCTTTTATGACCTGCCCTGTAGTTCTCACAGCTCGGACCTGCCCAGGACTACAAAGTCTGTTGTTTTTCTAGTTTTTCCACATAGTGTCATTAAGGCGTATTTTTAATTATTGCTGGGACATCTATTTTTATGACAATTATTAACTGTATGTGGGACAAAAAGCTCTTCCGACAGTTTTAATCTGCAACCTCTGTGTCTTTCAGGGTGGACTAAAGGTGGAAAATACAGCTGAAATAAAGGTAGAGTGCTTTTATTACATTCCTTTTTTTCAGTTCATGGTTGGAGGTTGGATACACACTCTCTCAAAATATATACTGTATAAAGCAAGTGAAATTCTGGGAGAAAATAGCACTGTAGTGAATGGCTTTGTTTGCAACGTTATTATAAGTGTACCTGATAAGGGCTGTTAATCCTCATGGTACTACTCTTAACACAGTGCTATTATGTCATTATTGATAGTATTTCTGATTTTATGCATTCATTTTTTTTTCACTCAGAGTTGGCTGAGGTCTACGATGTCATATGTATTTTGAAAAATGGTTCTTTGTGTTGATGTGTGATACCCAGAGTTGGTATCCCTCCATTTTAAAGAATAGCATGAAGACATTTTTCCTCAGGGGGAAATGTGTTGATTTTTGGCTTGTTGTAACATGTATCTGGAATAGGAACACCACACCCACGGCATAACCGTGTTGCCCTGAATCACTTCCTGAATCAAGACTTCTCCCTCTGCGGAGGCCTCCATTTAATTAATCTCATATTTCAGGCGCTGCTGTATGAAAAGCCTGGTTTCGAGGGCCAGTGCTTGGAAGTCGATAGCCAACTAGCTAGTTTTGGAGGAAAACTGGAGAACGAGGATTCAAATGCAGAGAGCCCGACCTCGCCCACACGGAAAATCCCTTCTGTGGGCTCCATTAAAATTCTTGGCGGACTGTGAGTGCCGTTTTCACATTGTATGAATTTCAGAGTAACTTAGGCTTGAAAATGTTTCTTTTCACATGCTTCTTAGCGGCATCTGTATGTAGATGAGTGCGCAAGGGCATTCTGTCCACCAGCTTTTGCATTGACCCACTCACTTCATCCGTCCTGCCCTGCAGCTGGGTAGGGTACAGCCAGCCTCGCTTTGAAGGTCACCAGTACATCCTGGAGGAAGGAGAATACTTTCACTGCGGTGACTGGGGAGGTGCCAATAACACACTGCTATCACTGCGACCCATACTCACTGTGAGTGTAACCCCATTGCATCCATTATCACCACAGCATGACCTCGCCATAATCCACACTGACTCAATGTCCACACACCATAACAGCACTGCACCCACACCGACTGTCATCATCACTACACCGTCGCTTATGCTGACCAGCAATGTAACCATACTGTAACCCATGCTAACCATAGGTATAACCATACCATAACTGGACTGTAACCCATGCCGACCTTAGGTATAATCACACTATAACCATACCATAACCCTTACTGACCTTAGATATAACAACACTATGACCATTCCGTAATCCATGCTGACCGTATGTATCTGCACACTATAACCATTCTGTACCATAACCTGTATAGCTGGTAGACATAACCACACTATAACCATACCATGATCCATGCTGACCGTTATATCAACAAACTATAACATACTGTAACCCATGCTGACCAAGGGTAAACCACACTATAACCGTTTCGTAACCCATGCTGAACGTAGGCACCATAATCCATGCTGACAAGGTCACTTGTTACATTTCTAAACAAGCACCCAGATTTTAGAAAACAAGCTCAAAAGACCGCTTTGGGAAAATCAAGCCCAAAAGTATGCCAAAATTAGCATATTACCGTATATGCGATCTTGGCAATACAAATTGTTATAGTTAAGATGGGTGTTTGTTGCTGAAAATATTTGATATAGTCATGGAGCAGTCGTGGTAAAGTTGTTGAAAACTGGAAAATGGAAAATCATGGAAAACAGGAAAAAATATTTAATTCTATGATTTAAAATACACGTAAGATTGCTTTTTAGTAGGCAATATTTATGTAAAAAAAAAACTGAAAAATTGTCTAAATGTTTTTAAGAGAGCCATGACTGTGCTGATGAAAATTTAATTATGTGGATTTTCAAAAAAAAAAAAAAAACCTGTATGATGCTTAGATGGTGATTGTGACAGCCCTAGCCAATAGCACAAATGCCTCTGTACATACACTTCTAGTATTAAACAGAAGCAGAGTTCTTCCCACTTTAGTATTTTTGTATTTGACACAATCTGTCAGAATGCAGTGCGGTGAAGAATAAGTATCCCGTATTCATATCTTAGAAGGGAGTTTTGTTTTTTGTAATCAAATACAAAGAAAGTGTCTACACCTGGTCATTACAGTTAGAAAAATCCATACATGCATTGTGATAAAATACATTTAAGGAAAAAAAGATTAATTTAAAAAAAACATATGCAGGGGTTACCATGGGCGAAGTTTAAAAAAAAAAGAATCCTATTTTAATAGGTATACATCCAGATACAACATGCTCTTTAAATGTGTATGTATCCAGATAGCACATTATATGTATGCCTGTGTATGTAAAGGCACTAGTAATCCCTCCATCATAATATAAACATGTCTCTCAGCTTAGTGTGCCTGTTCTGAATCATCTTTTTATGATGCAAAAATGCTCACTGGTCATAACTATGATTTTGGCGATTCAGAGAGGATTAAGTGTGACCATCAGCACCGATTTCTGTCGTTCAGAAAGGGACTATTAGTTCTGTGGTTTTAGTTATTGCCTTTTCCACGACAGGACTTCCAGTCTCCGCACCTGAAGCTGTTCAGAGAGAGGGACTTCGGAGACAGGGCGCTCAGCATAGACCTCTTCGGACCGATGGTGAACATGGAGCCGACCACGTACGGGCTGAAGACACAGTCCATCGACGTCATCGGGGGCGTGTGCGTGAGCTTGTTTTAATTTCTCTCATAGCCTCTTCCTTCACTCCATTATAATCCCACAATAACTTTAGTTTGGAGAGTATGACTGTTTTGTGTGTTTAAATTGGAAGACGTGGTCAGGAGAGGAATGGTACTGTGCAGTTAATTACCTCAGGGTGACTCATACATGACCACGCTTAGCTGGAAAATTGGCCAAGCTTGTGGCTCATCGTTTATTTATTTTTTTACTCCGTCATTTCTTCCCTCTTCCCCTTCATCTTAAATAACTCCTGAGTTTGTACAAAGAGTCCTGTTTGGGAAAGCGCAGAAACAGCTTGAAATGCAGCTTTGCCCATCGTTTTTACAGGCTAGATTTATATGGTATGCTAGTTAGCAGAGCCCATGATGTTGAGTTTTGCTGAGAAAAAAAACTGGTTCCTATGACGAGTTGGCTGTTGGCCAAGTTGGCCCGGACAGTTTCCAGCAGAGCCAGGTTGTCATTGAATATTTTATATTTTTATAATTTGCCGCACGACGGTTCCCTCAAGTGTCATGCGACAATAACAACGTATTTTCAACTGAGAAAAGTGTTGCATGACATTTTTTCTTAATGTTCTACAGCTCTGGTATATTATTTTGTCACAGGCACCATCATCCCTTTTCAGGCAGTGTAATTGAACAATTATCTAAAGAAATGGTCAAGAGATTTGCCATCTTGTTGCCATAGAGACAACAGAACCCTCCCCACAGGCCTTCGTCTGAGGTATAATTGGCAAACGTCATGTGACACCTTCATTCATGTCGAGCAACATTTTTTGAGTGCTGTGCAACAAAGTATGAATTAGGCTTCAATGGCTTCAAAATTGAGCCAGTTTGGGAGGAGTTTTGGCCATCAGAGCCCACTTGATATTCAACGTTAGCTAGCAGACCCCAGATTATGTTATAGTTATAAAAGGATGCGCATGTGAGCATTCTGGTGAAAATAGGTTCTGGCAGTCCTCAGCCTGCTCAGCTGTGTACTGCATAGATAACCACTCAGCTGTGCTATGCGGGATGGCCTTGCCCAGAGACAGGTTTGGACAGGGCTTTTGTTCCCAGGATGTTCACGCCTTGTTTCTTCTGACAGCAAAGTTAGTCATCTGACAGCCACACCCTGTGCCACTGGGCATAAACACAACAGCCGGAGAGCAGGAGCGGTACAGGGTAAATCTCAGCATGTCATGAGAACAGGCATGGTGCAGCGACAGCAATCTCAACATGTTATGAGTATGTTGTGGGAACAGGAGTATTATTCAACAGTAGCAGAAATTTGAGGAATGGTACAATAGCAGTCATCTCTACATGATAGCATTTTATGGGAACAGGAACATTACAGTTGCAGTACGCTCAGTATGTTATTGGAACAGGAACATTATAGTAGTAGTACTCTCAGTATGTTATGGAAACAGGAACATTACAGTAGCAGTACTCTCATTATGTTATGGGAACAAGAACATTACCGTAAGAGTACTCTCAGTATGTTATGGGAACAGGGATATTACAGTTGCAGTACTCTCAGTATGTTATTGGAACAGGAACATTATAGTAGTAGTAGTACTCTCAGTATGTTATTGGAACAGGAACATTATAGTAGTAGTACTCTGAGTATGTTAAGGGAACAGGAACATTACAGTACTACCATCATGTAATTAGTGCAGGTTAGTATTTCCATGGCTTTTTCCAGGGCTGCTTTTAATGGTCAGCACATGGTATGGCGAAGACCAATCCAGATGAAAGCCTATAGAATCTTCTGCATGGGTGTTTATTGAAAACCATGTTTTGCTGTATTTCGTTACCAGGAGTGGTTGGTTTGAAGCAGTCCTTCAGCATTCCACTGCATATTTCAAATATTTATAGCCATTGATGCTCAGGTGCAGTTATGTAGGACAGTACACTGGGGAACGGCACAGGTTAAATTTTTTTTTTATCTCTCTCTTTTAAGCTTGACAAGTATTTGAAAGTTAAACTCAAGAAAGGTGTTTGGCCAAGACAGCACTCAGCGGATGGCCCTATAGAACGGACTGACCTTTCTTGGCTTTTATTTGGGAGAACATTTGACTTGAGACTTGAGATTCAAGCCAAAAAACTATTTTCCACTGTTCTTAGTCTGAAGTTCTGACTTATTTTTGCAGACAGCAGCTTGTCTGTGATCTAAGATAACCATGAATCTTGATTAAAGAAGGAGCAGCTAACCCCCTGTGGGCCAGACATATTTACCTGATGTGCTCAGGTCAGGGCAGGTGCTGTTTAGAGAATAGTGATGGCACTGCACTCTGGGGAATTTTTACAAGGAATTTTGACTCTGTCTTTCCAGGGTAAAGATATTAGAAGAGAGACATTAAAAGCATGAGAATCCCATGGTCTTGGATTGAATCTCCATAGGGCGATCCAGGGTACAGGAGGGTTCAGTATGAACTGTATGCCAAAGGCGCATATGAAAGGTCTTACTTCAACTCCGCTCGTTTTATCTTGGCTACGGGCTGCGGCGTGAAAAGAAGTAGGCTGCTATCACCACATGTTTCAGTGGAGAACTGCAGATGTCTACACTCAAATTACCATTGAGGATTGGGGATAGTATCTGTGTGGGACCTTTTAGAACTACAAACACCATGTCACATTTGCAGTACCTGTTATTGCACTTTAGAACTACAAATACCATGATGCATTTGCAGTGCCTGTTATTGGACTTTAGAACTACAAATACAGTGTCACACAATGATTCATTCACTTATGTTTCATAATCAACCTGTTGTTTGGGAATTGTCTCTTTTACAGGTGGGTGGCTTTTGAGGAACTGGGCTTTTCTGGAGCAGCATATATTCTGGAGAAAGGCCAATACTGCGGCCCAGAGGACTGGGGTGGCCAGAGCTCCACCATCGCATCCCTACAGCCAGTCTTCCTGGTAAGGAGCATCTTTACAATGCTCGTGCAGTCTGTGTCCTATAAAAAATCTGATATCCGTTCCATACGTGGAGATGGGTATACACTGTGATGACGTGCACATAGTTCAATTAAGCAGCTGAATTCAGTGTGTTCATTGCACATATGACTACTTCATGCTGTAACCTGTGTTTTCCAAAATGTATTTAGCTACCAAAGATATCATAAAGCAACAAATGTCTACCTGTGTCTGACTATTTACAGCAGATATGAGATAATGTGACAAGCTTTTTTCTGTATTTTGTACATCCAGCAACATAGGAAATGGACTTTACTGGCCCTCATGTACAAAATCCTCCCTGTTGCACTCAACACATTTAGGAGCTGTCTCAGGACAATTTGCCAATGTGTAGCTCTTAATGCTAAAAGATTGCACACAGGGAGACAGTGGGAAGATGTATTTATCTATTTTTATATTTTGGAATGGGTTGGCTGTAGATTGAGCGATTAACTTTCTGGGGTTACCAGGCAAGGGTAGTTACTCTCCACAAGGCCTTGAAAATCGTAAAAGATTGTGTCAAGAGAAAGGCACGCAGTGGTACCATACTTGGTAACATCAACTGTTCTTATATGAGCTTGAATAGCTGCAGATAGAGAGTTAGTTTTCTTTGAGCATGGAGTGCGACATTTATCAAGTTAATTTGTTGTGATTTAGTAAATCTGACCTAGAGTTGTATTTCTTGCTTCTATAAGTCATTTAATATATTTGCCCGTACAGTGTTTTACCTTTTGGTATTTATATTTGATTCTATTTATCTGCTGTGGCATTATGTTTGTTCTTACCCTGTATGCATCTTGTTCTTATCCGTATCGTATCCTTCAGGATGATTTTGGTGCTGTAGCCAAATTTAAGGTGAGTAACTTGCTTTTTAAACTGATTTTGCTTTCAATTTTCTTCAAAAAAATATCTTAGAAAATGTAATTGTTATGGCCAATGTCCACTTTATGAAGTCACATGTTTGTGTGGAGGACTGTAATAAACCTGCATAAAGTGAAAGCTGACAAGTTAACTCAAAAGTTGACAAATTGATCCAAAAATATATTTTATTTTTGCCTCAGGTGCAGTTATTTTCTGAGCCTGAGTTCCAGGGTGATGTTCATGTTCTGGAAAACAGTGCCCCCTTGCTGCCGGAGGGATTCTCTGTGGGTTCCTGCAAAGTGCTGTCAGGCAGGTGAGTAGCACAGGAATGTTTTCTACATCAATTTCTCTTCTCCTTTCTCTGACACTGATATCCTTTCCCCTCCCACTTTCCCTGTTGAACAAAAATGTGAAACATTTCACTTGATTTGAGGACATTAATATATGCCATTTTCCAATTCTGTAATGTTATGTCTGAATACAGTTCAAGGCCTTAAACTGAAGTGCATTGGATTAAGACAATGAAAGGACATTGCTAATGCAAGTCAAAATAGCTTTGCTAAGTAAATATATATATATATATATATATATATATATATATATATATATATATATTTGTATATTTAGCATAGTATGAATGAGAAAATAAAATCTGAAGTTGCAACTATCAAAGAATGCCTGTGACCATTCCCAGATATTTACGCTCTTCTCTGGTTTCTTCATTGTGTTTTTGTGAATTGCTAAACATTTGCAATTGTGAAACTTGATTTTTTATCAAAATATTGGAAGAGAACTTTTCTACAGAAACAGTATTTTAAGTGTTTTAATTTCCTAACTTGTCAACAAACATCATCGTAAATTGGTTAATTTACGTTGCAAGCACGACACATCGTACAGTGCTGTACAGCTGTAATGTACAACACCCTTTTGGTTGCAGACAAGAGAAGGAAGAGTGTGATGTTCACAGAACCAGTCAAATTGCAGAACTCAGAGTTTTTGCTGACTCACCCTGAGAAAAGAAAGAACAGATACATGCTCTGAAGGCAGTGAAAATGGCAGCCGGAGTAACATTACACCGCTGCTGTGTTCCAGCTGGCTGGGGTTCGAAGGTGTGGAGATGGATGGTGGCATGTACGTCCTAGAGGAGGGAGACTACCCCAACCTGAAGGCCATGGGTTGCATACACCCCGACTCCGCCGTTTGCTCCCTGCAGACTGCTGGCTTTGTGAGTACAGAGACACTCCTCATCACCTTTCACACACGTACCTTCCTAGCCCTGTTTCATCGTCCTGCAGCTTCACATCATGGAGGAGGCGGAGCCATGAGCTCTAATTACTTAAATTTCATGTAGTGTATAAAGCAAAATAGCAATAACAATTTATTGCACATTATGCTGCACTGAGGCCACGTGATCCTGCTGAGCGATACTATTCAGTGTTTCCCACATGTTGAGAATTTATTTGCGGTGGTCCACTCTATTTTTTTTTGTCTGGGGGGGGAGTTGTGGTGAGGATGGGAATTTTGTGCGACTCACGGCTCACGCTGTTGTTATGAAACACTGCAAACTTTGTGTTCAGAAATTGGAATGCCATGAGTCTAGGTTAAATACAAAAAAAATATTTTTTGGCAGGGGCTAATCTATTCGGGGGGGCTGCCAAAATAATATAAATATATTGGAAATGCTATTTTGGATAATCTGAGTGATTGTGAAAGCATATTATTGGCTATCCTGAAAGCATTTACATTACATTACACCCGTTCTCTCCATTCTGAGGTGCTCTGTGTCTTACAGTACAAGGTGAGCTACACAGCTGGCATCGTGCACATAAAATGCCGATGAGGTATATGGAGCAGGTCAAACGATGGCCTATATAAACAACAAACTTAGTATGAATCGAACATGTCATTTTATTCATTTGATGTGATATTTAGACCAATAATGGCAGGTAGCAGTCCTAAATCCACAGATTTTTGAAAAATGTATTGAAAAGATTGTACCTCTAGTTGGCAGCCTGGAATAACTAACATCAGGGTAGAATCCTTACAGTGAAAAGCACATAAACACTGCGTAATTCAGACGTGATTTGCACTAGGAAAAGCTCAGAAATGCAATGCGTTGTTTGGGCAGAATCGGTTCTATTCTGGAGGAAATGCATTAATGCTGTGTGTTATTTATGCGATCAGTGCAGAATCACAGTGTGCTTGTGCAGATCACAGCCCTGTGCCTTCCTAGGATTCATGCAACATTGCAAGGACTGCATGAGCTGCCAGCCTCCATGCACATTAGCTGACTGAGCACTGACTGAAAACAAACAGAGAGCCTGTTTGCATAGTCGGGTTTTGGCAGCTACCACCTTGTCTCAAGTAAACAGTGTGGCTGTCCAGCTTGAAAGCGTTACGTTTCATAGTGAATGACTCTGGGTCAGGATCAGCTTTCCATACATGTTCTGGTTTTACAAGCTATGTGTTAAACCTCTCTAATTGTCAGTGAGTGTTCAAAACAAGTATGCTTCCATAGCCTTGATTAACATTACCCAATCAGTAAAAATAATTAGAAATTAACAATAAGAATGTCCTGAATTTTTGCCAAAAATACATGTGTACGATATATAAATTTGGTGTCGTTTAATTTTTTCTTGTATTTGTTCATTGTTTTGTATGTTTACTGATTTTGATCACCATTCAGAAATTCAATGATATCACTTTTGGCTTATGTCTCTCTTCTCAGAGATACGCTAGTCCTGCCTACATTCAGATGTTGGCTGACTGTAGAAACCCATAAACTGAATCTCAGCTTACTTCTGTAGGCGGATAACTTCCCTGTCAATAGCAGGCTAGGCGTGCAGAATCACTGCAGAATCAATATTGAGAAAAGCGTGTTAGCGCAACTTGCAATCACAGTATTTGCTCAAACTAATAAGCTGCTTCTCACAGGAAGTTTCTTCACATCATTTATATGACACAAAGAAATGATATATCTGAAAGAGTTTATCTGTTCATTTCTCTTCAATATCGCAAGGTTGATGATGCCTCTCTCTCTCTATCTTTCTCTCTCTCTCGCACCCTCAGGAGTTCTCTCTTCCCTCTGTCACACTCTTCTCTAAGCCCAGTTTCACAGGAAAGAAGGTGGTTTTGAATGAGGCCGTGGTGAACCTGCAGCTGACTGGATGTGACGGCAGAATCCAGTCAGTGGTGGTGGATGGAGGGATGTGAGTAACGCAGTCCTATTTAAATTTTTCCATCAACTTTGCATTGTTGGTAAAGTGTTGGCCAGCGCACTGTGTAGCACACACCACACCCAGCTGTTGACTTTCCTCTTGGGATCCCATAGAAGTCAACCAACTGTAACTGAGGTCTTTCTCTTGAGAAATCAGCTTGGAATAATGTAGCTGTGGGCAGCATTAACTAGACGATCGCAGCTCCCCGAGTGATTCTGCTGCCTTTGTGTGTCTCATTTGTCTTCAGACTTTGTTTTTTCTCTAGAGTAAAATAAAATACATACAGCAGTCGGGTGGCAGCGCTAGCATGTACCCAGCAGGAGTCACCAAGGGAAAGCAGTCATTTACCATTCAGGGTAGAATCATATTTCAGTGGTACCTGTAGAAATCAGGACGTTTAGATTGATAACAGAACCACTAGTATACAGTATTCACCGGTTGGTTTACTAACTTTAATTGATTAATTGTTATCATATATTATTATCAATTATTATATCAACTCGCTATCCCATGACAAACATATGAGTAATTTATTTGTTTCCTTCAGAAATCTGGGTCTCTGGGTCAGTTTGAGTATTATATTGAGACATGAGGAGAGTATGGAAGTTTATCACTAGGGCTCCGAATCCTATGGAAACATGCCACTGATGTGCCAAATTCATCCGGGTTGTGCTAACTGTGGTTACGGGGGTGGAGAATATATGCAGACTGCACCAACACCCCTCTCTTGGGGGTATGGGAGATTCCTGCCTCTGGCATGATGAGAATGAGCCAGAAAATATGGCTGTGAGCCCAGAGGCTAAGAAGATGCCACCTCAGACTAAAAATGCGTGTGTGTGGTCATGGGTGTGGGTGTGTCTCTCAGGTGGGTGCTGTACGAGGGGTGTAACTTTCGCGGACGTCAGATCCTGCTGCATCCCAGCCAGGTGAACGATTGGTGCTTGTTCAGCAGCTGGCAGCGAATAGGATCCCTGCGGCCACTTGTACAGGTACACGACAGCGCACTGCCTCCAAAATCCATTCTGTTGGGCCCCCTGCTGGACAGAACAACATATTGCACCGGCAGTGTAGTACAAAAACAACTGAGTCATGAAATGGAATGCAGTGTCCTGTGCCCTTAAACCTCTGTTTTTCTGCAGACAAAAATGTATACTTTACCTGTGTTAATATTGACAGTATCTGTGTGTAGGGTTGCAATGGTTCAGAACATTTTGCTGATTTTTCACAGTAACTTTAGCTTGGGATCTTGAGAATTTTGTCAATAACAAAAGCATGTGCAAACAATATAATCTTTGATCTAAAATCAATCTTCAAAGACTTTCACAATTGTTCTATGTTTTGGTCTTAATGCTCCGCTTGTTTTTCATACTCACATAAAAATGAAAAGCTGAGTCGTGATGACCTCTCAGATGAGTGATTAGTTCAAGTTAACGACGATGCTGCTTCATGCTGTTGTCACGTTAGCTTCCGCCAAGCAAGTGCATCCAACCTGCTGCAGTCACACTTATTTACACAAAGATCGGTGCTCTTGTGGAAGAGGAAAAGTATGCATGGTATACCTTATATAGTGATGATTGTTTTAAAATATGAAAAGACTGCGGCACAGTACCCTCAGGTTTTAGGTCATCTTAAAAAAAAAATCCACGCTTATTGCGACAGGTAATTTGCCATCGGCATTGCCAATTTGTAAATGTGACAAGCCCTGCATTGAGCCTCATTTCCATGAAATTTGTCGTTTTGCTGCTGCCATGTATGTAGATTTGAATTTTCATGTCTCAGATGGAACATTGTGTCATTTCCCTGGTAGAGCACTTGCATGTCTTTTCATTTATTTTGGGTGCTTTGCGAATCAAATGTAACTTTTTCTGGCAGGGCAGCAGTTTAATGAGTGCAAAATCATCACTATCCTTCTGTGGATCCCCCCCCAGTGCATAAAATATACGCAAAATTTGCATGAATTCCTTACATCTAGAAATTTTCTGGATTTTTGCTGCCCTACTTATGTGCTCTGTGCAGAATACTTCCCCAGTATGTATATGTGATGTGCTCTTAGACTCAGTTGCGTTGACCCTGAGACGCAATGTGATTTTTATGTATTGTTGAAAAGAGAAGATTCAATACTTACTGAACTCCTAATGTTAAGTGAAATACACCCTGCTAAGCCTAGACTATCACTAAACACTGACGTTGGGAAACGTCCTCAAAAGCTACTGCCAGCATCTCCATATATGTTCAATGTGTGTATATGATTTATGGCCTCTGAAATCTCATTTTCATGTGAACTTTCAGTTATGGATTTGACTGTGTGGTAGAAATAGCTTGCTTATGTACTTTCTTAGTGCAGACAATTACAGGATTAGCATTAAGCATTAGCTTTGCTGTATCTTACACATTTTTTTGTAAAAGAATGGCTCTATAAATCCATGCCTCATCATTTAATGCTTTAAAGATATATTTAGGTTGTGAATACAGTATTAAAACTGTATTCACAACTTTTAGATACTTTTTGTCATATAGTATATATTTTTCTAAATCAAGAGAGTTTAAATCCCAAAACAGCCCCCGTATAGATTTTTGGAGAAAATTGCTATTTTCTCAGTTTTAGCAGTACAATATGCAACTGATTAAGATGAAACATGTGAAATATGTTGTCTTTGCAGAAAAAGGTGTACTTCCGTCTGAGAAATAATGCGACAGGCTTACTGATGTCACTGTCGGGGACCCTGGAAGACATTCAGCTGATGCGTGTTCTGGCACTAGAGGATACAGGTGGAATTGAGCAAGTCTGGATGTACCAGGACGGACTTCTGAAGAACAAGGTACATCCTTATGACAATGGTGGAGGTGGGGTGGACATTACAGTCCTGTGACAGTTTCAGTGAGGAACAAAACCAGGATGGAGTCATGTGACAGCTTTGGAGAGGAACAGAAACATGATAGGGTCATGTGACAGCCTCAGTGAGGAACAGAATGGAGTCCTGTGACAGTTTCAGTGAGGAACAGAACCAGGGTGGGGTCATGTGACAGCTTCAGTGAGGAACAGAACCAGAATGGGGTCATGTGACAACTTTAGTGAGGAACAGAACTAGGATAGGGTCATGTGACAACTTCAGTGAGGAACAGAACCACAATGGGGTCATGTGACAGCCTCAGTGAGGAACAGAATGGGCTCCTGTGACAGTTTCAGTGAGGAACAGAACCAGGATGGGGTCATGTGACAACTTCAGTGAGGAACAGAATGGGCTCCTGTGACAGTTTCAGTGAGGAACAGAACCAGGATGGGGTCATGTGACAACTTCAGTGAGGAACAGAACCACAATGGGGTCATGTGACAGCCTCAGTGAGGAACAGAATGGGCTCCTGTGACAGTTTCAGTGAGGAACAGAACCAGGATGGGGTCATGTGACAGCTTCAGTGAGGAACGGTCTTGATGAGGGTCTTATCCTGGCCGCTGTGCTCATGCTTTGCCCTGTGTGGTAGATGCTGGAGGGCTGTTGCCTAGAGATAGGTGGCAGCATCGCCATGGCAGGCAGCAGGCTCACCTTTGTGTCTAAGCCTGAGAAGGAGAAGCAGCTGTGGAGCATCACTCAGGACGGGCTTATCCGCTGCAGCAACCACCCTGACCTGGTGCTGGAGATCAAAGGTAAGTCAAAACCATGCCCCGACTTCCTGTCTTTTTGAGAATGGGGGGACTCAACACAAAAACAGCTGTTTATGTAAAATGATAAAACATATATCCACATAAATACTGTGAAATATAAGTTGATTGTTTCATATTCATCTTTTGATCTCAAATGCACTTGCTTTAAGTAGCCATCCCCACACCACAAATACAAAACCACTTTTTCATGAGAATGTCAAGCTGGCTTAGTTGATGGAAGTGGAAAACGCTGTCCCACGGATCTGTGCAGAATATCCTGTAGATTTTTCATTGGGTTCAGAGTTGTGAAGGCGTTTGTTTTCATAACGAATATCATAAGCTTATTTGAAATCATAATATAGTATAATAACTAGGTAAGTTTATTATGTCCTTTATACAAAACACAAAATGCATTTCTGCCTGTCTGCATAGATTGTACTGTAGAAAATTACATTTGCAAAATGTGTTGCTACTCACTCTTTTAAAGGTGCTGTTGCTATACAGACTACAAACTCCTAGTGAAGCTGTATATTTTATCTCCTCATTTTCAATGAATGAATTATTGCATTTATGTAGAACTTGTCCAAACATTCAAAGTGCTTTACAATGATGAGTGGGACCTCACCTCACCCACCACTAATATGTAGCACCCACCTGGGTGATGCACGGCAGCCATTTTGTGCCAGAATACTCACCACACATTAGCTAAGGTAGAGAGCGAGAGAACACTTTTTAGCCAATTAAATCAGGGGATAATTAGGTGGCAAGTTTGAGAATACCAGGTTGGGAATTTAGCCAGGACACCGGGGAACCCCCTATTTTATGCCAAACTCAGTTTATGGTGCATTCTGGGTGCTGTGGGCAGACAGGAATGGATTAAGAATTATTCCTAATCCATTCCTGTCTGCCTGGCAGATAATGCTCCTGTTAAACAAAAACTGCCTCAAGTAATGCCACAGTTTTGCCTTGCTTTGAATGCCCTTGTGGAGTCCTTATGGAAAATACTACAATGCTGCTGCATAAAGCCAGTATTCCACACTTGTGCCTTACAATAATGTGACTCTAGTGAAATACATGTTTTGTGCTCTAATAGGTTCTGTGCTTTACAGTGTCCGTGACTTATATAATACAAGTTGAAGAGCTGGGGCTTCATTTATAAAATGGTCTTACGATCAAATTGTATCTTTAATAGATGCTTACACAGAAAAACTAGTTATTTATAGAATTGCACTTTGGCTGTGGTCCTCTCTTTACATTCACTTTATACTTAATGGTAAGTTAATTACCTGCTGGTTTTGTGGAGGTGCTGTATGTTTGAGGGCTGCTTGCAAATTCCCTGTAGTGGACTGTGATTCGAATAAGATATAATTTATAATTCATTTTAGACATGAAGGGTGCAGAAAATGTTGAAATGCAGGCTTATTTAAAATAGCTGTTATTGGATGCATTCACAAGAAGGGGTAATGGTAAAGCATGTCCACTTTGGCTGTGGTCCTCTCTTTACATTCACTTTATACTTAATGTAAGTTAATTACCTGCTGGTTTTGTGGAGGTGCTGTATGTTTGAGGGCTGCTTGCAAATTCCCTGTAGTGGACTGTGATTAGTATAAGATATAATTTATAATTCATTTTAGACATGAAGGGTGCAGAAAATGTTGAAATGCAGACTTATTTAAAATAGCTGTTATTGGATGCATTCACAAGAAGGGGTAATGGTAAAGCATGTCCACGTGTGTAAGATGCAGATATACCAATGTAAGCAACTTTGTCAGGCTCAGTTATTTTTTATAAATTGAGCATAAGCACCACTTGTGAAATGATTTTATGATAACATTTAAGCTTTAATCCAGTAACATTTTTATAAGCGAGACATCAAGTTAAAAACCTTAAATGTTCCAGTGTATTTATAAGCTACACATCAACCTGAATAACTTCAGTCGCTTCCGTATGGGTCATGGAGAATGTATAAATTCTTCTCTATAAAGGTGCCTCCATTCTCAAATGATTAAGTCATCATTGTTAGCAGTTCTGTTAAAATGTTTATTTGCTGTGCAATTGTTCGTGTTTCAGCTGTCTCATTTTAACATGTTTTCAAGTCACTTTTACTTTGTATGTGTCAAGTATTACTCATTGGATATACTTGTTTGAGCTTTTTTCACTTTGGTAACCAGTTAGTCAGCGTAGTGTCAGTGTCCTGTATATACAGTGGACTGGAATTGCATTCTGTCCCCGTAGCTCCACCATGTGGTTTTATTTAAAAGTGCAACTAAAACTCTGCTTTACATGACCATCAGCAGTGCTTAAAAAGGTTGAATGTTGCTAATGAGATGATGCTAATATCCTGTGGTTCATTTTTTTTTCCCTTTCTTTTCAGGGGGTCAACAGTACGACAGGAATCAAGTCATTCTCAATACAGCTGATGAACACAAATTGAACCAGAGATGGTGTGTGGAAATCCTGTGAGGAGCAGAAGAGAAGAGAACTTGCCCCAGTGCTCTGTGGGGCTGTTCAACTGTGGGCCCTGAGCTTATTGATCAGCGTGCATTTATTGATCTTTGCCAAACAGGCCAGGAAACCCACAGGATTCCACACTCACAGGAAAGCTGGGACAAGACAAGACTCAATATATGGCACTCCTTATGATGGAGGAAAATATTATATTTTTTCCGCAAAAGACATAATGAAGGCGCAGTTGTGGATGTACTGAAAGAATGGGAAGAATACATCTCTACAGCTGACATTAAATTAAAAACAGCACTGCTGCTTCAGTTCAATACACGAACAGACTTTTAAACTATATATATTTACCTTTTCAGTGTTTGCACCGTGGAGGAATAATGCTATTCCATCAGTGTTATTCATGATAAGGGTACGACAGTAAGAGTAATTACCAACAGGAACATTTTGAAAGGCAAATTACGTTTTTCTGTATTTTTGGTTTATTGTAAGAAAATGTGTCTACCCGTGTGCTGTCTGAAGTTTTTTTTTTAGGCTTTATTTTTCGTAGAAGTGTGTGAAACTGGGTTTGTGGAACAGGAAAGTGGAGGCTCGGACTGTATTCATGTCACTTTAGTCACCTTGTCTGAGACACGTTAGCCTGGTTCACTCTCCATCTCTCCCTGTCTGAGTTATTCATTAATATTCTGGAAGGATTCAACCTCCAGATCCAGACAGAATGTTACTGTTTTTATATAGGCTACATGCATATTATGGATTCTTACTCTCTTTTTAAAAACTCAAATATAGATAGATTATTCTAGAATGTGCTCCTCTGCTGATATGTTTAAATATATATATATATAATGACCAAATATAAAATTGATTACTTTTTTCCCATTTTACCTGATGTGCTTTACGGGCAAGTTCTTCGAGGGATAAACATTAACATTTTTACATTAAACAGTGTTCTCTTAAATACAAGGCTGTCTATTGTACTGTAAATGTATACAGTTAGAGTACTGGCACAGATTATGGAAACACTGCATTTATAAAGTGATTGTGATGATTAAAGCAATATTTTAGAGCAATTTCTGTTTTTGGCATAAATGTAACATGTAATAAATGCAATATGTACATAAAACAAAAATGAATAAATAATAAGCATATGTGTTAAACAAGTAATAAGCGTTACACCTTCCTATATGTATTAGGTCATACCTACATAACTGAGCAGTCTAATGTACCTTGCTGTTGGAAATTTTATAATCACCTTGAACCTGTATTTCTTTGTCCACTATTTTTCTACATAAAATGATAATATTCATAAAAGACCTTTATTTTTTGGCTTGTGTAATTTATTTCAAATAATTGGTAGTCAAATAATGTCATTACTATTCGTGGTCAAGAAGATAACTTTTGAATACATTTTGGATGAAAATGGCTTTGAGAAACAACAGAATGTGCACAGATAAAAGTAATAAAAGTTTTGAGAGCATTCATTTTCTAATTTAAGCACAGTATTTCTATAATTTGTGCCAGCACTGTTATATGAAAATAATTATGTTTCATTTAATATACGTTTAATAATTCAATTACTTGTGAAATACATCCAAAGGGGTTTGAAAGGGAATCCACATTGGCCATTGTGCATATGGACTGATATTCAGCTGTTGGTAATACTATGATGTAGAGAGAAATCGCCTCTAGGAATTGTAGAATAGTGAGGGCAGATCATTGAAACATTCCCATTTTCACATTCCTCACATCATCACCTGTTGATGCACTTATCCAAATAAATCAGATGCACAACGAGGTTTAATAAAATACCATTACAGATATGACTGCAGCAATTTTGGCTGAACATAATATGCAATATCAACAGTGAATCATATTTGGTAATTGATGGCAGTCACCACCTACCATATTAATCAATACCCAATTAGTCCAAGTCATAGTTATATGTATGAAGAAAAATGGAGCATATAAACACATATTAAGGTTCAGGTGAGCCTAGGTATAAAATGATAAATGAATTTCCATATTTTTAGTTTAGTAAGTCTGACTATTAATTATATGTGAGGTATTCCATACAACTCATGTTGTACTGTATGGTTTCTATGAGTTCTGGTACTCCCCTCCTGTACCACATACTGTACCACAGGACAGAGTGGTAGGCTCCCCATTCACCATAAGCTGTGCCACACTTCTTCAAGACACAGAATGGTACTTTCCAACTGTACCATAGACTGTATCGCACTTAGTACGCAGAGCGGCAGTGCTGGCCATAGGGTATTGGTGGCCCAAAACAAGAATGTTATTGTGGCCCCATAGTGCACCAACATAAATCACGCCCACAACTTAAACTTGAATTGTTTGGCCCCTTGATGGCTGTGGCCCTGAAAAACTGTGTTTGTTTATGCCAGCCGGCCGGCTTTGCAGAGCAGTTACAAATACGTCTGCATGGTTGTATATGACAGGCTTAATTAATTCTACTTTAAGAACAGGAAACAAAGCTTTAAGCTTTAGTGTTTTATTTAGACTCTTTTCATGTCATGTGGAATTATTTACCCTCTTCACATTATGTCTAAAACTCTGATCCAATAATCTGAATCTGTAATATTTTATTGAGTGTGAGGAAAATATTAAGGAAATTATGAATATTAAGAACTGTTTTTAGGAAGAGCATGTTATGAAAGAGCACCGTTTTAGGCCTTTTAATTCATCAACAAATTGATTGCAACAAAAACAAACAAACATTAAGTCCCAGTACTGTGTTTGAGAACACAAGGGAGGTTGTGTGTGAGTATGACTCCATTCTGATTACTAGGGTTCTGCAACCAATGTTGTGGTACACAGCTAGCCAGCTAACTAATAAGTCAGTGAGTGCATGCTTTCATGTAGTTGGCTGGGTAATAGAATTACAGGCAAAACTGGTTTTGTTTTGCAACCTTGCTGATTATATGTTATGTAAACATCAAACACAGAACAAGAATAGATATTTAAAAAAATAAAAAGTTATTTGAGGAAGTAAAGGCCATTTATCTAGACTGCAAGAACTGAGAATTGAGCTGCCATAAGCTGAGCAGAGGTGTCTGTCAGTCAAAGTCTGTGAGAGGAAGGTTGGGTTACCTCTTATCACTCAACTGGCTGTGAAAACCAGACAAGCACATCCTACTGGGTATCCTACACCAAATTCTCTATGTCCTTGTGACCTGTACCTGCTGAGGGACATGCTGCATACAGAGACAGAACATAAAAAGGTATCAAATGTATGCAAACTCAGAATGCACTTTTCTAAAACATATGTGTTTCAGAATTATTATCCATGCCTATCCAAATATTTCCATCCTACTGTTAGTATCATTTTTAAAATCCTTTCAATGAACCTATAGAACAACCCATTAGGAATGGATAACAGTGGGATTGGTTTAAATGGGATGTCCGTGCCATGCAGAGATCTGTGAGTAAAGTCCTCCCACACTGCACCTCTTCTGCTCCCCTGTCCCCTTCCAGCCAGTCACAGCACTGCATTTCATGCTCCACAGTCCCCTGAAACCCAATCACGGTGTAGCCTCCAATGCTCCATAGCTCCCTGCCAGCCAATCACAGCACCATCCCCTACGCTCCCCAGCCGGCCAATCACAGCTTAACCTCCCACGCTCCCTTGTCACTTAGTCCGTAAATAAATGCACCCCCGTCAACAAAACAAAAAAAAAAAAGACGGGCTGTAAAAAGTGATGATCCCAGACAATCCTGGGGTCCGGAGAGCTGGGTGTCGGTGCACTCGTCTGTAGATTGTTTCATTAGCGCTGAATGGAGGGCAGGCCTTGGCGTCGCTGCAGAAAACCCCTCCATTGAGCGTTGCCCGTAATCCTCCTGACAGAGACAGAAAGGCATCCTGCCGCACGACTCGGGCGCGAGCCGGCTGACGTGCCACAAAGCTCCCGGACAAAGGGCGGATTTCTGAGAGATTACCTCCGTGCTGTTCAGCTCTGTCACAAGCCATACATTTCTCTGTCAATCTAAAACGGTCCTGCCCGGCCCTGTGCTTCTCATGTCTACGCTCACAAACTTTCTATATATTTGTGTATATATATATATATATATATATATATATGTATGCGTACATAGAAGGGTGACAAATTAAAGGAAAAACCTGAATAAGGAGAAGCATAACGAATGCCCACATTTCCACGGCACGTATAAAAATGGCCAGTTGACTTCGATTTTGTATCAAGATGGCAACAGGAAAAGATCTATGTGACTTAGAAAGAGGGTTCATTATTGGAACATGGATGGCAGGAGCTTCAGTCACAAAGACTGCTCAACTGGCTAGTGTTTCAATAGGAACAGTGACTAAAATAACATCTGCATTTAGATCTATGGGAAAGACATCAGTAAATAGGGTCAGAAATTGTGGTAGAAAGAGTACATTCAATGACTGTAATGCTTGTGTATTAATGCAATATGTAAGGAAAAACAGAAGAGCAACTCTTCCTCAGGTGACTGAGAATGTCAATACAGGACATGTTAGAGTGTCAGCAAGAACAGTTTGTCAACAACTACATAGAGAGGGATATTGTAGTTGAGTTGCAGTGCGTAAGCCCCTCATTACAAAGACAAATGCGCCTTTGAGAGTTCAGTGGTGCAAAAACCGTAAGCACTGGTCTACAGAGATTTGGAAAAAAGCGATATGGTCAGATGAGTCATTCTTCATAACATTCTTGACAAGTGAGCAGTGAGGTGCATGTGTGGCATACACCAAGAGAAAGGTACAGGCCTGAATGTTTGACCCCTACAGTGACGGGGTCTGGTGTCTCTGTTATGCTGTGGGGGTCATTTCCCTGGCTTAGATTGGGTCCACTTTTCCATTTAGAGGGAAGGGTCACTGCAAATCAAGACAAAGTTATTCTTTGTGATCACCTTTATCTATGATAAAACATTTCTATCCTGATGGGAGTGGTTTCTTTCAAAATAAAAATGCCCCTCATCCACAGGGCATGAGGAGTCACTGAATGATTTGATGAGAATGAAAATGATGTGAATTATATGATATGGCGTTCACGGTCACCAGATCTCAACCCATTTGAACACCTATGGGAGATTTTGGACCACTGTATTTGACAACTCTCTTCACCACCATCATCAAAACATAAAATGAGAAAATATCTTTTGGAAGAATGGTGTTCCATCCCTCCATTAGAGGTCCGGAGACTTGTGGAATCTATGCCAAGGCACACTGAAGCTGTTCTTCATAGTGGCCCAATAGCGGGTAGCACTGGCGCCTCACAGTGAGAAGGTCCCGGGTTCGAATTCCGGACTGGGCCTTTCTGTGTGTAGTTTGCATGTTCTCCCTGTGTTTGTGTGGGTTTCCTCCGGGCACTCTGGTTTCCTCCCACAGTACAAAGACTTGCAGGTAAACTAAATGGAGACTCTAAATTTCCCATAGTGTGTGAAGGAATGGTATGTGTGCCCTGCAACAGGTTGGTAGCCCCCCCCCCTCCCATGTTCCCTCTGATACACTCAGAAACCCAACAGTATGATCCCTATGATACACTCAGAAACCAACAGTATGATCCCTATGATACACTCAGAAACCCAGCACTATTTTCCCTATGATACACTCAGAAACCCAGCGCTATTTTCCCTCTGATATACTCAGAAACCCAACGGTATGATCCCTATAATACACTCAGAAACCCAGCACTATTTTCCCTCTGATACACTCAGAAACCCAGCGCTATTTTCCCTCTGTTATCCACAGAAACCCAGCGCTATTTTCCCTCTGATACACTCAGAAACCCAACAGTATGATCCCTATGATACTCTCAGAAATCCAACAGTATGATCCCTATGATATACTCAGAAACCCAGTGCTATTTTCCCTCATGTATCCACAGAAAGAGGCGATTCCTGATACACTCAGAAAAAAGTGATGATCAATGAGTAGCTCATCAACCAGTATATTGAATATTAGTCAGAAACCAGGTGGATGTTTTCCATGAATGAAATGGGGAGGGGATGCTAGAGAACAGAGGTTAAAACGTGGATGATGAGAGAGGAGGGCACGCAATGTAATATTGATTCTAAATGCTGAACAGTTAGTGGCAGTGCCATACCAATCTGCACCACCAGAGGGCTGTGTGGAGCTGCTTACTGGAAAGAGGTGTAGAATGAGCAGTCTGGGGTGATTCATGTCACAGACACACTGATCCTGTGGCTGCAAAACAGACAATGGCTCCATCAGATTGGCGGGAAACGTACAACTGTGGCATTTAGAGCTCGTCTCACCATCAGCCGAAATTCTGCTGCCTCAGCAGGCTGCTCCTGTCACCCACTGCAGCCCCCATCCCAAATAAGCCTGTGATATCCAAAAGTGCCTCCATCCAAAATGAGTCTAAATATACACTCATCACAAACAAGTCACCTTTCTCCAATTGTAACCAGCTATCATGACAAACAAACACTGGCTGTAACCCCGACCCCCATTGCAAACAAGCCTTCTGTCTGAGAATACACCAAAAAATTACAAACATACTTACAACCTACCAAATGCACCCTGCACTTCTGTCACGTTTTTACAAACTTGCCGAGCCCACACTCACCATAATCACAAATGTTTTTTTTTTTTTTTTCCCTGTTATGATACCGCTTTGTAAAAAAAGGGGTTCCTGATACACAGACAGGTTGGACTCCCTCTCTCAGCTATACAGTCCTAAGGCAGTCGCACCAAGTTCAGTAGTGATTATATCTATGCTCCAGGTGGTGATTCCAGCTGATTTACTGTGAGACTGTGCATTCTTTCACTGTACTATCACGACAGAACAAGTCACTGCTCCTGCGTTTAGCATACTGTACACCTTAGTTCCTCATGTTAATGTGAATCGCATGTGCAGTGAAACAGAAATCCAATAGGATTGGTTTAGAATAAGAATTGATGAAAGAATTCAAAATTTTTTGGAAGAAGCCAGGGCGGCATGATGGTGTACTGTGGGTAGCACTGTCGCCTCACAGTAAGAAGGTTGTGGGTTTGAATCCCGGCCTGGGCCTTTCTGTGTGCATGTTCTTCCTGTGTCTGCGTTGGTTTCCTCTGGGTACTCTGGTTTCCTCCCACAGTCCAAGGTCATGCAGGTTGGCTGATTGGAGACTCTAAATTGCCAATGGGTATGAGTGTGTGAGTGAATGGTGTGCGTGCCCTGCGATAGATAGGCGGCCTGTCTAGGGTGTATTCCTGCCTCTCGCCTAATGTATGCTGGGATAGGCTCCAGTATCCATGTGACCCTGCCCAGGATAAGCGGATATAGATAATGTATGGATGGAAGAAGCAGATTCCCCTCATCTCTATGCCTTTCTCTATTATACTGCCCCACCCTCAGCAGACACCATGGCCTCCTAACAACATATACTCACCACTGGGCAGATTTGAGCCTTCTCTCAAAGAGCCTAATTTATACTACATTCATGAATACATGTTGTTTGAGGTACAGTGGACATATACAGGGCTGTAGCAGTTGTCAAAGATATATGCTGATACACCTTCATGTATACAGGCTGATGTTAGCATTAGGGCTGATCAATTTCATTTCTTGTCTTTTGAGGCTTTCTGCAAATGCAAACATTTCACCTTAAACATTGTTTTTTGTGATTCATTTCCTTAGTTTTTACACCAGGAGGTTTAATTAATACTTGGTATTATTATGTATGTAACCTTCATTGGAAATTGCTACCATATGAAACAAAAAAACATCCTGAAACAAGTATTGATAAGATTTCATGGTAGTGTATCAAATGTTGAAATCATATTTGTCCCACGGCGCGCAGGAACTGCCACCGTGGGTTACGCATGGCAAATTGTGGTCACTCACTCATTCACTCATGGATGACCTGAATTATGGTCACTCACTCACGGACGACCATTCAGGGACGTTTTGTGGGACGCATGTGCAGGTGCTGCCAGCTAAAACGTGTCTGCCGGAAGTGAGTTGCGCCGTGGGTCTGGACAGTTCCGTGCTTGTTGTAACACTGCACTACATATGTACATTGAGTATATCACCATAGTTTTGAGACACATTCCTCCCAAACATACTGTGCCTAGCCCACATTCAATACTACCATGTGACACGAAGTCACCATTTAACACCCCCCAATCCACGACATTACTTTCCACAAGTAATCAACCACATGTACGAAACTTTGAATTTCTCATCTAAAAAAACATCTTACTTTTACAGATAATTTGTAAAGTAATTCGCCATTAATAAGATAAACTCACATGTGTTATGTTTGTACTTCTCAAGGCCATGCCACGTTACACAAAACGTAATGCAAAACTCACAGTAGCTCAAACCAACACAGATAGCTCTGCTTTCCAAAAAATAAATACTTGAAGATGTCACCTGTCCAACTTGGTAAGAACAAGGACAGGATAACAATATGGAAGCAACAGAAGCAGTTGTATTCCTGGACATAGAGTGAGAGCACCTATTATTGACCACCTGGGGGGGGGGGGGGCATAAATACGTTGCACCTGAAATGCCAACGTATTTAGTTCATATTTATTCAAGAGGAATGTCGTTACCTGTATATATATAACTGTCAGTCTTAAATGTAGAAACTTAATCATGGACACTAAAGCATTTGGGGACAATGAAGAGTTAAAAGACAAAACAGTGTTAAAAAAGTATGGAAGTATGAAGTTTTTGTTCTAACCAGACCTGGGTCAAATACATATTTGTTTTGGACAAGATCAGTGAAGTGTAGAAAAGTATTTCAATCCAAAACAAATACGTATTTGACCCAACTCTGCTTCTAACCACACTATAAAACCTGATTCAGCTAATCAAGGTATTGAATAAAGACCATGCATAGACCATCAGTTGAATCAGGTGTTTAAGTGCTGGTCTGGACAGAAAGTTTGCACCTACACCAGCACTGCTTGAAAAAAATGGACACCACCTGGTTCACCCAGCAATAATGCATTTCCAGTGGAACACCTGAAAATTATAAAGGTGTTGAACAGAACTGAAACATAATTTCTGACTGATCAATGTGAACAAAATAAGGCCAAATAAACATATGTGAAGGTCACACTGGAAACAGAAATGAGCAGGCATTGTATCTGTATTTCCGGGCATACACTGTCCCTACTTTCAAAACCAGGTTGTCAGCATTTATGGAGGAAGTGCAATCCAGTAGTTTTTGTAACATTTCTAACCACCAGTGCCTGAATTCCAAAAATAAACAGTCATTATTTTGCTGTCAGCAGAATGCTGAGTATTTCAGTTAATGTGAATGACATCACTGTGAAACATGACAAGAGTGCTTCCCTCACAAACACAAATAAATATCTGATATTATATAATGTACAGTGTCTGCCTCTGCCAAAGCACAGTGAGTAGAACAGACTGGTCTTGGACCAAGGTTACAGAATGAAGATCACAGACTCGGACAATGCAGCAGGGATGTGTGTACTGCTCTTTTACAAGTGAACTCTGCCATAAAATCCCCCTATACCCAAAAAAAGACTCCCATGAATGATGTCAGAAACTCACCATCTTAGTGTTTTCTCATTAAAACACTTCATGCATCCCTGGGTAGTTGTGAACACAAATGAAGAGTAAAGAAGGGTGGGGTCAGTCAAAACAAAGTCTTCATCTGTGCTTAAAAACTTAGACCACTCCCAGTGTCCCTGCTTTTATGAGCCATTATTAACTACACACTTATATACAGATACATTAAGTATATGGATATATTATATACAGTGAGCTTCATAATGTTTGGGACAAAGACGTATACAGTATATTTCTTCATTTGGTTCTGAACGCCACAATTTTAGATTTGTAATCAAACAATTCACATGTGGTTAAAGGGTATATTGTCAGGCTCTTTTAGGTACTTCTAAGCAAACATTAACCTGGCCATCCTGTTTTTGTGGCTAACTAGTGGTTTGCATCTTGCAGCATAGCCTGTGTAGTTCATTTCCGTGAACTACTTCTGGGGACAGTAATCGCTCACACATCCACGCCTGCCTCCTGAAGAGTGTTTCTGATCTGTCTCTCAGGTGTTTGGGGGTTTTTCTTCATTATGGTGAGAATACCTTGGTCATCAACTTTAGAGGTCTTCCTTGCCCTTCTAGGCCCTTTGCAATCACTGAGCTTACCAGTACTGTTTTTCTTCTTAATCGTGTTCCAAATAGTTGATTTTGTCAAAGTTTGGTCGAGGAAGGTTTGGTCTGTCTCTGCTGTTCTTCATATTTCTTAGCCACAAAACGGCTTCCTTGACTTTCATTGGCATAACTATGGTCCTCATGTTGACAAATGCCAATAACAGACTCCAAAGACAATCAAAAGGCTAGAATCAAAACTAGACAATGAAAGCTCTCTTATACCTGCATTATGGAAGCAATTGAACACAACTGATGCACCTTTGATGCCATTTGTCCCAAACATTATGACACCCTGACATGGGGTGGACTATTTATAAAAAGGTCTGTAATTTCTACATGGTGAAGATAAAATGTATAAAAATGCCCTTAAATAAACACTGAGAATGTGTACTTTAAATGATGTGTTTGATTACAAATCTAAAAGTGTGGAGTATGTGTTGGTCCCAAACATTATGGAGGGCACTGTAACCCTTATGCATCTTGGCTATGTATTTACACAGTTCACGTAACATAACATAACATAACATAACATAACATAACATAACATAACATAACATAACATGATGATGAGATAATGCTAGCCATTCTCCTGCACTAAAGTCTACCTACTGCTCGGTTTCCCTGCAACTAGATAGTATCTAGCACCGTATCAAGCCTGGTCTTGAAAACCCCCTGAATTTTTGGCTCTACTACATACATGACCTGTCAAGCAACTACTCTTTGTGTATGTGAAAATATGTTCACAGCAGTGACAAGAAGATGGGTAGCATGGGCCAGCTGTGTGTGCTGTGTGTGTGTGTGTGTGTGTGTTTTGGCACTCCTGTTGTATCTCACGGTCAAGGTAGTGAAAGGAATTGAGTTATTTAGGGGGGGTATAGAGAACTTGCTGGGGAAAGGCTTACTGTGCATTATGGTGTCTCGTGCAAGAGTGCACATATGCTTACTTTAACGTGCATTATGCTGAGAGTCAGGGGTGCAGTGTGGCGTCAGGATCTCACATTTACCTGGGGGTGGGGGTTACTACTATTTTGGTTTCACTAAAAAAGCCTGCCTAGTTTTGTATTATTTGGTTGTGATGGAGAAACATGCATGTGGGTGGGTAAAGGTTTGACAGGTTACTCATTTCTCTTTTACACTAACATTGTTGCGAGACAAGGTAGATTGTATAACCAAGTAACAGTTGAATAGTTGACTAAGTCACAAGCAGACTTTTTGGAATGACTTGGTGACTTTTGAAGTGGGATTTTAATTACTTGATAGTGAAGCTTAATTGTACTTGATACCTCAGTTACATATCCATTTGGTTGGCTGGTGGGTTGATACAGTATGTAAGCAGACAGTCCCAATCAGATTTATTAATTCCTGCTTCATTGCAACTCTCTTTGATATCATGAGCTATGTGTCTCTTATTGTCTCATATAGAACACCATATAGTAATACATGTATATCATTTATTGACTTAAATAACATCCTGTGCGTATATTCTGATTTGCTGCCTCTTGATTTTTAAAGCCACATTTCTGAGATAATCACAACTAATTTCAAAATATCCTTATAGCACATTTTTGTAGATGACTAACATGGCCCAAAATCGTATTGATATATGTCTAATACCTAACATTGAATGCAGTGGAATTATTTAGTATGGCTATCTATTTAACTACTAGTGATTTACAACAATGAGTAATTGTTTCACATAAACATGTCAGAGGCCATGGTGGTGCATTGGGATGAATGTGCGATTGTGTACACCAAGCCTCTTCCCAGGAACATTTCCTGTTTAATCTGTAAGAACAGGTTCCAGTTGTCTTCATTTTGTTAAAATGTATTATGGCAAATGTAGGACCCATACATTCGAGTGCACACAGCCTTAACTATGTGTGTCACACTTGCCCAGACCTAAATATAGGAAGTTATTTCTGGCAAGGAAAGGAGGCCACACTGTCATTGATGTACTGTACAAGTACAGCTAACTTATGTCTGATCAGTTTAGACTTTGAGGGAAAATTTATATATGCTCAAATAGCTGTGGACATGGCTGATCAGATCTTGTTCTCCCCTGCTCAAACAACAAGCATGTTTCTAGTTCATCTTCACAGGCATCTTAACATAATTGGTCATTGAAGGAAATGTGAGAAATAATTCTGCTCATTCTTATTCTTTAAGTATGTTAGAACCAAAATAGGACAGGACTGTTCTTGTACTGTGGCATCATATATTATTGAACAAAGATAATTGCACATTGCCACATTTAATTGTTTAGAAAACTGTCTTTGTTGACACATGAATGCATGTGTGTCACATAAATTTTATAGAAAATATAACTGCAATAGTCATGTTAATTTAGACATTCAAGCTGTTCAGTGTTATGCAACATATTTCATTGTGTGTGTGTGCGTGTGTGTGTGTGTGTGTGTGTGTGTGTGAGTGTGCATGTGTCTGTATGTACATGTGTAAAAATTGAACCTTGAGTGCCTTAAGTTAATGTGTAGGAATCAGCCAATACAAATACGAATATGGTTATGGTCCATACACAGGAAATTATCCTTTGGATTTTCCACAAAAAGAAACATACAAAACTACGAAATACAGTAAACATTTTAAAAGACAAGGAAATCCTAAAATACAGATACTTTAACACTGACCTAAAAATTGGGCCAGAGCTACAGCAAAAACATAGAGGTACCCACTACTGGTCCCCAGTTCCCATTTAGGACCCTAACAGAATTTGTGACATTTATAATACTTTTTATACATATTCTTACTTGACCTTAGGAGCTTCTTGGTGGCAAGAGTTTAAATTCCCTATGCAATGGAAGAGAGGAGACATGAATAATTTTATTGTTTTATTTTTTACTTTAATTAATATCAGGTGTATTTTCTAACCCAGGTCGTCTGGAAGTGACCCAAGCCAACACAGGCTTAATTACACAAGTATTTATGTCCCTTGTGAAGCTGACTGGTGTATGATATGTGACAGATCCTCTGCCAAGATTTTGTTCTTTTTTTTCTTTTTAACAGAACAGCCCTAGGTGTCATTCTATGAGGATAGGCCCGGGCTTGTGTTCTGTTAGAGATGTGCACTCATATGTATATGTCATATTATTCGTTTCATCCTCCTCCCTGCTGCTGCAGTGAAGGCATTATCGCCCACAGGGGAGATCTACAGGCTTTTTGGAGGGTTGTGTCCCAGGGCAAGATTACTGATACATTGTGTGAGGTTCTACTGCAAGTGAACTGCAAAGGTACACTCCTTTTGGGGAATGGAGGTTGTTTGATAAAATGACATTTTGTCAGAAGACACAAGGAATAGTCTCTCAGCGTTTGTTTAATACTGAAAAATATAAGGTTCTTGATTTTGCATTAACCATCATGTTTAATGGCATAGAAATATTAATTTCACTTGTATGTAATCCTGTATAATGTGTAATATGAAATGTTAAAGCAATAATAATGATGGAAATGTCCTTATGTCTCTGTATCTGCCATGCTGTCTTTACTGTCATACACAGTGCCTGCTGCCAGTTCCCCCAGGAATCCTATCCCTAGGGGGCGGTAGTGAGCACCAAGCCCCTGAGAGACATGGCATCCACAGGAACTCCAGGAACACTATGTCCAGGAATACTCTCTTCAGGGACACTGTCTCCCCACACAAATTTCCCCACACAAATATCACCAGATCTTATCTAAGTTAAATCATTTATTTTCTACAGTGATGTGTTATGGAAATATTTCCTTTGAATGCTTATTTTGAATAACCAGGAACAAAATACTATAAGAAATTTCCCGATTATTACTTTATCCAGAGTGGACTAAGCACTTGGAAAAGATTTTGATCATAATATACTGGTTTTTGTTACTGTATGTACCATTCCTTGAAATACCTCCTCTTTCCCTGAAAATTTAGATATTAAATTTCAGACAGAATAAACGTATACATATTATAGTATCTTCTTCTCCATTTTACGGTAAGTACCACAAGGATGAAAACTTTTTTCTGCAGGAGTCCTCTCAATGGTTACTGAAAAAATAAATGCCTTTGCATTGGCTTCATATTGAATTGTAGCAAATAGGGTGTGGCCATAAGAAAAGTGTGTCCAATCTAATTGCAGTTATGTATGTAACTAGCTTTGTGGTGATTTTTTAAAGAACCACACATTATATTGTCCCAGGTCCATTTATGTTTACTGTACCAGTTATCCAAAAAATACTCATTTTAGATACTGTAGGAGACATTGGCTAGTGCACATATGGGGGAATAGTTTGTCTGCCTTTTATCATAAAGCAAATAATGCAAAAAGTGCATAATTTACACTGTCACTCAGAGAAAAGGTGCCTCTGACTTGTTACTTGATGGAATAGTCTATAGTTTATCTGTGACTCATTTCTGTGGTGAATTGTCAGTTTATCAGTGACTCATTACTGCAGTGAACGGAAATATGGGCCTTCTTCAGTTCCTCTGGGATTATTATGTGGGACACATGGCTAACAGCTCTGACCTGCTGTTCAGATTAAGGAACACTGGGAAACCATGTGAAAATATATATTTAGACTTTAAAAAAATCAGGATCAAACATGAAAACAGGACAGACAAAAGGTGCACATATTGTTAGATTCAGTTCATATTGAATTGTGCAGTGAATAATTTAAGTAGATTTTTAAAAATGAATCAGGAGAAAATGCTGTACTGAAGGGGGCAATGTGACAAGATGTTACATGGCTCTGGTGCAAAACCACAGCTTCCTCTGCAACCAAAATACATTCAGTACACCAGTGCTATTGTACATCTCTGTCTAACCGAAAGGGAACATTGTATTATAACATGCTGGAGAATATGTAGCATACAAAAATACAGATATGATATGAAGGCAATTCTAAGCATGAGAATTGTAAATATATACTATGAAGGACTAAATATACTATTTTATGAAAGAGGCAGGATATTTTATGTTAAAAAATTTAAGGTATTTTGATACACATCTTATTTTTTGTTTGCACATACACTGTATGATTTGTACATATTCTTGTGCAGCATGGCATGCCTACTTATAACAGGTGTGGGCTCCAGAGTTGATTTGAAAGCATCAAAGAGGGTCCACCTGGTCAACCAAAAGGTGGAGGAGCCATGAAAGGACCGATGTGACTCGCTGAAATGTGTGGAGTGCTGCTAGGGCGGCCTCATTATCAGGAACAGTAGGCATCATTTTCAGCTCTCTGAATAGTCCAGTCTGAATGTGCCCTACATTTTGAAATACCCCTATCAGAAGTAGAACAAAGCACTGCCAAATTTATCTTAGAACTATTTTGTCTGTCATGTATGACATGAATTGTATAAAACCATTATTTTGTGAATAAAAATATATGAATGTGAAAGTGGTGCAATCAATAACTATATTGACTCTTGAGCCCTTGAGCAAAAAAGCACATAGGAATGAAAGGCTGCCTGTAAAAATCTGTCACATACTCCATTCACACTCACACACACACTCACACACACACACACACACACACACACACACTCACGTGCACACCCATAAGCATGCACACACTCCCAGTTTAGCCATATATACACACAATGAAACACACAGATGAATGCTTGTCCCTTTGGGTTAAAACATCTGCTAAATGCCAAAATGCAAAGTAAATGTCTTGTCCCTGATGTACAGAGAGTGCCATGATGTTTGGGACAAAGACATACAGATACACACCGATGGGTAAATAATCTCATGTCGAGCTGTATTACTTAAATGTTACGTGGATTAGAAAATGCTCTTGATAGGCTCATTTCTGCACATTAACTGAAGGCACTCAATATTCAATTCTTACACACACACACATACAGACACACACACACACACATGCATGCACACTCACACACACACACACACACACATCAATACACACACATGGCCTGCAGACTCTGGCAGCCTTTGACATTTTCTCAGACATATATGTGAAGTTGCGCTAGCCTCTCCAGCTGAAGTCTCATTACAAAAATGTCATCGCTGTGCTGCCTCGGAGTTTCAGAGGTGTGTGTGTGTGTGTGTGTGTGTGTGTGTGTGGGAGTGTAGCAGAGCTCCTAATGAAATTGCATCCAGCCGAAAGTCGCTGCAGCTCACAGTTCAGGCTGCTATTTAAACTGATGGAAGGGACACATTCTTTTGCCTGAACTTGGCATAGGGGCCAGCTGTAGGGTTGTGACCTTATCCTACCGCCTCAAAACAACTGCCCCCTACCCTCCCCTCTCCCTTCCCTCCCAACACACACACACACACACGCACACACACACAAAACACCACACTGACCGCCTCTTCCCAAAAGCCACACAGTACACCCTGTGTGCAGTGACCCATGACTAGCATTGTCCCTACATAGAGACCCACCTATATGAGCCTTCTGTTTGCTCAGCAGGTGAGGCTTTAGGTTTCCACAGCTTTAAGTCCCACCTGATTCTGGTGTCCTACTTGCACATCCAATCACTTTACAGAAATACAACAAATGACTAATACGTATGCAGCTTATAACAGAAAATACAAATACTCGCCCCCCCCACCAAAAGTAAAACAAAGACTACAAAAACACATGCCCTTTCTCAAAGAAAATACAACATTTCAGTATTCATTTTATGTGATTGTATTCACAGCTATTGCCCACAACAGTATGAATAACTGACAGAAAACATGGAGAATAAATACTGAAGATGTATAAGACCTAGGACACATCTTCAGAAAGGGCAAGGAGGTGTGGCGGACCGGGTGTCTTTTACAGACTAAAAGCAGGCCATGCTCCTTGGAATGGATTCCTAAAATTCTGAACAGCGCACTCAGCACATGAACATGTGACGCATGTAAATCACAACAGTCTGACACATGCATGAGCGTGCGTCTGCATGTCCGGTGTGCCCATGCCAGCCTCAGTGTGACACGCTCACGCCATCTTCAGCCTGACATGCCCACGCCAGTCTTCCCTGAGACAGCCTGGCTTTAGCAGTTGGGCTCACTTTAACTTCAACTTCCAAAATCTGTTCCCAGAGTTAACATTCATAAGCTGAATATATCAGATGCTGACTTTAATACTTGAGCATAATATTCAAATGCTAAACTTTCAATGATAACTCTTGAAAATGCTGATTTTTAACTGCAGACTTCCAGAAGGAAATGATGAACAGCTAATTAATCTGTCTTACTTTCCTGTAGACAGCAGAATAACAAATGCAGTTCACAAAAAAAACATGGCATTGACCTCTCTCTATTCAAAGAGGAAACAGGAAAAACATATACACGAGGCTAAGCTATCGGATTTATGTATCCTGCTGACTGCTAATGTGAAGACAGAGACAAGGGGTGGGATGGCCAACGGGAAGCAGGTTTAATGGGTACAGCATGTACAGTGCAGGTGTGCCAGCAGCAGCTTATTGTGTCCCTGAAGTGATGACATCAGTGACCGCCTTGTGCTCCACTGCATTAATAACACCTCCTGGCTCCATTTGCGTGTTTTCCAAAAAACAGAATCATGTATTAGCTTGGGAACAATCATCTTCCTAATTATCATTCCTGATATACAGTATACTGGCAACACAACACCCTGAGAAATATGTCTATTTTCAGAGGAACAGCCTGAGAAATATAGTGAATACCCTTTTCCATTTAAAAATTGTGATATTTAGAAACTGAGTGAAACTGTGGATCATCAGAAAGTTCAGATACTTGATAAGTGGCTTGCTGAGAAGAGGAGAGGTTTGCTCATTTGATCCAGCCCTGGTTTCATGGGCACAGACGATTTGATGTACATCACCCAGGAGAGAAGAGATTCTCTCATCTGCACTTCACTGCAAAATGCCACACGGGGAAGACAAGGGGCTGCAAGGCTGGCTATCTCATAGGTCAACAATATTAAAGTTTGGAAATGAGGATGAGAGGGAAGAGATTAAGGGAGGACAAAACCAGAGCAAAGGGAGAGGAGAAAGAAATGCTAAAAGAAATGCTAATCTACTGTCGCTGGTTATTCTACAGTAATGTAGTTTAGACAGTGACACAATTTGCATTGTTTTGGCTCTGTATTTCAGCACATTGGATTTGAAAAAAAAAAATGAAAATGTGGTTAAAATTTAGAGGGATAGCTTTAATTGAAGGTATTTACATCCATATTGGGTGATCTGTGTAGCAATTACAGCCCTTTTTATATTTATTAGCCATTTCTTGACCAACTGTGTGTCATTGCATCATTAGATTATGCAAAAGAAAACTAAAAAAAAAAGTGTAAAGATGAATCTAAATGTGGCAGTTGTATTTGGAGTTGTTGCTGTTGTTGTTCAACAAAAGGACCAAAAAAGTCCCAATGGCAGTACAGCAGACCATTCTGAGGTTGAAAAATCATAGTAAATCAATCAGAGACACAGCCGAATTATTGGGTGTGTCAAAATCAACTGTTTAGTACCTTGTTGAGAAGCAAGAATGCACCAGCATGGTCAGCAATATCAAACGACCTGGAAGACTACTGTAGTGGATGACCAAAGAATACTTTTGATTGGGAAGAAAAACCCATTTTCACTGTCGAACAGATCAAGAGAACTCCCCAGGATGTAGACACAGACGTGTCAAAGATTACCAGACCACCATGAAGAGAAAACTACACCTACATAGCATCACAGGGTTCACTACAAGATGAAAACCACTGGCAAGCCTCAATAAAAGAACGGCCAGGATAGATAAGTACCTAAACTATATGGTTCTGGAGCAAAGTCTTATGGACAGATAAGAAGAGTAAGAGGAAACTGCGGAGAAAGAAAAGAACTATATACTACATCATCTATGAAACATGGTGGAAGTAATGTTATGGCTTGGACATGTATGAATGCCACTGGAACTGGCTTGCTTGCCTTTATTGATAATGTGACTGCTGATAACAGCAGTAGGATTCATTCTGAAGTGTACAGAAACATCTTATTTGCTCAGATCTGACCACAAAATGAACCGGACTGTGCTTCACCTAGCAGCAGAACAACGACCCAAAACATACTGACAGAGCAACCAATGGGTTTTTCAGGGCCAAAGAGTGTAATGTTCTTGACTGGCTAAGTCGATCACGCAACCTGAATCCCACTGGACAAATGGTTCACTTGCTGGCAATAAGACTGAAGGCTAAAAGACCCTTAAATAAACCAGGCCTGGCAGAGCACCACCAGGGAAGACACTCATTGCATGGTGATGTCTATGGGTTTCATAGCCAGTCATCTAATGCAAAGAATTTGCAACCAAGTACTAAACATGATTTTATTTCAATATTATGTCAATCTGTCCAATTACTTTTTATACAGTATGTATAGAAAGAGCTTTAATTAGATCACCCAATATGGATGTAAATACCATAAAATTAAAGCTGACAGTCTGCACATAACCTGATTCATTGTTTCATTTTAAATCCAATATGCTAAAGTACAGAGCCAATACAACAAATATATATATATATATTACTGTATATAATTTGCACTGTTTATAATTTTTATCCTAATAGTTCTGTATGCTATAATAAAACATTTCTCTCCCCCATTTCAAACCTTTCCTCTAGCTACAGATACGAACATCATCAGTTGTTTAGTCTCATCCAGAGTAAATGTTCTTTGTGATCTGAAATTTGAGATTTGGCTTATCAGGGAGTAATTTGAATCTGAGTCAATTCATCAACAATGAGTATCGGGTTTATGCAGTATGACAGAAATGCTTACCTCTCCTCCACTCTTTACCCCCCCCCCCCCAAACTCTTCCATCTTCCCCCAGCCAATAGATGCACACCACATCCACAGACACAGACGTTGGTATACAAAACCCAGCACACTCAGTGCATCCTTTCGGGACAAATCCTGTGAAACACTGAAAAAATGGTTCAGTTTGGATTAACTTGGCTGAGGTGCTTTTGCTGTGTAACATAAATTTGGGTGGGTTTTGTCAGGATCTCCCAGATCCTGTATACAATGCTGAACATTATAAAGCTGGGTCACTGAGCTCTTAGCAAACACACAGGGCAGTCGAAGCAGTGGCAACATGAGCTGTCATTATGTTCGCACCTGGATCATGGGATAGATTCTTTATCATATGTTCAGATCTCCACTTACCTGTGCCTTCTTCGGTGGCAATGTTTCCCATAACATACTGGGTTCATGCATGTAATTAATCAGCGTCCTATCCCAAGTCAATCCACGTCATTACATGGGCTAAATAGTAGTGTGGCAGAGAATCATTTTAGTCAATACAGTGTTGAAGAACACCTGAATTCTTGTGATTTAAATCAGCTGTACATCTAATAAGGTAAGCAAGATTCACCTCAAGGAGCTTGACCAACAATGTATTTATTTTATATATTAATTTCTAAATTTCTAAAATACATCTTTAAGCAAATGCCTAAATGCCTTCAGATAATGTAACTACACATGATTTTAAGACAAAACATTGATGTTCCACAGTCTTCTTTTTCAGTCAATAAATCATTTTAAAATGATAACCATGCAAAAAGATAGAAAGACATGCAAATGAATAGGTGCAAAAATAATTCCTAACACTTTTGAGGTTGTCCTTTCTGAAAACAATGTATTGAAGGGAATATTCAAATCAATGTGTTGTAAAAACAAAAAACTTTTTACACTTTAAAGCAACATTGTTGTTGGCTTTTTTTTTTAAGAATAAAGAGGTGAAGTGGGCTGTTGATTGGTACTCCCTAGCACTAAGATTTTATGAATCTTTTGCAGACAGTACCTTTGCAAGCTTAAAGCATTTTGACATTTCAGTGAACTACAGCTGTGTGTGGTTAGTGCAGCACTGTGCTCAAGATAGTTTTCAGAGCACAAAGGAGTCAATGACACTGATAGGGGGATTTATTTTCCTCAGTATGCAGCAACTCATTCATCCACCATTCAACCAGTCTTGGAAGGATTTGTATTGAAATATGATGCATACGTTCCAAATGGACAGTCAGATAATCCTATTCAGTTTTGCAGGTTTTGGCCACACCTGACTTAAAAGCCATTATGTCATAGGCCACTCCCACCTGGACAAATTCTCAGCAAATTAAATGTCTAGATTTATCTGAACTGTGTTTTCGATCATTACAATGTACTGATAGAATGTCTCCAATTTAGTTATTTTTAATTCCACAAATGCTTGGGACATGTTAAATATCTTTCCTTCTTCCTATAAATATGCAGATTTCAAAACATTTACATTTTTATGACCGGGACAATGGAAGAAAATATTGTTTGAGGAGTGGTGAATGTCTACATCTCTTACTGGTAAGGCCCCAGTCCAGGGAGGATGTCATGTCTGGCCACATAGCTGAGAAGGACACCACTATCTCCTTGATATCACCATGGTGCCTTGGGCTGCCACCATGGTGATATCAAGGTCTCCCTAGGGCCCACAAACCTCTGTGTGCAGCAGAATGATTCCTGTCCATGAAAAAACATGGCCAGGAACAGAAATGGGGGACTTGGAATTGAGGTGGGGCCTATATGTTCTGGATTTCATATGAAGTTTTGCTTTTAATTATTTTACTGTTGCCTATTTTATGAGTGAATCAGTGTTTGGTTACTGAGCTAGAGTGATTAATGAAGAAAAAAAAAAAAAACCTGAATACACATCAAACACACTGCACTGAGCTAGGCTATCCATGGCCATACATTGCCTGGATGACAGTTAAGACTGTAGGGTGTGGCTTTCAAATTAATTAATATAATACAACTTTATATTTATCTCGTGAAAATTATTCATTACCTGGAACAGAAAATGACAGGACTATTGCAGGTTGTGTATGGCTTAATTAGGACCAGATGTGCCCAAAATCTCTGAGTCTGTATTTGAAATCTATTTGGTTCCTCAACCTCACGGACATTTAATACTGAAATCATGAACTGCCTGTTAGGAAATTCCTATCAAAGGTCATTCGATTGTTAAATAGCGTAAACAGCGGCAAATTCGCACCAAGTGGTCTATTGTCTGGCAGAGGGTTTTGTGAAGAAAATGGCACAAATTGAGTCAATGAGTCAATTTATTTTTCTCACTTTAAAAGTGCAGTTATTTTAAGCCCAAATACTTAGGAAAGTCTCGAAAGTCTTGCATTTATGGCATTAATTATGGAGTAATTTCAATTTTAAAAACCCCTAAGCCCCATGGAGATGCTCTGGCCTACTCTATCTAGTGTTAAGGGAAACTGCTACTTGCCATCAGAGGTGGATAATTCAGGTTCAGAAAGTAAAAGTTCATCTCAGGATTTTGGTCCAGTCACTTGGATTTGCTAATAAGCACCATTCTTCAGCCAGGAGGTAGAGCTAAATCAGCTGGCTGAGTTCAGGGGTAGATGAAATACATGGCAGGACTTTTACTTTCTGACCCCTGGATTGTCCACCTCTGCTCCCCGTCTCTCTGCAGGTGTGTGTGTGTGTGCGTGTGTCTACTTGAGAAACTTGGTGCTCACGTCTGAGCGATTCTCATTAAAGCTGTGGGAAGAAAAGATTCCAATCTGAATAATATTAGCCAAATTTGGGCGGAGTAAACATTTGGAGAGAACATATTATTTGAGTGTTGCCAAATATGGTATCCCTACGGCCTATGTATCATTCATGTCTATGAGTGTCATTCATGTGACTCTAAAAGGTAATCAACCAACCTGGCTGGCTGATAGATTTCTCACCAGTGGTTTGGGATCTGGTCCTTCCATTTAAAAAGCTGAGAGAAAATCATCATAATAAACTTCATTAATTGTCATGAGTTGTATGCATAGATGACAATTTAATACCATAAAGCAACCTAAAAAATCTGTTTGTTCTTTCTAGCGGCACCCTTTGAAAAAAAAAAAAAAAACATACAAACATCAAAGAAGTTAAAAATTAAAACTCAGTTCTGGTTGAAAAAAAAATAAATTCCATCAACAAATTTTCAATAAGACCAAGTGCTTCTTCACAAGACTGATCATGTGGTGTCTGCGATCCTCTACTATCCCGAGGTAATAATGTGATGTTTTTTTTCCTGGGGCACCATTTTGAGTGATATACAGTAGACATGCCATTCACAATTGCTCAGTTAGTTGATATGTCAGTTTTTTTTTTTCCTTTTTTTAACCCGAGCACAATAGACAACGACATTCTGCTTAGGTTGGGGAACAGTTAGTAATTAAGTGTACAGGACAAGTCTGACTGACTTGTGGAAACATGCATGCTGTCACCACAATTTTACAGATGTGGAATGCTGAAACCAGGTAAGTCGTTAAGGTGGTTTTAACGCTCAGCTTTTTTTCAAACCCATTACATACTGATACCAATATACAGCAAGATTTAAAATATAAATATAAATATATACATATACTGCAAAAATACAATATGTTATACGTTTTTATATATTTTTTATAATTATTGTGTATTTTTTAGATTTCAGAATATAATGTTTGATCACTATGGGCTTGGATTTAAAGATCTCTTCATGGTTGACAGCGGTCAATCCAGAGGTCAGTGGATTTGGCTCCAGTGGCTCCAGACATATCAGAGTGTGGCTCAAGCACACCCTTTTACTGTTGTCTTTAGGCTCCTCTAATATTCAGATAACTGTAGCTCATCCATCATAAAATCTCAAAACACACACTGAAATTAAGTTTTATCTTGACTGAGCACAACTTCTCATACTTCCACTGATACGTCCCTGACAAAACTGATTGAAAAGTAAGCAGAAATGACTTGCAGAAAAATACACAAAAATCAAAGACGTTATTGGAATCTGTGGGGTTTTATGAAATGGACGCATTTTCAGGATCGGTGGTGCACATTTTGGTGTTCTATGATTCTGTTTCCACGTTGCAGTGGGGTCTTTGAAACCAGATATGGACTGTGCTCTTGCCCTCTTATCTCTACAAAAACTTGCGGTATGTGGATCCTTGCGCTGCAGAATGGCCCTCAGAGTACTAATCAAATAGCCCATTGTTCTGTGCATTTTCCTGAAAACACCAGCATGGAGTGACTCCATGGAGCGCTGCCTTACCAAGCTTAGCTGTTAAGCTTTGTTATTAAGCAAACACGCCGTGGACAGATGAGGGATGGGGATGATAAAGAAGCGCTAGTTTGCTTGCCCAGTTGCTTCTATTCTCAAAGGACTCTCAGTTTAGGGCTTACGTTTGGGAAAACTACAATTACCAGTATCTCTATATAGCAGTGAATGCGGCCGCTTTCTGGAACTGATGCTGTTTGTTCTCCAGCCCTCAGCTATCTTTCTCATGCCTTTGATGATGAGACCTCCCTTCGGAGCTGACTCGTCCTTGAAAAATCCTTTGATTTTTAATGACGGCGCTGTCAGAGGAACAAGCAAGTGTTTCAGCTCTCGCACGTTCCCCCGTTGCTGACCCCTGCCGCAGTCCCATATTAACGAGCACGGGTTTGCTTCTGTTCCTGGCGCTAGGCAACAGGCTGGCAGCTGCACAGGTGGGGCATAAATATCTGTTAGTGGACAAGGTCTGTGCTGGATTATTCATGAACAGTGGACTTGCTATTGGACACCACGGAAAAACACACTGCCATCTTCTTCTAACAAGTGCTTAGCTTTCAAAAACATTCATATCAATAACAGCAGGTCATGTGCCAATACATGGTGATTCCTTCCAGACTATAAGGAATGTTTATTTTAATCTATGATAATGGTTTAGAGAATTATAGAGGGATAGAGAATTGAACAAGTAGTGTTGGTGATGCAAGCTTTTGGACAGAAAGCCCCCTTTACACATATATTGAACCCCAAACTTTTGACACATACTGAGATGAACTCACCAGAGCATAGAGGCAGAGTGACCACAGTAAAAATGCCTGTAATGCAGTAAGTTAGAAGCACATTCAAGGTAAAATACATGTACTAAAATCCAAGATTATATACATGTGAATCAGTTAGATACGACCCAGTTAACAGCACTTATAAAAAATTCAAGTTAAATTTTCCAATTAACTTATAATGTTTGAAAGATCAAGAGTTAACCATTGAAAGTCAGAGGAAACAATTAGATGTGAATTGCCTTGAATTGAACATTGAATTGCCTCAGCAATACTGAAAAGACAGTTCCACATCGTCCAAATCCTCTCATAGTGACACAATGCATTCACATTTGTTTATGTTTTTTTGCCTTGCATGGGAACATTTGTATTTTCCCTGCTGTCAGGTTCTACGTCAGGGATATATGCCAGCCAGTTTTTGGTTTAAGGATCCCTGTCAACAGTAATTACTCATAGAACTGCAGACATTTTCTTGAATAATGAATAAATGGCAAGACAGCACATAACCACTGGACAATTCCCACATTGTGAGTTTAGAATAGTTGAAAAACTGGCTTAATGGATTTCAAAAGTATTTTAACAAGTGTTTCATTTGCCTTGAAGGTTTTGCCATAGCAAGGCACCTGCTGGAATGAGCCTTGGGGCCAAGGAGAAGGTGGGGTGTGGGGGGGGGGGTGGATTTTAATACCAAGAACAAAAGAACGAAATGGAGGAGTTAGGCAGATGGATTGGGAATGAGGAATTTCTTCACAGCAAAACTAAAACATTTTCTGTCGCACATCCCATGATCACAAAACTCATCACTCATCAATCAAATACAAGGACAAAGGAATTTACATCTAGGCATACATCTTACCTTATTAGATTGATATTACTAAATTGAATTCAGTACTATTTTTGAACATAACAAGAACAGCATTTCAGTGAAGCTTTGGGATTAAACTTTAGGAGTTTCTTTAAGCTTCTTTAAGTCATCAGCTTCTTATGATCTCCTTATCAATGTATACATATTCCTTGAATTTTGGTAAGGTTTTGTGAAGTAAAGAAAATGCTATCACCAAGTACAATTGAGAGTAATTTTCTGTTCCAGGATAATGATAATAATTAACTTTTCCCATTCAGCTTGATCACCATTTAAGGGGTTGGGAAATTTCTTTTTTCTTTTTTCAAAGTCACTTACCAAGTGCATTTCACATGGTAAGCAAGCAGCACTAGAGTGAGAGATATGCAAAGTTAGAATAATAAAAGTGCAGCTGTCAAGATGCATGCCTCAAGACCTGCAAAATAAAGGGAGAAAAGGGTTCATTAAAAAAATACAAACAGTAAGGTATAGCTGGATAAGGTGGGTTGGACTAATTAAGCACCTTTGGGATGAGGTGGAACATAAGGTTTGCAGTATTAATGCATTCTAAAAATCTGCCGGAGCTACATGATGCTATCAAGTCAGCATGGACCAAAATCACTGAGGAATGCGTCTAGCACCATGTTGAACGATCCATGCCATGAACAATTCACTTAATTCAAGTATCTATGTAACAGCTGCACAGAAGTCATGAGGTCTACATGTTAAAAGAGGATGAATTAATTATGTTATTACTGTATGGATGGTTCATACATAACACATAATTTGTCCTGTTATTAATTTTATTCATTCATAAGTGATGCAGGTAGGCTCGCACTTCAGCCAGTAAGTCTCATTCTGTTCTCAATTTAAAACAGAATTGCATGGTATTAAAGAAATGTGGTTCTAAAAATAACTAATGTCCCATTTTTCTGATTGCCCAGGTATTTTTGGTACAAATGGTTTCACAGGTGTTTCTGATTATTGGTCAGGTGTGTTCAGTTGCTTTTTTTAGTGCAAGTATAAGAGAACTTTCAGTATCTACTGTAATCTTCATTCTAGGCTTTTGATTGCTTTTGGAGTGTTATTGGTGTTTGTCAGCATAAGGACCAGAGTACTGCCAATGAAAGTCAATGAAGCCATCATCAACTTGACGCATCATCTCCCTCTATTTTGTTTACTATAGAATGCAAAGTTCTGGACTTCAAGAGACCACCACAACACACTGAGATGTAGGCCATAAAAAAAGCATATTTAAAATGTATTTAGGGGTTACATATAGTGCCAGAATTGGAAGGGAGGGATTGTAGCCTATACTGAAGGATTTACACATTGAAAGCAAGAGGCATTTGGAGTTGTCTTGAAATGCGTTTCACTTTTGTCACTCAAAATTTAGGGGACAATATTCATTTATTTTTAACTTAATGAATCCACACAAATGCTAGCTTACTATAGTTAAAATTATTTTATACATTCACTGTTTCTTGTACCCTACACAACATTAAAGGCTTTCCAGAATTTTATTTCTCTGTTCAATCTGAACAGATAGGCAAAAACAGAATAGAACTGCCAAATACCAAACTGTTTCCCATTCACTCCATTAGAGAGATTGCATATCTGCAAAAACCATTAGTGCATATTTTGGATATTTTTGTGGAATTATGTCTAATAACATTGCATTATGATCTATAAATTTACATTGTCAGCAGATGTGGCATAAATACCAACAATTACCCTATAAAGACAGAAAACAATAGACATTTATGATGGTAGGTGGTTTTGGTTGAAAATCTGAGTGCCACTTTTTGGTTCTCAGCACTCGATTTCATCCTTTTATGCAATTAAGTGGATTTTACTGTAGTTCATTTAACATGTCTAAGGTTGCATGTACAGTGCCCTGAAAACATTTCTCTTCCCAATTTCCTCTGTTGTTGCATTTGTCACACTGAATGGTTTCAGATCTTTAGGCAAAATGTATTAGAAAAAGGGAAACTGAGAAAAAAAACACTTAAAGCCCATTTCATTTGACGAGACACTCACGTCAAAAAATAATTTCCCCCTTTGTTACTCAACCAATTAAATAGATTTGGCTGATTGAACACAGCTGAGCTCGATTGCAGCCAGCCCTGTTGAATCTAAACCTCTCATACTGATCCTTGCCAGAGTGAGTCACCACAGTTTCTACAAACAGTCAAATTCTAGAAGAGATAAAGAAAAAAAGAAGTGTCTGGAAAGGGTTACAAAACCATTTCCAAGGCTCTGGGCCTCCAAACAGCGAGAGCCATTATCTCCAAATACAGATCACTTGGAACAGTGGAGTCTTTTCACAAATGGCAGCCAGCCAAAATTTGTCCATGAGCTGAAGCATAAGTGGGTTATGTAGCATGGCACTAAACTTGAAAGCGGTTTACTTTACTCGACATCCAGCAACATTTACAAATTATACCAATAATTTCAAACCATTTAAGTCTCACAGGTAGTTCCCCATTTCGTTTCAGTCCACCCTCAGGCATCCTATATTTTGATGGCCCAACTGAAAAACATTTCAAATGCAGGAAAAATCCTGGCTGTGTTACAAAGCCTGACAGCAGCCAACAACTGACTCACTTACAATGCGGTTTTACACAATATTAAATTTAGTTTTAGCAATTACAAAAACTCCCATGCCACCTACTCTGATCACTCCATTGATGGAAGTAGAGCGGTTCTCTCAATTGCACCTATAGCGGTGCTAGGGATGAAAGCATAACTTATTCTGGTCCAAATCACAACACAGAAATGTTTAGGTGGTTAACCAACAAGACATGCCATCCTCTTGATCTTATCTGGGGAGAAATTAATCAGGAAACCTGAAACAATTCCCAAAATACCTACAGGGACTTGAATGCTACAAAGAACATACATTAAGCACACCTGTTGCAAGCATGCCACAGTCCAAGGAATCCATTGTCTGGCAGTTGGTGCACAAATGCTTATGAAAACTGTCCTAGTCTGACCAAAGAAAATACAAATTGGATTCTATAAAGTGCCATGGGTATTTGAGAATTAGAAGCAGTACAGCAGTGTAGTTTCCATTGTTTATTGTACATTGAGATTTACTCCCTGATCTCATTTCAACTAACACACATTTATTAAACAATTTATACAAAAACTATGGGCAAAATTGAAATTACAAACCACTTCACTGTAGTATGGTTTGAATTGTTCCAGGTATGCCAACAGCACAATGCTAGGTGCAACCCCTAAAGGACCATAAAATATTGAATAAATCCAGTATCCAATTTGCAACAGACATGCAGTAAAAGAAAGTTAACAAACATTACAAAATTCTAAGTCAAACATTCCATGAAAATGGAGGAAAAATTAGAAACCATACCACAGTAAATCTTTTAGTCTGGGGTTGAGTTATTAAAAATTAACCTTTGCTTGTACAGCGAAATCTAGGTAGCTAAAAATTTTGAACTTCCTGTTACACCAATCATACATACTCTGTACAGCAGTTGCCCTTAATTGTAATATTACAGAACAAAGCAGTTTTATATCCCCAGTCTCTTGAATTCTAGTATATGCTGAATGGAGGATTCGAGTTGGCATTGCCTATGGAAACAGCCTTGTTGAGGGAAGGGCACATGGGAGAAGAGAAATTCAGATGGATTAGCATGGACACAAACATCCTCTGCAAAGGAGCTTCAGTTTGCAACCCTGGTAGAAAAAGGACCCCTTTACCCATTCAAGACAACCTACAGCACCTCATGAGGAATAACATGCTCTTTGCATTACATGGTTTCCATCTTGGCTGCTGGAGGGTAGTCTTGATTACAGTCTCTTCAGTGCAGGATGGGAGGCGCAACATTGGGGAGGACTCAGCAGCACTGGAGGAGGGAGGTTGCCATGGCAATGAGGATGAAAAAGATGGCAGGCTGTAGGGCGGGGTCTGCCCTGCTTGGAGTGGTGACGTTCGCTGCGCTGCTAAAGGTGTTGGTGGCCATTGTGGTTACATTGACACTCGTGCTGGCGGTGGTCTGGTTGGCCGCTGGGGTGGCAGCTGTAGTATTCTGAGAGTCCACCTGGGTGCCAGCCAAAGAGAAAAAGTGTGAAGCTAGGCAGAACACATGCTAATTGAGTGTGGATAACAAACTATTCCAGGACAGCACAAGGGTGCATAATACCAATGCAGTGTGCGTCATTTCATTTGAACACAAAGGTTGTACCACTAAGGTGGGGGTATGTAGGTACATAAGCTTAACGTCTCCCTTGCAGTACATGACAGGCCTGTAAAATGAAAGTCTTGCCTTAGAAAGGACACTGCCATTCACAAACATGCAATGCTCTATGTACCTTAAAATAAATCATAGGAAAGAAAATGGACAATGGCACTAACCAAGGTAAGATCCAGAAGCCAAAATTTATAAATCTGAATCTAGCTGGGTGGGAACCCATACCTGATTAAGGTTTCAGCCTTTAGTGGTACCTTCATTTTTAAATTGCGTCAACATTGAAGCAGCCAGGAGTCGAAGCAAACAGCTTGGCTTCAAAGTACAAACATGGAATACAAGTTGCAAGTGCTGATCAATCCTAGAGCCAGAGTGCTCCCAAATATTCTGAAAATGTATTAAACCACCACCTGGCAGCAAGTAAATTATGCTGTGTGAATCCAAAAAGTAGACTGACCATTTTCTGGTCAAATAACACTTAATTTGACTTGAGCTTAACCCATTTATGAAAACAAAATCGAAACGGGCCCATCAATAAATAAATCCAATTCGCCACCAACCGCAGCCCAAGAGATGTCTGGGGTGGAGTCAACATTATCCCAATATTCACATGCAATAGAACGAGCGCAATGGGTGTGGCAGGCCAGATGCGCTTGCTGTCAACGCTCTTAAATGCACGAGTTACCAATTCGGATCATTTATGGAACGTGCACAAAAAAAAAAAAAAAAAAAAAAAAAAAAAAAAAAAAGGTATACATCATAGGCAGACTTTGCTGGGTATTCGGAAAACGGAATGCAATCAATTTCCCCCAAGAATCCAGATAAATTCGTTAGAGGTACATTTAGTACAATTGCTTGAATGCATGTGCTACGAACCCCGCCCCAGAATGATGATATCCTAGACTCAGAATGGGAACAGAAATGGATGAAGTTCCAAACGTACTTCTCAGGTTTCCCCACAGAGTGGTATAGAAAGTAACTGTATAGCTGGGGAAGACAGTAAGGTATACGGAGTGTGAATAATTCATTTGCGGGCTGTGCGCATTAGCGAAAGAGTAATAAACAGAACGGCGCAATATTTGGTCAAACTTATTTAACGACGCCCGAAGTGATAATAGCGAGACGCATAGCTGTTGAACGGCTTTGAAATGATTCCTACCACTTGCGTCGTGAATTCGCCAATGATTGACACCAGCAGGCTGGAGGCAAAGTTACTCATGTGCCTGTTCTGCCCAAGTGATTAGAATACCACGCAAAATATGGGCGGTCAGTGCGAAATGAATGAACATTGATTTCGCCTAATTTAATCACGTTTCCTACTTGAGCTAGTTATCTAAAAGGGACGGAAACGGTCGGCGAAGTCAGGTAACAACTTAGTTAAAAAGAAAAAAATAAATAAAAATAAAAACCAGTACAACAATGTGCTGCATCACCTCTGGAAGTGATAGTGTAACAGAAAATCGTTTAATAAATTCGTTTAATGCTATTAGGAGAAATGATTCAGGTAACTACCAAGCTCATATTGCAAAATAAATTTACCAAAATAGCGCTAGCAAGTATCTTATTCATACCTGGGTCCGTAAACAAATGGCGAGCACCATCACTCCGAAGCAAGCAGCTGCAAATTTATTCATTTTTTTTTTTTCTTCTTGTTTTGGCTAAAGCACAGCTAATCCACCTTTAAAACCCAGTTACTGCGTTGCACACGTCGCTCCTTCTGATCAGGTAAAGTCGGACTGGAGTCTGGACGGATTTTATACCAGCATCAATGACCGACAGTTCTGACGTCGCTCAGAATCGCGTCACTCTAAACACCTGCCTCCGAAATCAGCAAATATTATCAAGGTAACTCCCAATCACATCATGAACTTCCACAAGACGATTGCACCGTGGAGACACGACATAAAAAATATTTATTCTGAAATGGCCTAAATCATTCAAATATGAGTCGCGAGGGTAATTTCTATATTTATTTTAAATATAAAAAATGGGAATTGTTTATATTCATTTAGGCTCCTTGTAAACTTGTAACGAAAAATTAACACCTAGACTACCTGGCTTTTATTTCTTCTCAGAAAGGGATTTCTGCAGTGACTTAAAATTCAGTCAACTCAAATTTTAATGAGTTTCATTCAGTTTATAGGCTAGCTGTTTGTGCGCTTAAAGAACAAGAGTTCAGATGCATGCAGTGGAGTGGAGACGGTCGGATAACAATTTATTCCATGCATGAATCATCCGCGCAGCGCTTAAAAATCTGAAATAAAAAAAGATAAATCCAAACCAATTAAGACAACTACCGTTGTGCAAATGACGACGAAAGCATGTTCTGCCTTACAGCGACCTCTAACGTTCTAAAATGCTTCTGACGCGTGCATACTCTTAAACGACAATGTTTCTGTTTATCGAGAAACCGGAATTTTAACAAATTTAGACATCAGATTACCAGGGTGAAATAAGGGAAGGCGCCGCGTCCCCCTCGGTAATACGTCCAACCTTCCTACAAAAATTATTTATTTATTTATTTTGACCAATAAATGTAGCGCTCAACACTGCCTCAACAAATATGTGAGATTAATTCCCCTGGAATCTTGTTGAGGAAAATTGATCCATTTTTGGCACTGGGAAATTGTTATTTATGTATGTGCATCAAGAGGTACATAATCCTGTATATATGTTATAGCCTATATATGTTCCTAGAATTTATGGGGAAAGCAATTATTTGGTGTTGAGAACAACAACAAAAAAAAAAAAAACAGGTAAAAATGTAAAGTTACATCGTTTGGAGCAAGAAGCCCCTGGGAGACAAATAAATCTGTAAATAGTCAGTGAATTATTTATTTAATAACACGAAATTATGTAAATAAACTGAAATGAATGGTTAGGTGAGAATATTATTTATTGTTCGTCATAATGTCACTAATTAGCAAGAATTAGCATTGATGCCTAGCTAGCTAGCATTAGCCAGCTACTAGGTTGTTTGATTTAGCTAGACATCCTGAGGTCAATCATACTGACATAACATAATAAATATACGTTCCTTTTTGTTAGCTACTGTTCTGTTAGCTTCTGTTTTTATTATTAAAAATATTAAAAAATATGGGGTCATAGGTTACCTGAATTTACAAAATTCCTGATTAGTATATATGTGGGATAGAAATTCCAAGTCACTTGTATTGGTCATTGAATCTATATTTTTGCTAAACTCTTATACTTGGATTTCACATGCGTAAATGTGTGTAATGCAAGATTCTTTCAATGCCTTGTCAGAATGGAACAAACCCAAAACGTAATGTGATAATGTACTAAAGTGTGTAAAGTGTGGACTAGTGCGAGTTAATAACTAGTTGCAGACAGAGCACCAGCAAATGACGGACATGCTGATGTGCATCCCTGATGGAAATGCAGAATGGATGTTTTTGCATTGAGGGATTGAGGAAAGGAGGGATTGCCACTCCTTTCCTCCGAGAACCTTCTCTATTTTTGAAGATGACCATATAAGGCCTGGGTTTTCAACAGGGGTGCACAGACCCCTGGGGATCCTTTAACGTACTGTAAGGAGTCTCTGGCCAGACTTGATATGTAATGACTATACATAGATTTGGGAAATATATATATTTTTTTAATGTTAAATTTAACCATTTTTAACTTATGGTAGAAAGTTGTATGGGCAACTGGTGATGTGCAACTGTCAAAATAGAGAGCAAGAAAACTAACTTAAAACTACACTCACAGGCACCTCTGGGATATTGATGGGCCGATAGCTAAAGTTATTATTGCATCATGTTTCCTTTTTTCCAAGACAAGTTTTAGGCATACAGGTCACGTAGCTCAGCAGGCAAAGTTGTGGGCACCCAATTGATCAGCAGGGGTTGCTGGTGTATGGTGAGATGCCATGAAGACAGCCAACTGTGAACCATTTGGGCTGCTGGCCACAGTTAGCATTGGAACAGTCCGGGTTCTATACAAGACAATGAAAACTCATTCATACATACTGAACAGTGCTTTAACAGGATGAGCCGCCAAGCAGGCCCAAAATTCAGTTTTTCATGAAACTAGTCAACTACTCGAAAAGCAGCTCATGCCTACTCAAAAAAAGTTCTTCATTACAAATTAATCAGTGTCTGGAGTTATTCCCAAGCATGTGACCATGTGGGCTGTCAACCTGAATTTCAGCAGTTAGCCTTCAGGTGTTCCAGTAGCTACTCCCTTGTGGCAATCGTACATGTGGCTAATTTTACATATAGGGACTAATTCTGTTTTTGTAAAACAGCCTTTAATTTTGGTGCTAAAATAGTCCTTGTAATTGAGCATATTCCGCCTGTCCCCACTGCCTCTTATGCCCCCTGGACACACAAATGTTATGCGACCAGTGGATAACAGAATAAACCAGTCACCTACTGACACATTGCATACTACCGGATTTAATTTATTTAGCACATTTTGCAGTTTAGATCGCAGAATTCTTTCGATGTAGAAAGAGGTATATATTTTACTACATAATTAAGAGGACTGTACTATTTACCTTTGTTTAAACGTGTGCCATTCCCAGGTATCCCTGTTTAGATATATTCCTCCTCTGCAAACAGAATTTTAGAATGTTAGAATATGTTTAGCAGCACAATAGAGCAGGTTGCTCACATTTTCTTAAGAAATCAGATTTGCACATGATGCTCACAAATGCCCACTGACAAAAACGTTGCAATGTCAGCCTTTCTGTGTCTGATCAAGTGATAACTCAGCGAATGACAGATGATTGCTGCTATTAGTTGATTGTTTCACATGTGGCTTTAAATGGACCCAATCAATGCCTTGGTGGTGGACTGCACGTAGTGAAGGATAACAATGCAAGAGTTTCTCCAGGCCCTATTCATAAAAACTCCAAAAACTTGGTGTCAGTGTAGTTCAGGTGTTCCAGTGGGTAGCTGGTAGAAGGACATAAGATGGCAGGCAAATCGTACTGGAAGGCACAGTAGTCATGAGTTTAGCCGCTACCACACATCACACATGATTCTGCATTAAAGCAGCATTTGAAAGTTGAGTTAGACATTCATTTAACCAGGGCCGATGCAACCAGGAAATGTCAGCATTGCATGTCAGAACATGAAGTCAGAATTCTGCAATCATATCTGACTGCATTTGAATTTTTATGACACCTTGTGGAGAGAGCACAATGAAAAATGTTTTAAGAGGCTTCATGCCTGATATTCTCCTGAGAACCAATCTGCAGGCTCCAGGGCAAACTGAAAACTTGAAGCTTAACACTTGCCACTAGCAGTCCTTGACAGAACTGAAAAAACAGGAAAGTTTCACGGAGCAGTTTTCTCTTCTCCCCCTTGGGGAAGAGGCACAGTCCACCCTTGCATTGGCAAGTAATGCATAGGACCACCAGTTTGTATCTATGATGTGACCTGCAGGAATTTAAACATGTATTTCAATTGTTATGCTCCTGGTGTCTCCATGGGCACTTCATCTGCACTATAGAAAATGAAGTTACTCCTCAAATTTGACATGGATGTAAATCTTATGATTTATAACAATAATTTTCATGATTTATAGTGTCTGCAATGTGCCACACTGTACAAGCATACTCACACACCATTGCCACTAGAGGAGAATAAAACCGGTCTTAGCTTTGTTTAAATTTACAAATAAACTATTGTATGGCAGTGGTAACCAACCCCGTTCCTGGAGATCTACCATCCTGTTGGTTTTCTTTTCAGCCATAATTCAGCCATAAGTTGCTGACTCTATTAATTAGCAACTCAAAAAGATCTGTAGCTGTTGACTGAGGTGTGCCTTGTTAGCGTTAGAGTTAATACCTACAGGAGGATAGAGCTCCTGGAACACGGTTGGCTATCACTGTTTTATGGAATAGAAAACAAGTAGTGTCAATCTGTTATGTTATCCTATGCCAGTGATGTCCAATCTTATCTGAAAAGTGCAGGTTGTTGTTTTAGTCCAGCACTAAGGCACCTGATTCTTCTTATCAAGATCTTGATTGAAGACCATGATTAGTTAAATAAGGTGTTGTAGTGCTGGGGGAAAAAAATTGACACCGTTGTTCTCAGAGAAAGATGTTGTATAATCTTTCTTATTTCACAGAATACTGCTGCACATCAATGGTCCTAAATAATCCAAATGCATTAACATCTTAGCATCTCTTGTAATCATCTGGCAATTATCATCTGCACTTAATTATTGGTAATTAATTTATTAACATAGATGATTGTGGTGGTGCAGTTGGGATAATTGTTAGACACCTACCTTGACAAAAAGTCTATTGACCTCTTGCTGTTGCAGAACTGATATACATTTGGAAAAACAAGCAGAACAAACTGGTGACCCTCCCAGCGGATCAAAAGGCCCAGACATACAGGCAGCTCTCATATTTCTCAATCTGACTTGGGAATTTAATTGGTTATTTGTCTGAAGAAACTTACTCATCAATGCAACCTACATATATTTGGATAGATTCAATTTGCTTACATATTTCAATATTGAAATTAGCACTTTAGCTATTGTTGGTTTTTTTTACCTCATTGAGCTGATGCATGTCTTCAGAAGAATGCTTCTTCTATACATGTTGCTTTTATTTAACGGAATAATTGCAGCACATATCTGTTCTTCCACAATAACAAACACATTCTTAACAGTGTGACACATTGGGACTTAAATCAACCCTCTAACGAGTGACCCCATATGGAAGCATTATTTGGCAAAGGGATCCTACTCTGAAGCACCTACAGTAGATAAATTCAGAGTCTTCGCATGGCGGCTGACTTCAGAATTATGTATGTATTAGCTGATCCTAGATCAGCTGTTTTAGGGAAAAAATAATCTAGAGCTTAAAATGCCTAGAGTGCTTGGTAACCCTTATCCAGGGGCCTGTATCACAATACAGGATTACTGAGTCAGCTGGGTAACTGCACTCAGTAAAAACCAGAACCCTCCCAAATCTGGAACATGGACTGAAGCAAAAAGAGCTGTTCTCCTGGGTTATACTCAGTTATCCAGGTGCAGTTATCCAGGTGACTCAGTAATCCTGTTTTGTAACACCCCAGGAAGTATACATTGCAGTAAGTTTTGTAACTGTATATAAACACAGTGTAGCTGTTTCGCCCATTCTCTTTAATTCAGCCCATGTCTTTTATGTAAATCATACCCATGGTTTCAATTATACTGTCAGGTTTGACAGATTGCAACAGCCAAAATACTTTTTATAGCAACAAATTAGGGGAGGTGCTTAGTTCCCATAGCGTTGGCAGAAAGCAAACAAACAAACAAACAAAAATATTGGGAAGGCAGGAATGCCACCTGTCAAGTCACACCTTTGCAGGGCATGCACCACACTTTTTGATACTTTGAAAAGTGTGACTTGGGATCTTTTCATGCAGTCTGCCATTTCAAGCACACTTAAGCCGCGTTTCCACCGCAGGAACTATACCCCGGAACTAGGAACCTTTTGAGGAACTCAGTGCGTTTCCACCGCAGGAACTAGGGTCTAAATTTAGTTCTGGGGGCTTTGTTTTACCCCCCAAAAGGTTCCTGCTCAGGGGGTAGTACTTTCCGAAAGTACAGGAACCTTTTGGGTGGAGCTTGCAGCGCTGAACATTTCTGATTGGTCGAGTACTCACGGGATTTTTTGTGTGTCTATTTTCAGGCGCCATGTTTGAAAATATGCAGGCGCAAACCAATTTATTTTCATAATAACTTCAAATCAAACTTGTATGTTATGCGGCGCAGTAGCCTACTTTTGGTTATAGCCTGCCAACGTCTTGGAATTATAACATGTGCTCTTCTGTTCTTTTCTTGCTTTAGTATTCGTTTTATAAAATGCTAAGCATTCGTGCTGGGACAGCATATTACGTACTAAAACATTCAAACGGATTAATTTGGTTGCTGAATATTTTTTTCCGGATTTTCTTAGCCCGTTGTAATTGACTCAAAACGTTTGATACAGTTATGTGAGGTATGCGGTAGTTCTGCGTAATTCACATTGGTGATACAGTAAAAGCAAACTGGAAATCACCTTCCGCACTTTTTGTCAGGGTAAAATAACAGGTTAATACTAGTAATCGTACCTTTAGCTTTTTCAGACTGCCGTAATTTTACTCTGCCATTCTTCAATTCCACAAAAAGACCAGGAAGACTATGGACTAATTTATGGTGCATGGTTCGCATCTGGAGGGCACACTTCGCTGCTCGGCTAGCAGTAACTTCGAAGGAAAACAAACGGTGGCTGTACCACCACTAATTTAAATTTTCACGCAAGTCCGAGTTTTCGTTCTATTCTTGTCATTTTGCGATTAGCCTATATGGAATTGACGATGAGAAAGTAATCAAACAGCAAATTGTTTACAACGTGTGCATGTTTTCTGCTGTTGTTGCCAGTTAGCCTATATTGGAAATGTGAATGCATTCTGTCGCTTCGGATGTCAAGACATGAAAGCGAATGTTCGCATAAAAACATAATGAATGTGTTTGAGAGGATATATGAAACAGTTACAATCTGACTATTGGCCTGTTATATCCTATTTGTTGCATAACGGTCCAAGTTCAACTACCAACGACAGTTTTGCTTGACAGCGGTAAAATATGCCCAAACGGCTGCAGAAGAATATTTCAATACGTGTGATTAAATCGATAAAAATCAATAAATACAAAAGTAACCATATATAGTCATTGTTGGTAACCCGTTGTATATAAGTGGAATAAACCCCTCCGGGCTGTCCCGGTTATTAGAAAATAATGTAGGCTACTTCGGTGGTAGTATGGGGTTACAGAAGAAATCATGACAGATGGACCGACGACAACGCCGCTTTTTCATACGTCAGTGGGCTAATTTGCCTAATCTTCGCGGGACTTTAGACCCCGGTGGAAACGCAGACAACCATTGGCTGAAGGAACCTTTTAGTTCCTGGTAAAGTAGTTCCTGGGACTGAAAGTTCCGGGTAATTTTGGTGGAAACGCGGCTTTAGACTTAGGGTTTTGTGCCTTTGAAGCTACAGAACATTTTAAGAAACCAAATGAAAAGTTAGATGGCATAATTTACAAACATAGCACAAAGTTACATACACAGATGTAGGAAAACATGGGTACCATTGCTTTGAAACATGGCTTGTTCAGATTCTATGAAAAAATATTCATGAGTTTACTTGCAACTTGGCATCTTTTTGATACCAATAATTTGGTATGCCAATAAAGTTTTGGAAAATATTTTTTTTTACAGATGTATAGATCGTGTTTTCTTTGTGCACATTTAGAAATCTAAATCACCAAATGTATGTATCTAATGTAAATTTCCTTTTAGATGTGTAAACACACAAAGTTCTTAAATCATAGAAATTCAAAGACATTAGCTTAAATGCTGAGCAGAATCATATTTTAGAACTAATGAGTAGGCCCACCAGTTTTTATGTGACCTGCAGGGATTTTAAATAATATTTTGGTGGTTATCCTCCAGGTGTCCCCATAGGCACTCAAATGGCACAGTCAAGCGACTAATTGTACCATTTATTTTCTAAGTGAGATACTTATAAATACAATTAGGAGATCTAATATGGGGAAAGTCAGGAAGGAAAGTGAACATGTATGGAAGTTCAAATGCTAAAAAATAGCACATCTTTCAGCCAGTGGTCCCCACCCCTGGTCATGGAGAGCCACAAGGTCTGCTGGCTTTCATTGTTTCTCAGAATTTCAGTAGCACCGCGACTTATCAATTACTGCAAAGCAGTTGATTACACAGTTAACACAGGTCTCCTGGTTTCTCCTTGGGTATGAATTGGTCGCTGATCTTGGGAAAAAGCAAAAACCAACAAACTCCATGGCTCTCCCAGCACCAGGATTAAGTATCACTGCAGTTAGAAGAAAAGAAAAAAAAAACATTCTTATAAAGCAGGGGTGTCCAATCTTATCTGAGAAGGGCAGCATGTTTTTTTTTTCAGCCCAGCACTAAGACACCTGATTCTACTTAAAGTCTTGATTGTTTTCATTGCTACACATATGTATAGGTATATAGCTCTTAAAAATTGTTCAGTTGGCTAATGCCTCATCGTCACCACACACTATGTGTAAGCCACATGTAGTCTGTGTCTAAAAGTATAACATTTGTGATGTATTTAATTTATGCATTTCATTATAAGAGGATAAAATACGGTTTAAGTTGATTTAATGGGACTATTTCATTCTCATGACCCCCTGTTAGCATATTACTGACTAGGAGATATCTCACGTACATACAGAACAACAAAGAAACCACAAAGCCAGCTCTTGCAGGTGAGAATGGATGAGGCTAGTATGCGTCTGCATCATTAATACCCATAGTTGACCCCAATAAACTATTCCACCAACAATTATATTTATTACAGGGGTAGGGGCTGGGGAGCAAATGTGTCCCCCCAATTTCAAACTCACTCCTATGCCCCTGCCCTGTAAAACATTGAAAAATACTGCAGCATGTCCATGGTAGTGAGCAAATTAACTGAAGTTAATGTGAGTGTTACTAGGCTAAATATATCTAATGTAACTAGGCAACATTGCTGTCAATCATAATCTGTGTTTAATTATTGCCAATTACTTTATCAACTTAGATAATTGAGGTGGCGCAAATGGATTAATTGTTTGAGAAGGGGTTTGATAAAGAGGTGATCATCACCTCTAGCTGGTGGAAGATTGAAGTGCAATGTAAGAAAACAAGGGGAGACAAACTGGTAGCCCTAATTGTGCAGTCTAAAATTAAAATTGCTATTGAGGTTTTGATTATTTTAAAAATGTAAATCTAAAATTTACATTTAAATGACTTTGTCATTTACTCTTAAGATGTGTCTATTGCTGATTAGCCACTTAAATCCAGCTCCAGAACTGGCTGAAAATCAGGACTACAATGGCACATGCACCTACTATATGAATGTTGTTGCAAACTGCCAGGGTATGAAGTGGTTGCATCATACAGAAAGTAAAATGATAAAATAAGAAATCTATATTTTTTCAGATTTAAAAAAGGTCAGATGAAGAAAAGAGTTTCCAGGATAAAATACATTTATAGATTAATACAGTAAATATCTCAATGCACTCTACAATGTTGTTGTCTTAAGGTATTCTACAAACAAAGCCCCAAGCCCCCACCCCACCGCGTTACTTCACACTCCATTGTTTTATATTTGACACATGAAGGAGCTTTGCGCTATTGGCACCCCAAAATAATACTACGTTTACACTTTAAGAAATCCGAAAACGAGCATTCAGTTACTTCATGACAACATAAGCTAACTCAATAATGAGCACAACCCGTTATAGTATGTTGTTCAGGTTGAGCTGATGCGGAAAGTAGCCTATTCGCTTTGAACGAATAGTCTATTGGCCCACGTCTTACGAAATTATACAGCTCACCACACAAGCTGGAATCCCGCATAATAGTTTGCGGGTTATAATGCAATTCTGAAATTATTCAAGTAAAATATTTCTGACATCTTAAATCACTGTGAGCAGGCTACTACAGTCAATTACACTGCTGCCGTCGCAGGCTGCGCGTTTGGACAATGAGTATTGTAAGCTCTGGTGTTGCTTTTAACTGGGAGTTACGTGTCATTGGTTATTTATATCCAGACGTAACTCTTTGAAAGTTGTCCACTGTTGGTTGCAGGGAAGTGACGACGAAGAGATGAATGAGATAAGGCAATCAGGAAAAGAAAAAAAAATATTTGTGGATACGGCATGCTTGATGAGGCGCATTGAAAGCAGTAACGAGGGTTGACTTCAGGAAGTCGTTTGCTAGACAGGCTACGCATAGCGCTGAGGAATAAAATTTTGGCAATAAGCAACAGGTAGCCTATTGGAAAGACGACGCTGAAAGACAGGTGTTGGAAAAAAAAAACATGAACTGTCACGCTTCATCCTTTTTCTGGGTACCTTTGGAATTACCGGCTGTTCGTTTGGGATAAAATAGAAGACTTAATATTGAAGTGTGTGCGTTTGTTGGAACATGAAGATTTGAAATCAAGTACAGGACACCGGAGCGTTCAAAAGGAGGGAGAAGAGAGGGAGGACATAAACACCCAGCCTGTCCTCTTCAATACTAAACAGTCTACCTGCGAAAGGTCACTTATAGGCTAACGAACAGCCATCGTGTCTAAGCCTCATCGTTTGGGCTACATTCTAGATATAGGCTATAGCCCATTTTAAATCTGTCCACAGTTAAATATATAGCCACCACGTTCCAGGAAATTTTGGAGTGCGGTGTCAGATTTTTTTGTATTGTCAAAATACAAAAAAACCCTCACACTTCCTGAATGCCATTGTGATTCTTTTGATTAGGATTGTATCGGTGGACGAGACTCAAGAGGTAAAAATGCCGTCCGGAGCGGAGAGGAGGCTTGAGAGCCGGCTGGAAAAACTGGAAGCCATGATCAAGGATCCACGATCCGCGATGAACATGGAAAGTTTACTTGTAAGTTCGCGTATTTGTAAATATCTCTCGGCTTGGCATTCTGTCTGATGGACAGGCTGAAAAGGCTGCCGAGTCTGTATGATCCGGCAGCCTACTAAAAGTGGACATTGACTCACTTGCCCTCTTATGAGTAAGTAGGAATATCTTGAAATACATTGGCCATGTCAAGGTTTACATTCAATGCGACTAGCATTAAATTGGCCGTTTTGCTACATTGTTATTCTAAGTTATGTTTATTATTCACAGCTTGGAATAGTTTCGAGGCAAGTCATTCATTCTCTGTGAATGAGACACTGGGATGATTAACAGTCTGTCTACATCTAAAACTGGACATCCAAGGGCATATTTTACTATATCTGTACATTAAATCTCCCTCCCCCCAAACTAACTCAAAACGAACCCCTCCTAGAATGGCCCAGATAAATGTATGCAACATAGATGCTATACATGCACATGAGTGTAATTATTAAATATATTAAACAGCTTGCCTCAAACATGTTTGCGTATAATCACACAACAAGTTTAGATCATTTCAATTTAGTGTTTTCAAAATAACTATTATGTGTTAGGAGAGGTCCTTATGCAATTTGGGGACCTGTGCTGAAAAATCTGAGTCACCCTTATTCAAGTAGATCGAAGGCACTTTCAGAAAGCTCGGAAACGATGGTTTAACATGCCTCCAATGATGGGGGAAAAAAATATTCACTTATGTAATATGCAGACTGGGGTCAGGTATAAAATATTTTTTAAATATGTAAGTTTCCATACACTTATTTTATTGCTATAAATTTATTTTTATAAATTTATAATTTTATTTTATAAAATTTACCAACTGGTATATACATGTTTATGCTTTAGTAAAATTTGAAGCATTTTGTTCATTAATTTTCCTTTATTTAAACGATTAGTCTCATTGAGATCGAGATCTCTTTTTCAAGAGAGACCTGCATGCACATGTAAAAACACACCTAAAACACATTCAACAGACAAGTGCATAAACATAAATGAACAAAAAAAAAATGTTACATGTATATAACATCCAAGTAAACAACGCTAAATGTTAGTAAAATGTGAAGACGCATTTCCATATGAAGCATATCTTCATTATGTTAAAGGTAATATGACATATTTAATGGTGCTTTAGATGTCCTGTTGTTAAGCACCCCATCTTTAGTTTGTAATTCGCAGAGCTGGCCTTTTTGGTGTAAGAACCTGGGTCCACTGCTCCCCCACTCTGAGGCTACCCTGCACCTGCTCCTGCCCTTTTGTGAATGCGTGATTGGGTGAACATCTTGGAAGACAGTTATTTAAACACAACCTGAACATTTAACTGTTACAAGAAGTGGATCAATACAAGCAAATGCTTTAGTTTGTAAAAGTTTTTGATAGTTATGCTATGAAAAACATTATTTTCAACCCCCAAAATTGAAAGACACTGCCATTGAATCACTGAACTTAGTTTCAAATACACTAACAGCTGGTTTATTGGAGGACTGTGATGCATCTTATTTTAGTGGTTTGATAATGTCTCTGAGCAGCTGCGGTTTTGGATATCTGACTTGCTTTCTGTCCCACTTGAATTGTAGTGTCCATTCAAGTTTTCAATGTTTCTTTTTTAGTTTCAAGCTGACTGAAAACACGCACTCATGCGTACACACAGACACACACTCACACATACACTCTCACACACAAAACAGTTTTATAGATTTGAGTGTATCTGTGGGCAAGTCTCTCTTTGAGGACATGTAGCTTAGAACTTGTGCTATTCCATGGCAAGTGTCTTTTTTATATTCATAGCACATTATGTGTAAAGTGTGCATGTGCTTGTGTCTTTGAAGGCAGAGTCAGCCTGTATTTATAGATATGAATGTCTTTATGGAGCGCGGGGGGGTGTAGATAGATGGCAGTGGTATGTATTTCTCCTCCCACATGATCTTGACTCATTTGTTTGACCTTTGGTTAACCCCACCCCACTTTCCTCCGTTCATGCATTTTAAAGTCTGCAGAAATATTTTAGAGAAAAGGCAAACATTCCATCTCCAGCATATAAGCCTATTCTTCATTGGTGAAATGTTACTGGATGTACTTACTCATGAAATCAAATGAACCGATATACACATATTTTAAGCCAACATCACACATACCAATATAATGCACAGGCAAGCACCTACACGTGCACATGCATACACACACAACCAAACTTGCAAACACTCAGACATACATGCACTTGCACATGCACACTCATGAAGAGAATTTACTGACTCCAAGCTGATTTTAATGTTTAATTGTGGCTTTTGACTGAGGCTCATCTCCACATACTCATCTCATTTCCTGTTTGGCTAACACAAACGTACTGTTTCGAAAACTGTTTGCCTGGATCCAATAAAGGGGTTCCTTTTACCTTGTGTGTCTGTACCCCACCCCCAATGAACACAGCACAGTGGCTAACACAAACGTACTGTTTCGAAAGCTGTTTGCCTGGATCCAATAGAGGGGTTCCTATTACCCTGTGTGACTGTACCCGACCCGCAATGAACACAGCTCAGTAGCTAACACAAACTCAGTGCTGTTTCGAAACCTGTTTGCCTGGATCCAATAGAGAGGTTCCTAATACTCTCCCCTCCCCCCTACCCCCTCAGTAACACTGCTAGCACAGCTCAGTGCTGTTTCGAAACCTGCTTGTGTCTGGGTCCCATGGAGGGGCTCGTATTACCCCTCTCCGAGTCCAGAAAGGTTGATGTGCAGTGACGCGTCTGTCCTGATATAGCTCCTGAACTGTGCTGCTATTTCCACACGTCTGCATCAGGGAAGACAGCTTTTGCATATTCAAAGCATTAGGACTGTTCTGTACCTGAATTGCTAAGAGGAATAGCATTTTCACCCACAATGAGATCACCTCCCTCAGTACTGTAGTCAAATTACCCCTTTTATACCTGGTCCCACCAGCCTTGCCACTCCTCAGTATAATGACAGCACAGTTTGGTGACTGGACATGGCCCCAGGCTACTCTCTGAATCTCCCAGCCCTAATACTGAACACTGTCCCACTGTGCCTTGAACCCTGTTATGTATTTATTATATATTTATTTTTATATTTAAAACCCATGATTGGTAAGTTATATTTGTAAAGGCTATATAGTAGATCAGTTTGTTTTGGCTATGTTTTCTGTCTGTATATTTCATGAAACAGGAACCAAATACAAAGAAGTGTACGCATTTTCTAAAGTGGTTTATTAGGCAAATTTCAGTACAGTTTGAGGGAGTAGAACTGGGCCTGGATTTATCTCTCTTTTTGAGGCCTGAGCCATGGAGGTAGAGAAACCTGTATGATGATGATTTCACACCCCATCACATGATCTGGATATGACCCTGCCTCCAGGGGAGTGGGAGTTCAGGTGAATGCGCTTATGTTTTTCCTATATTGTAAACCGCTCTGGATAAGCATCTTATAAATGAATATAATCCGATACACCAATACAAAAAAAAAAGATCCATATCATTCACAACAGAGTTATGCATTTCATGAAACGATTCAAGATAACTGTGATTCTGGGCTTTTGTTTATGGGATGGGGGGTGGGGGGTGGCGGGGTTCTATTGATTCTGGATGTCCCCTGTGCCTCTCCTGTGTAGCAGATATGGGCTTTTCATTCATACATTACATGGCATTAGGATAGGGTTATGAGAAATTATTGATGTTACCACGAAGCTGTGGTCCATGCCATGTTGCTGTGGTCCATACTGTGTCTAGATATGACGTGGGCCATGCTGTGTCTATGTGATACATACCGTGTCTCTACAGTGTGATCCATATCATGTCTCTAAGATGTGAGCCCTATCTTGTCTCTATGGTGTGATCCGTATCTCGTCTCTACTGTGTGATCCATATCTTGCCTCTACGGTTTGATCCCTATCTTGTCACTATGGTGTGATCCATATCATGTCTCTGTATTGTGATCCATATCTTGTCTCTACGGTGCGATCCGTATCATGTCTCTGTCGTCTGGTCCAAATCATGTCTCTATGGTGTGGTCCATATCATGTCTCTGTGGTGTGTTCCATATCATGTGTTTATAGTGTGGTCCGTGTCATGTCTCTGTGGTGTGGTCCATATCATGTCTCTATGGTGTGGTCCATATCATGTCTCTGTGGTGTAGTCCATGTTATGTCTCTATAGTGTGGTCCATATTATGTCTCTAGTGTGGTACATGTCATGTCTCTAGTGTGGTCCATATCATGCCTCTGTAGTGTGATTCATATCATGTCTCCTGTGTGGTACATATCATGTCTCTGTGGTGTAGTCCATATTATGTCTCTATAGTGTGATTCACATCATGTCTCTAGTGTGGTACATATCATGTCTTTATAATGTGATGCATAGCATGTCTCTTTGGAATTTCTTTATGGAATGTTTCTGTTTTTATTCATGCTGTTTTTCTGAAGTAAGTTTCTTCTCCATTTTCAGGATTCCATGAATGCTTTGGTTTTAGATTTGAACTACCCTGTGCTACGGAAAAACAAAAACATTGCAGCCTTTTTAAACAGATGTAAGTGATATATGGAAGAAGCTGGCAGGTCCGAAGTTGAACATACTGCTATTTTCTAGTATTTCTAAATTTTTTATACTCTGCCATGTAATGAATGATCTCTCTCTGCCTGTCTGACCCTCTGTATCCCTGTATGCCACTTTGTGACCCTGTGAGATCTCCTGTAGATGAGGGTATGATCCTATGTGTTCCTGTTGATCAGTGTGACCCTGCATGCCTTTCTGTAGATGAGAGTAAAACATTGCAAGTGTTCTGTAAATGAGATCATGACCCTGTGTTTCTTGTAGATGAGAGTGTGACTCTGTATTCTTGTAGATGAGAGTATGACCTGTAGACCTACAGTATAGAGTGTGTGTTTCTGTAGATGAGTGACAATGTGTGTTCCTGTAGATGAAAAAGTTATGGGAAACATGAAAGAGCTGCAGGTGGGCCTGGAAGACTTTGACCGGGTGAAGGTGATTGGCAGGGGGGCCTTTGGCGAGGTGCAGCTGGTGAGAAACGTCTTAAATCTCCCCTGATTTAAAGTGAAAACTCCATTTCCCATCTGCAGAGTGACTGTTTTTTTTTGTACTGTGTTTTTTTTGTGCAGGTGCGTCACAGAGCCTCTCAGAGGGTCTATGCCATGAAGCAGCTCAGTAAATTTGAGATGATCAAGCGCTCAGAGTCGGCCTTCTATTGGGAAGAGAGAGATATCATGGCATTCAGTGAAAGCCCCTGGATTGTTCAGGTAAAAACTCACACTTACTCACGAAGGGACCATGCTGCTCGTCACTGAGTTTGGTGGGCTTGGACAAACAAGCTGCAGTTCTCCTTTTTCAGTTCAGGTGTAGAGAAATATTTAACATAACAATTGTGTATGTAGCTGTCTGTAAAACCACTGCCTGTACAGTAGCTGTGCTATATTTTTACTCTGTCCTGCAGTACATGTCTGCACAGCCCAGAACTGTGTGGAATCTTGGTTATGTGTGCTATGTAGTTGCATTGTTATATTCTTCTACAACCTCTGGGCACCCGTTCCCTGCCTTCTGCATGTCTGTACTTCCTGGTCATGTCTCCTGTCTGTTTTGGCCCCCTGGTGGTAGAATTAGCTTCCCACTGGTCAGGACTGAAGAAACCCTATCTATCTTCCAACACAGACTTAAACCCCACCTTTTGAAACTATGCAATGGCTCCCCTAACCCTCTTTCTGCTTTTCCTTTTTTGGCTGTACTTCCTGGATAGTAATGTCATGGGCATATCTGTGTAAAGATAGGTTAGCTGTGTAGTGGTATTTATGTTTCGTATTTAACTAAGGCTTGTTCAACTAACGTTGCTCTCATTGATTATAAATGGGCCTTCTATGGTTTGGTTGTGATATTGCACTTTTGTACTACTGAGACTAACATCAGTGTTCTCCACTTTTGCAAGTCACTCTGGATAAGAACCTGGATAAGAAAGGTATTGTGATGTAATGGAATGTAATGTAATAATAGTAGTGAAGTCACATTCCCTTCCTCCTTTATAGTTGTGCTGCGCCTTCCAAGATGACCTGCACCTGTACATGGTAATGGAGTACATGCCAGGCGGAGACCTAGTCACGCTCATCAGCACGTATGACATTGTGGAGACGTGGGCGCAGTTCTACACCGCAGAGGTGGTGCTGGCTCTCGACACCATCCACTCACTGGGCTTCATCCACCGTGACATCAAGCCCGACAACATGCTGCTGGACCAACGTGGACACCTGAAGCTAGCTGATTTTGGCACCTGCATGAAAATGGACTCTGTGAGGGCTAGGTCTCATACACTAGTTGTCAATATTAGAAGGAGGCCTCTCTTCCTCTCCTTGCTATAACACACACTCCAGCTCTTAATAACACACTCCAACTTTTAATAACACACACTCAAGGCCTGGAAAACACACATTCCAGCCCTTGATAACATACACTGCAGTCCATAATAACACACACTCCTGGCCAGGCTAACGTAGCATTAGTTTATGCTTAATTTTGGTGAACCTGCTGTGACATAGTTTTTCCTTTAAAAACCTCCACCAGAGGTTAATGGATAACCATCAACACCGTAGACTCACATAACAGACCATCACCCCATAGACCAATGTAACAGACCATCACACTGTAGACCCACATACAGGACTATCATACTGCAGACCCGCATAAAATCCCATCAAACTGCATGCACCACCTGGTGGACAGAGTGTGTTGTGACTCTTCTGATCCCTGAGCACTCTATAAATAGTTTTTTATTTACCAAACTGACATTGAACAGTCTGCTTTATATCTATGGTTTTTTCCCCGAATTACTAGGCAGCTTCCTGTGAATGCAGCATTTTAAAGCATACTTTTCCCATCTGTTTTATCAAAGTATGCCCCAGATATCTTCTCAATAATTAATCCTTTAATGGTGCTGTGTTTAAAATGAATTTGAAAGAATCATTTGATGTCTTTTGTTTTAGGTAGGATATCCCATAAATCTTTTCCGAGACCTCAAAAATTTCCCATTCCATAAAAAGAATGACAGCAAGAATCACACTTATAAATTGCCTCTGGCGACACTGGTAGTGTTCTGGCAGAATGATGATTTGACACAACAAAGTGTTGAATATGCTTATCTGTTTGTCCTTTTGCAGACAGGCAAAGTACGTTGTGACACAGCAGTGGGAACTCCTGACTACATCTCGCCCGAGGTGTTACAGTCACAGGGGAGTGAGGCTTACTATGGGCGTGAATGTGACTGGTGGTCTGTGGGAGTCTTCCTCTACGAGATGCTACTCGGTGAGTCCTGTCACAGTTACAGATTCTCAATCTCTGGTAGAATGTCTGGAAAACTTTTCTGGCCTGGGCCTCCTGAAATCTGATCGGTAGCTGCAGATTTCTCACAATAGATGTGGTTGGCTGGGGCAGTTTATCATTTCATACACATACCCTATACGAAGTTGCCCTTCCCCTACTTATACTTTCTCTTGTCTGTCTATATTGCTCTTCCTACTTAGCACAGCTGGCATTGGTGAATTTTAATAGGCTACTTGCACTAATGACTTATGCATTGTGTCATAAAGTGAATTGGAATGGTTGATGGCGCTATTGTAATGTTATGTGTTAATTTTGATATTGAATGATTTAGAGGGGGCTCAAAATGTAACTTGTGTTCAAGCTGGTTATTTAGTTAGAAAAGCGAGCAGGCTATGTGGTTAGGTAAAATTGTACCACTTCCATACTGGTCTCTACAAACTAGTTGAGCAGGCTAAACATGTAGCTAACTAGCATGCCATTATATAAATGCAGTGCTGCTCATTATATTGGAACTTAACACGAGTTGCTTAATCAACAAGTTATTTATTGCCATATTAGGCATTAAATAGCTATCATGCCCTACAAAATTAAATATCCTATATTTGAATCCCAGGAATTTAAATTGGCCAGACCAACACATGACCAACATATTATTTACTGTGCTGTATGTACTATATTTCAATTGGAAAAAGTTCAATTGTTAATTGATGCTGTTACAAGCTGCGGGGTGAAATCAGTTAGGTACCATTTGCTGTGAGTATAGAAACATCAAAGCAACTGTGTGAAAAAGTGAGAGCAAATGGCAACCAGCCAAACCTGCATTGTGTTAAAATAAGTTTAATCACAGAATTATAGTAAAACCTAAATACAGTTTCAACAACCTTAATTGATAAAGAGAATGGTTTTGGCAGAAACCAGCAAACAAGGGGAGATTTGCTTGTGGAGGTAATGGTGATGTTGATGGGATGAGAGAGGATGGGAGTGATGGTTTGTTTCTGCTGGGTACCTGTTCATGCTGAGTGAAAGGTAATTTTCATCTTCAGTGAGAATGTGGATGCTGTGGCTAAGATTGCTGGGAGGGGACAGAGGATTGATATACAAGTAGCACTAAGCCGAAGGGAAGTCAAATCAATGATCAGGTCATGTGGGAGAGAAAATTGTCATACTCAATGGAACAGTAGTAATAAAGGGAGTGGAAACTACCAAATACACAAATCAGTGAATAAAAAGGTGGGGCAGTGGAATTGTAGGAAAGAGGAAGTTATATGGGGTAGATTGCGATTTGGGTATACAGGGCTAAATGCTTCTTTGAAACTGATTGGGAGTCACAAGACAGGATTATGTGATGAGTGTGTTGTAGAGGAAACCAATGTTTGGTGAATTGTATGATGTAGATGGGGAGAAATAATGTGAGAGGGTCAAAGAAACGGGAAACTGTGAACTTCACAGGACTTCTGGTCATATTGATCTGAGTTATGTATTTTTCTTTTTCAACCTACATGTGGCTGTAAATTGTGAATGAAGATGTTGGGCTTTATTTTGGTGCTCAAAGCAACCAAATAGGAAAATATTGTGGTATGGTATCTGTCTAATGTAACAAAACTCACTCTGTGTAGACCCATTGCTGCAGCTCATATTTATCAGGCTATAACTGCCATCTTAGAATGCAGACTTATATAACACACATCTGCTATTTTCCATGCAGTGGTCAGCAGCAATGACCCCAGCAACCCACGACTCTACTGTCACCCTGCAACCACACTGTCTCTATTGTCACCATGTTCATTTGTGCTGTACTGACTCCCCCTGACTGCATCAGTTGCTGATATCTTTCTACGACACTAATCACTACTGATACCTCTTGACCACATTAATCACAACCGATGTCTACCAGCCACAGATAGCTTTCTACTACACTAATCACTACTGATATCTCGTGACCGCATGAATTACTACCGATATCTACCAGCTGCTGATATCTTTCTATGGCACTTATCACTATTGATACCTCTTGAATGCATTAATCGCTACCAATGTCTACCATATCATATCATATCTCATCCATATGTATGTATCTCATCCACATCAGTCATGGAGATTTCACTTGAGCTTCCCAGTCACTGCTGGTCTCACTTGCCTACATGTATCACTGCTGACCTCACACAACACACAACCACATCATTTACCAGGGACAGCACATGACCGCCCAAGTGACCGCATGCAACTGCATCATTTACCAGGGACCGCCCCAGTGACCGCATGCAACTGCATCATATACCAGGGACCGCACATGACCGCCCAAGTGGCCGCATGCAACTGCATCATTTACCAGGGACCGCCCCAGTGACCGCATGCAACTGCATCATATACCAGGGACCGCACATGACCGCCCAAGTGACCGCATGCAACTGCATCATTTACCAGGGACTGCCCAAGTGCCCAACCACATCAGCACTGACCTGCAAATGACATCCATTTCTAAATCCCCCCATTTATTTCCACGCACTGTGGATGGCTGCATACATACATAAAATAAACAAAAGTGTGTCATGTGATTTTAGCCCTGGACTGTGGATGAGTATGAGAAAGAGCTCACAGGCCCTCTTTGTCTGTGGTGTTGAGGTCCCGTCACCATGCACACTCCTTTCTCTAAAGCCCAGGTTTCTTTCTCAGGTGACACTCCATTTTATGACGACTCTCTGGTGGGGACATACAGCAAGATCATGGATCATAAAAACTCCCTCAACTTCCCAGATGGCGCAAATATCTCCAAGGAAGCCAAAGATCTCATATGTGCCTTCTTGGCAGACAGGTGAGTTTAATTTTCCTGCTTCAGTGACCTTGTGCTGCAAACATTTTTGTCACACTCATTTTGTTCATGTTTATACCATCCAGCACTTCAGACAAAAATCTGTTTCATTTTCCTGTGATTGGTTAAGATGTCGTCCCCTGTACAGTATATGTGGGTCCAGCTGGCCACCGAGATGAGATGAAATATTGAATATTAAAATGAAAGAGAGCAATAGAGATAGATACAAAAGAGAGTGCAGTTTTTCACTGTCTCTGTCACTTTTTCCTTCCTTCCCTCAAAAAGTTACCCCTGTTGCCCAAAGCCCCCACCCCACCCCAGCGGAACTATGGGAGGAGTGAGAAAGAAGGAGGGCACAAGTAAAGAGAGGAGGAGTTTCACTCCAGTCTCTGTGTCAGCTTCATGCTTAATACTCTCTCTGTTCTCTCTGGTTCTTATTCAGTACTCCTTAAGCTGAACCCTGAGTGTTGGCCACAAGTGGGGAAGGTGTTGATGTTCAGGGCTGGACATTTACAATCTTTTTAGGGGCAGTCATTTTTGCAGGTTGCCGTCATTTGGTCATTAGGTTGAGGTCAATAGGGAGGAATGCTGGAGTGGAATATGGTTTGAAGAAAACGTCAGTGATTGGATCACACCTCTGATTGCTCTGATTGTGGTTCACTGGCATGCACAGGGAGGTTCGGCTGGGGCGGAATTCTGTGGAAGACATCAAACGACATCCTTTCTTCAGGAACGAACAGTGGACTTTTGACACCATTCGAGAAAGTAAGATTCCGCACTCAGAAAATGGGAAGATTTAAAACATTACTGCTATTTTGCAGTTAAAAGAATGATGTGTGTTTTTTTATATATGTGTGTGTTCTTGTGTATGTGGCCGCGTGTGTGTGTGTGTGTGTGTGTGTTTGTAAATGTTTTGAGAATGTATGAGGATTTTTTTTTCGAAAAATGCGTTCAGATGTACTATACTTACATCTTATCAACATATATCTGCTTATAGAGCATGCTTTAAAAATGCTTAATATATATATATATATATATATATATATATATAGTTACCCCTAAACTGAACAAGTTGGGACAACAGAACAGAAAAAAAAAAGTTTTATGTAACATCAGGCCAGCTGTTTCATTCTTTCAGATTAGTAAGCATGGCATGTGGTTTTTGGCAAAACGTCTTGTGGAAAAGAAGACAATTTAAGCTTTCAGCATTCAGTTAATCAAGGCACTTTAAAATTGTGACTTAATATGTATGAGTTAAGCCAGAAAAGTCACATGTATGCTGTTTATGTACATGTCTGCATATTTGTATGCCTTTGTGTGTGTGTATGCAGTGTAAGTATAAATAGACGAACATGTATGTGTGGACACTTTGCACTGTCACGGTGCATGCTCTCATGTACTGATGTTCTGTACTTGAAACGGTTTTCATTTGATATGGTTCGTGTTGGCTCAAAATGGCCATCACTTCCCATTCTGTCCTGATGGTCGTTGCCAGAAAGCATTTCTAGCACAGTGTGGTGGGGAGGGTAGATGGCTGTCACACGCACATTAAGCTCTGGAGAATGCCGATTCTCTCTCTCTCTGCACGTTTGCCCATTTGCTCCTGAAATATCCTGCACCTCTCTAATCTGCATGGATGTGGAGGCCAGGCTTGGGTCTCTCTGGCGACTGTGGGGGCATTTTGGGAATGCTCTGGGGCCCACAGGCGAGTGCTTCAAGCCCTGCCGTGGGGGCGGGGCCTGTGGTGTGGTCGCCTGAGCGTGGCTAATGACAGGGACATCCAAGGCCTGCAGGCTGGATTGAGGGGTACAGTCACTCTCACTGTGGCAACAGCTGGCTGTTGTTACACAAGCAGCCACCCTGTCCCTTAACCTCTCTCTCAGGCACTCTTCTTCTTCTTTATCTTTTCTATTTCTTTAACTTTATCTCATTGGTATTGGAATTTCTTGTAAGCATGTATGTCTTTGTGTCTGTGATTGTGTCTGTGTGTGTGCGTGCGTGTGTGTATGTGTGGCATGCATGTGTTCATTTGGATGTGTGTTTGTAATTGTGCTTGTGTGTCTATGTATGCACATTTATGTGTGTGCGCGCGCACATCTGTTTGTGCTTGTGTTTGTGTGTGTGTGTGTTTACGTGTTTTTTTATTTGTATGTGTGTGTTGTGGAGTGCATGTGTGTGTGTGGTATGTCTTTGCGTGTGTGTGCTTGTACGCGTGTGTGCGTGCATGCCTGTGTTTGTGTTTGTGGGATGTGCTTCAGCCTGGACCTCTTCCTGTCTGTGGAAGGATCAGGGAAGAAAGGCGCAGTTTTTCCTGCTAGAGGAGTATGTGTAAAAGGCCCAGTGTGTGGGAGGCACAAAGCCCGTACTGTAGGAGAGAGGAGAGGCATGGCTCCAGCAGAGGGCTCTGTGGGTGTAGCCAGTAATATTGGCCTGGTAGCAGGTCTCAGCACTCAGTTTCTGCAATAGTGCCAGAAGTACTTACACGCCTACACACACACACACACACACACACACGCACGCATGCACGTGCACAAACACAGGTGCATGCACACACAGGCATACACGTGCATATACATACACGTAAACAGACACACTCTTGCACGTATGCACATACTAAAAATGTAAATCTGTATTGGTCCCTTCCAGCTCATGCACAGTTTGTGTGCCTCTCTCAAAAGTCTGTTATGCCTGCTTGCTGTTGCTCTACACAGAAATGAAAGGTCCTGCCATTTTTCATCCACATTCTCCCTCTTTACTTCTTTCCCTCTCTTCCCTTTCCTCTGTCAATTCTCCCTTTATTCCATCCTTCTTCCTCATGCATCTTCCCCCTCCCCTCCCCCCCCCCTCTGACCCCCAGCGGTCGCCCCTGTGGTGCCGGAGTTGAGCAGTGACATTGACACCAGTAACTTTGAAGAGTTTGAGGATGGAGAGGGAGATGAAGAGACGTTTCCTCAGCCGAAAGCCTTCATGGGGAACCAGCTGCCCTTCGTGGGCTTTACCTACTTCAAGGAGGACCAGTAAGAGCAGTGTGTTCGCATGCTCATGTGCATGTGTGAGCTGGTGTGTCAGCTGGCGTGAGTGTGACTTTGTGAATGAGCATGTGTGTATATGAACCAGAACTGTGTGTGCGTGTGTGCATATACACTCACCGGCCATTAGGTACATCTTGCTAGTACCAGGTTGGCTTCTGCTGCTGTAGCCCATCTGCTTCAAGGTTTGACATGTTGTGCATTCAGAGATGCTTTTCTGAATACCTCGGTTGTAACAAGTGGTTATTTGTGTTACTGTTGCCTTTCTATCAGCTCAAACCAGTCTGGCCATTCTCCTCTGACCTCTGCCATCAACAAGGGATTTTCGCCCAGAGAATTACCGCTCCCTGGATATTTTCTCTTCTTCGGACCATTCTCTGTAAACCCTAGAGATGGTTGTGCATGAAAATCCCAGTAGATCAGCAGTTTCTGAAATACTCAAACCAGCCTATCTGGCACCAACAGAACAGAACAATGCCGTGTTCAAAGTCACTTAAATCACCTTTCTTCCCCATTCTGATGCTTGGTTTGAACTTCAGCAGATCGTCTTGACCATGTCTACATGCCTAAATGCACTGAGTTGCTGCCACGTGATTGGCTGATTAGATATTTGTATTAACGAGCAGTTCAACAGGTGTACATAATAAAGTGGCCGGTGAGTGTATGTGGTAAAGGTTCTCCTGCTCTAGCTCTCCAACTTAATTAGCTGACAGCTTTTACATCAATATCAGTGTTGCGTTACATTGGCTTAATTTATTTAAAGGGTTTTAAAATGTTTAAATGTGTGGTTTTGGTGCTGACCTTAATAATGCAAGTTCATGGGAACTAACTGTACTATGAAAATGGAAGACCCAATACTATTGGGTTGTCATTCTAGCAGTATTATCATTTGCATATCAATAATTTATTCATGTTACCATTTCATACGTTTCGCATTCCTCCACTGCTGTCCTGCTTCCACTCCTGAGTCCATGTGAGACAGGGCCTCCATGACTTAATATTTTTTCACTGAAGAATGTGTGTCTTTTGGCTGAAAAAGGTTCACTGTAAGAAGGGCTTTGCATCGCCCAGCTCTGATTTCACTGTTAAGGACAGGACCCACTTTGTGATAACATGCCGAAGGCTGAGATAGCGTATAAGGGCACTGCAGCTCTGGTTTAACACACTCTGCCTGGCACGACAGAAGGGTTTGGAACTGAGTACCTGTAGAGCTGAAGACTGGATCATATTAGTGAAGGATTTGCTCCATCTTCGCTGCAGGTTGCTAAGTGACCTAAGTCCAACCGACGTGGAGGAGGATCGAAGCACGGCCATCAAAAGAGAGGTGCATATCCGCCGTGTGATGCATCTGAGCAATTCAACCGCAGGAATATAGTAGAATAATCTGGCCTCTGCATTGTAATATAATAATGACAGCGTAATGCAGTGTAATATAATAATGACATAATCCTCTGCCAGTCAGATGAACTGAAGCAGTGGGAAGTGAGACTCAGCAGTGAGATGCAGGCCAAACAGGAGCTCCAGCAGAAGTTCAGGTAAGGCAGGGGTTCTCTACAGGCGCGTGAGCCTCATTTGTGCAGAACGGTTGGTGACACATCAGTCGTATTGACCTTTAATCCATGATCTGTCTTCTAGAGCTGCCTGTAGTCATCTTGAGAAACTCACCAAGGACCTTGATGCTGAGGTGAATCTTTACATCTGATCATGATGATTTGCATGTTTGTTTGTGTGTAACTGAGAGAGTTAGGGAAAGGTACAGTTATATTCTTTTTCTCCAGATTAACAGTAGGGGCAGTGTAGAGGTAATGTGTGTGATTGGGTGTGCGAGTGTCTTATAAGTGTCTGTCCCTCCAGGTTGACAGTAGGAGCAGTGTAGAGTTAGGGTCTGTGAGTGTGTGTGTGTGTGTGTATCTATCTCTCCAGGTTATCCGTAGTAGTACAGAGGTAGTGTGTGTGAATGTGTGTGGGATAAGTGTCTCTCTCCCGGTTAACAGTAGAAATGTAGCGGTAGTTTAATAAAAGTAGGAGTGTTATAAATGACTTTTCTTTCTTCAGGCTAACAGTAGGAGCAGTGTAGAGTTAGGGTTTGTGAGTGTGCGTGAGTGTGTGTATCTATCTCTCCTGGTTATCAGTAGAACAGAGGTAGAGGTAGTGTGTGTGAATGTGTGTGGGTCTCTAGGAATGTAGCGGTAGTGTAATAATAGTAGGAGTGTCATAAATGACTCTTCTCTCTTCAGGCTAACAGTAGGAGCAGTGTTGAGGTTGTGTGTGAGTGTGTGTGATAATGTCTCTCTCTCCAGGTAAACAGTAGGAGGAGTGTTGAGGTTGTGTGTGAGTGTGTGTGATAATGTCTCTCTCTCCAGGTAAACAGTGGGAGGAGTGTAGAGGTATAGTGTGTGTGAGTGTGCATGATAATGTCTCTCTCTCCAGGTAAACAGTAGGAGGAGTGTAGAGGAGGCTCTGTTGGAGCTGGAGAAGGAGAAGGCTCTGCTTCAGCACAGCAGTGCAGAGAGTCAGAGGAGGGCCGACACTGAGGCCAATAGAAAGCACTGCCTGGAGACAGAGGGTGAGTGTGTGTACCTGAACACTGTACCAACCTGAACACTTACACATCTCTAAACCTACATACATGTACACACCTGAACACTTAACACATCTCTGAAGCCACAGATCTGTACACACCTGAACACTTAACACATCTCTGAAGCCACAGATCTGTACACACCTGAACACATACATATCTCTAAGTCTGTACACCTACATGCACCTGAACATCTTTTCTTCTGAACACTTTTAAAGTTGAAAAGTTCAGTCGGAGCTTTGTACACCTCTGCGCAAGTGCATCCATTCGAATTGCAGAACCATATTGGAAACAGCTTTGTACCAACTGCCACGCAGTGACATTCACGTTGTGCTGTTTGGTGATTGCATGCTGGCATAGACATTGCTCCTGTGTAAATGTTTGAGCTATAAATCTGAATCTGTACATATGCACACATGTACTCACACAATCACACACCTGTACATCTACTCCTATAATCAAACACAGCAACCACTCCTGCATGCCTACGCACCTGTATTAATGTGTCCATGCATATGTACACTTGTCCCTGTAATCACATACCTGTATACCCATATGCCTACATGCCGACAGATCTGTGTTCACAGTTGTACGCATGTACTCCTGCATAGCTGCTCACATGTATTCACACAATCCCACACCTCTTCACCTGTGTAGCTGCTCACCTGTATTCACACAATCACACACATGGTCACCTGTGTAGCTGCTCACCTGTGTTCACACAATCACACACATGGTCACCTGTGTAACTGCTAACCTGTGTTCACACAGTTGCACACCTATTGGCGCAGTCATGACAGCGTTAGAGCAGCTGTACACCTGCTCAGCAGTACAGAACCAGACACGTGTGCGCCTCCATACCTACCACATGTGACGATTCCTGTTCTTTCCAGTCAACACTCTGCGTGAACAACTGGAGGACATGAAGAAGAGGCAGCAGAACCCCCAGGTCCCTAACGAGCAGACCGTTCATCTTCAGAGACACGTAAGGGAGTCGCTACGCATAACTCGAGTGGATGCTCTCATTTCCTCTTTCATTCTAAGTGTAGGACTATCTGCTGAATGAATAAATGTAATGCAATGGGTGTACACACCTGCCTATCACCCCTGGTGGTGCATTTATATCTGTTAGTCTCAGCATTTCTGTGTTTGTATGATATTTAGGCTGTGTGAAATTTTTGCTACTGTGTCCTGTGTTCTACAATATATTCTTATCTCTGAAGACCTGTTGACTATTCCATATGTGTGTCTGTTTGAATACCTATTGGCAGTTACGTGTGTATATCTATTTGAATGCCTGTTGTCTGTTCCATATATATGTATCTGTTTGAATACCTGATGACTGTTGCATATGTGGGAATCTGTTTAAAAATGCTGGCTGTTCTGTATATATGTATCTGAGCACCTGTTGGCTGTCTCTCGGTCCAGCTGGAGGAAGCCAACGAGCTGCTGCGGGCAGAGTCAGAGAGCACGGCGCACCTGAAGAAAGCTCAGGCGGAGACGCTGAAGCAGCTTCAGCACCTGGAGCTGCGTCTGGAGGAGCTGGAGGACAGAAGCAGCCAGCTGGAGGCCAGCAAGCTGGCGCTGGAGACTGAGCTCACCGGTCTGCAGGCGTCACTGGAGACGGAGAAGAGAGAGCGCGGCCAGGCCTGCCAGACCATCACTGACCTGCAGGGTGCGCTGGTGACTGTTTAGCAGCCTAGGTTTTTATACCATGTGTGTTGAGCCATCGTTTCCTATTCGGGTGGAGTCAGTCGCCATAAAAATAAACATTAAGTAGTTATTCTGAAACACTGGAAAGAAAACAAGGATGAATGTACAGGAGTGTATGTGACTGTTGCCAATCAGGAAATTACTCAAACACAGTCAGCCTTTGTGTCCTGTTTGAGAGAGGAATGGGCGGGCAACTGAATTTTAGTATTAAAAGCTAGACTCTTAAAAAACAGCTACTCCTTTAAGTTTTTCTCTCTTGTGCCTACTCTGTTTCTTTCACGTTCACACTTCCTTATGTCCCTCCATCCCTCCCTCCCTCCATACCAAGTTACTCCCTCTTGCTGTGGTTCAGTTGGTGTGTAATAGAGTCTCACTTGTGCTCTCTCTCCAGGGAGTCTGGCTGATCTGGAAGCCGAAGCAAGGCAGGTGAAGTCCGCCCTATCCAACAGTGAGCTAGAGAGGACACAGCTACAGGGGAGACTGTTGGATCTGGAGAAGGTACAAATCCTCGTACACTGACAAACTTATATACTCACAATCACATAATCACTAAACTGAAGAGGAAAGACTGCAGAAGAATATACGGTTCAACTTGCACAATAACACCCTTAGTTGCTTCCAAACACACTCTATAACACACAGACACACATGCAGACTCACACACACACACACAAACACACACACACACACCTCCCACTACTACTGACCATTTGCTTCGCCCGCAGGAGAAGAGTAGCCAGGAGATTGATTTTACATACAAGCTGAAGGTCCTGCAGCAGAGTCTGGAGCAGGAAGAGGCGGAGCACAAGGCTACAAAGGCCCGCCTCCTCATCAACAACCAGATCAACCAGGTCACTGAGGAGGCCAAGGGTGAGAGGGAGAGGCTCAGCCTGACCTTTAGTTTAGTGGGAACAGGCTACCGATCACACACACATCCGCACACCTCCATACACATAGTTAACTGTGTAATGATGGATAAATGTAGCAGATTGCATCCTTTCCAATACGTTTCCACTGTCAGTAAACGGGTATTGGTGTTTCCCGTTGTTATGAAAATAAATGGATTGCCTCTTACTTCAGCCCTTTGGTTTAAGAAACAGAGGCGCATAGATCTTGTAATTCCGAACTACACTCAGGAAAGGCCCGCAATTATTGTTTTTAGTTAAGATGAGGCCAAAAGATTCAAACATTTCAGAATATCTCCTTCGCTGCACCCTCGTTCTTATCAACTCCACACCCTGCCCCTCAGAGATGGAGCGACAGTTGCAGGAGGAGCGTGCGGTGAAGCTGCAGGTGGAGAACAGGCTGCTGGAGCTAGAGAAAGAGCACTCCCTGCTGGGCTCTGATTACAAGCAGGCCAAGTGCGGACTGGAGGACCTGCAGAGGAAGAAGCACAAACTCGCTGAGGAGGTTTGTGTGGGTGCCGCTCTGTGTGGGTGTCTGTTCATGCAGGTGCCAGTTTGTGCCGGTGCTTGTTGTGTGGTTGCCTGTTTGTGTGGGTGCCTGTTTGTGCAGGTGTCTGTTTGTGCGGGTACCTGTTTGTGCGGGTGCCTCTTATTGTGGTTGCTGCTCTGTGTGGTTGCCTGTTTGTGTGTGTGCCTGTTTGTGCGGATGCCTGTTTGTGTTAGTGCCTGTTCGTGTGGTTGCCTGTTTGTGTGGGTGCCTGTTTGTGCAGGTGTCTGTTTGTGCGGGTACCTGTTTGTGCGGGTGCCTCTTATTGTGGTTGCTGCTCTGTGTGGTTGCCTGTTTGTGTGTGTGCCTGTTTGTGCGGATGCCTGTTTGTGTTAGTGCCTGTTCGTGTGGTTGCCTGTTTGTGTGTGTGCCTGTTTGTGCAGATGCCTGTTTGTGCGGGTGCCCGTTTGTGTGGTTGCCTGTTTGTGCGCATGTCGGTTTGTGCTATTGTGATGGTAATGGACTGCATTTATATAGCGCTTTTATCCAAAGCGCTTTACAATTGATGCCTCTCATTCACCAGAGCAGTTAGGGATTAGGTGTCTTGCTCAAGGACACTTCGATTGCCTGTTTGTGCGGATTCCTGTTTGCACGGGTGCCTGTTTGCGTTAGTGTCTGTTTGTGCAGGTGCCTGTCTGTGCGGGTATGTTTGTGCAAGTGTCTGTTTGTGTGTGTGCCTGTTGGTACATGTGTCTGCGTGCACATGTGCGTTTGAGGAAGAGGGTGTCTGCGACTGTCCCCCTCCACCTCTCCCATCTCCCCCTTCCTTTATCTGTAACTTGGCTCCCACACCTGCCTCCCTCTTGCAGGTGAAGACCCTGAGCGTGAAGGTGGAGCAGGAGTCCCAGAAATGCAGCCTGATTCAGAGCGAGCTGGCCAATCAAGGCCAGGAAGTGGCGTCGCTACGCAAGTCTGAGAAACAGCTGAAACAGGAAGTCAACCACCTGCTGGACTTAAAACAGAGCCTAGGAAACAAGAACCAGGAATTGCAGAAGTAAGCATGCCTGCGTGTGAGTGGGTAAATTGGGTGCTATAGGAGTAACCGAGCACTGAGACCTGTTGTCACTGGCTACACCCACAGAGCCCTCTGCCAGAGACAAGCATCTGTGTGTTTGTGTGCAAAGTGCTAGCTCCTGTCACATTATGTGACATCCGCTCCACGTTCGGAAGGAATGATGTCATTTCTGAAGGATTTGTGTTCAAGTGTGTGTGCGCCTGTGTGTGTGTGTGTGTGTGTGTGTTTGTTTGTGTGTATGTATGCGAGCAGGAGGGCAGAGGGTCTGACTGTGTGTGTGTGTTTGTTTACAGAGAGCGGCAGGATGCATTTGGGCAGATGAAGGAACTGCAAGACCAGCTGCAGACAGAGCAGTATTTCTCGGTACAGTACTACCACTACACTGCTACAGCTGAACAGTGCTACAATAACTATTCAACAGTACAAAAGTACTACTGCAGTTCTACTGACAGTACTACCATTTCTAATTTACTACTACTCAACAATACAATTACAAGTACTGTTACTACTGCTATTGCTACAGTACTGCTACTACAGAACTGGTCAACAGTGTGACTACTTCTGTGGTATTACAGTGGTATTTCTCACCTGCACTACTATCTCATCAGCAGCTCTATCACTATTTTACCATGGTGTTCAAGACCTTCTACTCAACAGTGATATTACTACAGTATGATTATTACAGTACTGCAGTGCTATTACTCAGCAATACAGATACTGTGGTACTACACAACTACTCAGTTGTACTACAGTAACACTCAACCCAAAGGATACCACTGATTTCATGTTCTCAAACAGTGCTAATTAGCAGTATTACAGCACTACTGCTTAATAGTACTATTACAGTTACAGCACATTGTCTCAACTGTATCACTACTATACTACTGCAGCAGTACTACTCAACAGTATTACTGCTACAGTACTACAACAGTACTACTCAACGGAACTACTGTACTACTCATATGGACCTTAATGATAAATTTCATTACTGTATCTAACACACTAATAGTCAGATATCTTTCAATGCACTATTACAATATATTGTCTGTATGTGTGGCTCTGCTTCCCCACAGGACCCAAGTCTGTATTGGATCGTAGCATCAGCATATCAGAATTGTATGGTGAGCTGGGCTCATCATGGTTATCAGTACTGTATGGTGATCTCTGTGTGTCTCTTCTTTTTCTTCAGACCCTGTATAAGACACAGGTGCATGAAATGAAGGAGGAGTGTGAGGAGAAGAACAAGCTGATTAAAGACGTACGGCAAAGACTGCAGGACCTGCAGGATGAGAGGTCAGGTGCACCTAAAACCTCAGAAGAACTATAATTGAAGGGAATGGAACCGTGCTTAAGTGCATTATACTGTACTTCAGGAAACTGTCAACTATATTAGCCTATATTTTTTATCAGCCTAATTAAAAAAAACAAAAAACAAAACTACACTGCAGGCCCAAGAATTCCCATACTGCACTGTTGTGAGCCTTGTGTCACTGGTTTGCGCTGTTGCGTGTTATTCGTGATGACTCTCTGCAGCGTTGCGCGTCGTGTGACGCTGGGCTCCCCGTTCTCTCCCCGCAGGGACTCTCTGGCGAGCCGCCTGGAGGTGAGCCTGACGAAGGCAGACTCGGAGCAGCTGGCCCGCACTGTGGCCGAGGAGCAGTACTCCCAGCTGGAGAAAGACAAGATCATGAAGGAGCTGGAGATCAAGGAGATGAAAGCCCAGCACAAGCAGGAGCTCGAAGAGAAGGACAACACCATCGCCTCTGTGAGTAGGGTGTGGTGAGGACAGTACTATTGCCTGAGTAAGGGGGGGGGGGGGGTATAAAATCATCAGTATGTGTGGGGAGGAGATGAAGTAAACAAACCCTCACAAGGTGCCATGTCTTTAACAATTTTAATTTTTTTGGATACAATACATTTTATGCCAGAGCTGGTTTGAGGAGTTAAATAAATCTGGTCCATTCTCAGTAGCTGTGGTTTCGGCCTTGGGGGGTCACCTGTATTCTTTTGCCCCCCTGCAGCTGGAGGAGTCTAACCGTACCCTGACAAGTGACGTGGCCAACCTAGCCAATGAGAAGGAGGAGCTGAATAATGCACTGAGGGAGGCACAGGAACGTGAGTGTCCTGATTCCCATCTCACCCACTGGCCTCTCTACTCTCCCTTTACTCTACCCACCCACTGGCCTCTCTACTCTTCCTTTACTCTACCCACCCACTGTCCTCTCGTTACTCTTCCTTTACTCTACCCACCCACTGTCCTCTCTTTACTCCTCCTTTACTCTACCCATCCACTGGCCTCTCTACTCTTCCTTTACTCTACCCACCCACTGTCCTCTCTTTACTCCTCCTTTACTCCACCCATCCACTGTCCTCTCTTTACTCCTCCTTTACTCCACCCATCCACTGTCCTCTCTTTACTCCTCCTTTACTCTACCCACCCACTGGCCTCTCTACTCTTCCTTTACTCTACCCACCGTCCTCTCTTTACTCCTCCTTTACTCTACCCATCCACTGTCCTCTCTTTGTTCCTCCTTCACTCTACCCACCCACTGTCCTCTCTTTACTCCTCCTTCACTCTACCCATCCACTGTCCTCTCTTTACTCCTCCTTTACTCTACCCACCCACTATCCGCTCTTTACTCCTCCTTCACTCTACCCACACACTGTCCTCTCTTTACTCCTCCTTTACTCTACCCACACACTGTCCTCTCATATTACTTCTCTTGAGAAAATAATGCAGTGTATTCTGTGTACTGTCATGGTATCTGTTATCCTGTTCTGGAAGATTCTTTCAATTTGAAATAATCAAATATGCATGCGCACCCAATGACCCAACATACTTCCAAGTCCAGAGTCTAAAGACATTTTTCTCATTTCTAATCTGTTGATTTATTTATTTATTTTTTTACTTTGACAGCATTTCACCATATTTATTTAAAATATTCAGGAAATATGTGTTATTGGTACCATTGGTGAGATGTGCCTACCCCATCCTCAGCACCCCATAAACAGACCTTTCAAGGAGATGGTAGTTTGAGTAGCTAAACAGGAATTTGCCTTCAATAATTCTTTCATCTGGAGAAATATATACTTTAACATTCATACTACAGAAAGGACAACGAATAACATTCTAGAAAATTGAATATGGGTAAAATTGTCCTTTAAGTTTAACAACACAACTAAAGAAGAGTTTGTAAACATATTCTTTTGAACATTATTATGGTAGTTACCGGACACTTTGGCATTACTGACCTTAATTGCATACTTCCTCTCCTTGCTCACCCATTAAACTGCAGAATCACCATGCAGGTTAGATACTGAACCCCTGTATTGCCTGTCTCCACGTGAACCATTGTGTTGCTAAAACGTTTAGCAACTTTGTGTAAATATTCTGTGTTAACTGAGCTGTGTTCACAGAGCTGAAGCAGTCCATGGATGAACAGAGTAATATGAAGGCCAACTTTGAGAAGCAGGTGCAGTATGAGAGAACACTGAAAACTCAGGTTAGAACTCACCCGTCTGGTTATCTGTTTCTGTCTGAATGGATTTCTGTGCGTTTGTCTGTATTCATGTGCACGTCTTATGAGCTTGACGGTTTTAGGCTGGTCAAATGTGTCTATATGATCAGGTAGAGAATGTCTATGTGTGTGTGTGTGTGTGCGCGTGTGTGTTTTTTTCATGATGAGTGTGTGTGTAATATACAGGATGTACAGTGTGTCTCTTGATTTCAGATAATCTGTGTTTAACCCAAAGGTGCTTACCCATGGAAACAATAAATCAATCAATCATCACACAACTCTCTCTGACACAACCCATTTGCAGAAAGAGTTGTTAGCCTTCAAGACACAAAGGCTACATTTACACCACTGACCTTGATGACTTGTTCCAATTTCTTGCCTGCATCCTATTTTTTATCCGCCTGTTTACATTTACTTTTGAAGGTGACCAGAATCTGAAACCTGCGTTAACGCGGTTTAAGCTTGAAACAACCAGCATGCAAACATGCAAAGGGTTTGGTTTCCGATACAAAAGTAAACAACCACAGCCATATCACCATCTGCAATGGACACAAAACGACACAAAGACAGAAATAATAATTCAAGCTATTCTTTCCAAAGCATCTTGGGTCCGCAAAGAACATCCCCAGTATTTTGGCCTATTCCGATTCTTCGCCCTATGGGTTTAAAAGGCACAATAACTCAGTGTTCACTGGCCTGAACTTTCATCCTCCATTTAGCTTCTTTTAACATGTAACATTACCAGTGGGGAGTGGTTATGCATATAATTACATTACACCTCATTCAAATATGAAGAAAGTATGAGAATATCACATTTTGAATAACGCGCAAATCGCAGTGATTGGGAAATTCCGATCTGTGCACTTAGATGAGTCACATTAGCAGGTGTCAGATTCCTATTGGATTCATTTCCAAATATGAATATGGCCCAGAACGGATCTGAACATATCCAATTCCGTATGTTTTTTTTTCCTATTTACAGGTTCAAAATACATATCTGATCTGTGCAACATGTGAGCAAAAAATTGGAATTTGGCAACTTACCAGGTGGTGTAAATGTTGCCAAAGATCTGTTCTAGAATCCAACCTTGTTAATTGGACTGACTAAATCCAGTCAGAGTTACATTACATTACCTTTATTTAGCAGACGCTTTTATCCAAAGCGACGTACAAAAGTGCATATCATGGTCATTGGACTTAAGTTCTGTATCCATTACCTGCATGTGTTTTAGTGTTAGAAAGTACCAGAATGTCTTAATGTAATCTTTCACATTTGATATGCTGCAGGCAGTCAACAAACTGGCAGAGATTATGAACCGTAACAATGTAAGCAGTGGTGGACATCGCCATGGCAACGACATGGATTTGCGCCGGAAGCAGAAGGAGAACAGAAAGCTTCAGCTGGAGCTCCAGCTGGAGAGGGACAAGCTCAACGGCACCATCATAAAGTATCAGAGAGAGATCAACGAGATGCAGGCTGTGAGTGGTGTCTGCGTCCACCTGCAAACGTGACTGCAACCTCATAGTAACGCAACCACTGGACCACGTTCACAGTAGTACAAACGTCAAATTCACATTAATACTACCACAGCCCATCACATTCACGGCAACACAACCACAGACCATGCCATTCACACAAGCGTAGACCACAACATTCACAAAGTAACCCAACATAGAACACAAATCACTGCAGGCAGAGCAATGACGTGTAATCATTTAGAGTATACCTGTACCTGCCTACCATACACACACACGCGTGCGCGCACACACACACACACACACACACACAGTAGCTTCCCCACACCTCACTATAGTATCTTGTTTGTTCAGTGACTGAAGGATAAAGCCCCGTTCATCCTCTTTTGCAGTCATTAAATAGATGTTTGTTTCCTTCGCGGGGTCTTGATTAGCATGTGTTTGTGTTCGCGGTTTCCAGATGATAGCAGATGAAAGCCAGGTGCGCGTTGAGCTGCAGATGGCCCTGGACAGCAAGGACAGTGACATTGAGCAGCTCCGCTGCCAGCTGACCTCCCTCAGCATACACTCCTTCGACTCCACCAGCTTCAGCAGTGGGCCTGACCCAGAGGCCGATGAGAGCTACCCTGGTAATACTGCGCTAACAACGGCCACCTACCTCAGTAACACTGCGCTTTACATTCACACAGGGCATTTACCTAGCTACACTTCACTCACACAGGGCACCTGCCCCAGTAACACAGGGCGCCTACCCCAGTAACACTGTGCTTTACATTCACACAAGGCATTTACCTAGCAACACTTTACTCACACAGGACACCTACCCCAGTCCACGTACCCCAGTAACACTGTGCTTTACATTCACACAGGGCATTTACCTAGCAACACTTCACTCACACAGGGCACCTGCCCCAGTAACACAGGGCGCCTACCCCAGTAACACTGTGCTTTACATTCACACAGGGCATTTACTTAGCAACACTTTACTCACACAGGGCACCTACCCCAGTAACACTGTGCTTTACATTCACACAAGGCATTTACCTAGCAACACTTTACTCACACAGGACACCTATCCCAGTAACACTGTGCTTTACATTCACGCAGGGCATTTACCTAGCAACACTTTACTCACACAGGGCGCCTACCCCAGTAACACTGTGCTTTACATTCACACAAGGCATTTACCTAGCAACACTTTCACTCACACAGGGCACCTGCCCCAGTAACACAGGGCACCTACCCCAGTAACACTGTGCTTTACATTCACACAGGGCATTTACCTAGCAACACTTTACTCACACAGGGTGCCTACCCCAGTAACACTGTGCTTTACATTCACACAGGGCATTTACCTAGCAACACTTTACTCACACAGGGCGCCTACCCCAGTAACACTGTGCTTTACATTCACACAGGGCATTTACCTAGCAACACTTCACTCACAAAGGAAATCTGCCCCAGTAACACCACAGTCACACAGTGCAAATACCCTGGTAATGTCTTGCTCACATCTTCTACGGTAACAGCATATTCACTAATCCCAAAGGGCACCCATCCTGGTACCACCATGCTCAGCTCTCACACAGTGTCGCTACCTCTGTAACATCATGCTCAAATGGGGCACCTACCTCAGTAACACTGCACACATTGCCAAATAGCTCTTCAGGTTGATTTCACAGATTGCTCTCCGTCTGTGCTGAAAACACTCTGCGTGCTATCGGCTTAACTTTGAAATGGAAAATACACTGTGCTCTGAACACATGCTGTGCATACGCTGAACACTCAGTCCATTTTGAAGACGGGACGCTGCAGTCTGAACGCAGAAACAGACTGTGCTCTGACACCCAGCGCACTGATGCAAAGCCTTTTCCTTACTTCCTGTTTGAAGCTTTCTTTATTTTTTTCCAATTTCTTACATTTCTGATAAAAACTGTATTTTTTTCTTCACTGTTTCTCTCCTTTGTTCTCTCCTTCCCCTCATCCCCTGCTCTCCCTTCTTCCCCATCTCTTTTTCCCCATGTTTTCTTTTCCCGCTGTCTCTTCCCTTCCTATTCCTCTCAATTCTTCCTCTGTGTTTCTTTCTCTGCTGAACGACGCTAGTGCGCATCACCCACTCCCAGTCCTCCAAGTCCATGTCATTTACGTACCAGCGCTCCTCCCAGTCCGTCCGCACTCGTGCCCCCCGTTTCTTTCACTCTGACTCCGAGGAGGAAGATTCTGAGCCAGAGCAGCCTCCTCCAGCACTCGCTTACAGTCCCTCAGAACCAGAGAACGAAGGTGACCTGTGTGGACCTTCCCTCTCTCCCTTACCCTGTCGTGCACTAACACAGACCGTCCCTCTCTCCTATGCCCTGTTGTAGTGCACTAATTCAGACCCTTTGTCTCTCCCATACCCTATCACAGTGCACTAATACAGAACCTTCCTCACTCCCATACCCCGACGTAGTGCACTAATACAGACCTTCCCTTTCTCCCGTACCCTGCTGTAGTGGACTAATGCAGAAGATAAGAGAATGTTCTCATCTCATTGTCCCAAATGCAGGCTTTGAATTGAACATTTTTTTATTGTGAATGAGGGATCATGTCGCATGCTGTTGCTCTTGTATAGCATTTCAGCTCCAAAAAGAGCTTGAGACATGTTTGGTGACTGGCTCCACCTAGGAGGCAGGTTGGTTATTGAAATTGTCCATTTTTGGGTTTGAGTTATCCACTTAAGGAACCATTTGAGTGTGTGTTTGATGCATTTGTGTGCATGCATGAATGTGTGTGTTTCAGCATGTGTGTTTGTGTGCCATTGATCTGTCTGTGTAATGACTGTGTATGAGCCACTTCAGTGATGCTCCGTGTGTTTCCTGTTTGTACCACAGAGACCCGATTGGAAGGCTGGCTATCTCTCCCAGCGACGAGGAACAGCATCAAGAGATTCGGCTGGGACAGGAAGGTATGCAGAGCCCCTCTGAGACTCCCTTATATGCATGACAGTGCCCTGCTTTCACCTCACTCTACACACTCCATTCCAATACTGTTTAAAGAGTACTGCTTAAGACTCTTAGTCTAATAAGAACACCATCACACTTCTGCTTGACCTTAGTCATGATAGTGCTGGCTTTTCAGAACAGTGCTGGTACTTTCATGTATGACAAAATGTGCTCAGTACTCACTGTCTCAGCGTTATGCCTTTCTTCCATTGTGTGTACTGGTTTGTGCAAGTGTATGTTCTCTCTCTCCTGCTGTTTGTAGTGGTTGGTGTGAGTGATGACGTGTCCTCACTCCTACAGTGTGTAGGGTTTGTGTGTGTGAATGATGGTGTTCTCACTCTTCTGCATTGTGTAGTGGTTTGTGTGAGTGAGTGAGTGTGTTCTCTCTCTCATGCAGTGTGCAGTGGTTTGTGTGTGTGAATGATGGTGTTCTCTCTCCTGGAGTGTATAGTGGTTAGTGTAAGTGATGGTGTGTTCACTCTCTCCTACAGTGTATAGTGGTTAGTGTGAGTGATGGTGTGTTCACTCTCTCCTACAGTGTGTAGTGGTCTGTGTGAGCGATGGTGTGTTCACTCTCTCCTACAGTGTGTAGTGGTTGGTGTGATTAATGGTGTCTTCAATCTCTCCTACAGTGTATAGTGGTTTGTGTGATTAATGGTGTCTTCAGTCTCTCCTACAGTGTGTAGTGGTTTGTGTGATTAATGGTGTCTTCAGTCTCTCCTACAGTGTGTAGTGGTTTGTGTGATTAATGGTGTCTTCAGTCTCTCCTACAGTGTGTAGTGGTTTGTGTGATTAATGGTGTCTTCAGTCTCTCCTACAGTGTATAGTGGTTTGTGGATTAATGGTGTCTTCAGTCTCTCCTACAGTGTGTAGTGGTTTGTGTGATTAATGGTGTCTTCAGTCTCTCCTACAGTGTGTAGTGGTTTGTGTGATTAATGGTGTCTTCAGTCTCTCCTACAGTGTGTAGTGGTTTGTGTGATTAATGGTGTCTTCAGTCTCTCCTACAGTGTGTAGTGGTTTGTGTGAGTGATGTGTGTGGTCTCTCTAACTCGTAATGTGTACTGGTTTGTGTGGCTGTGCATATTCTCTCTCCTGGAGGGTGGTTGGTTGCTGATTATTATCTGACCGTGTGTGCCCATGTCTCCTGCAGTATGTGGTGGTGAGCAGCAGGAAGATTTTGTTCTACAACAGTGAACAGGACAAAGAGCTGTCAAACCCGTCTATGGTCCTGGATATTAGGTGAGTAAAGCCCTCTTTACCGTGCTCTGCCTCTCTTTCTCCTTCCTGCGTTTCCCTCTTTCCTTCTCTCTCTCTGCTCCTCCTCCTGTCCTAAATTTCCTCCTTTACCATTCCTTTGTCATCCTCCCTCCTCCTCTCTTATTCGTTTGCTATTTTCCTTTCTCTGCAGTAAACTGTTCCATGTACGGCCAGTCACCCAGACAGATGTGTACCGTGCAGATGCCAAAGAGATCCCGCGGATCTTCCAGGTGATACTAAGCATCCTTTCTCAGGACTGCCCAACCCCACCCTGTGATTACTGTACACACACATGCTGAAATAATCTCAGACTGCTCCTTACTGTCCCACATCACTCCCCACTGCCCCTCACCTGTCTCCACTGCCCCACACCACTCCCCCACACCTGTCTCCACTGCCCCTCACCTGTGTCCACTGCCTCACACCCATATTCACTGCCTCATACCACTCTCCACTGCCCCTCACCTGTCTCCACTGTCTCACACCACCCCCCACTGCCCCACACCTATCTCTACTGCCCCACACCTGTCTCCACACTACCCCACCTCACTCCTCACTGCCCCACGCCACTGCCCCACACCTGTCCACACTGCCCCGCACCTGTGTCTACTGACTCACACCCATCTTCACTGCCCCACACCACTCTTCACTGCCTCACACCTGTCTCCACATTGCCCCACCTCACTCCACACTGCCCCACACCGCTCCTAACCACCCTCACTGTCCCTGCTGCACAGATCCTGTACGCCAATGAGGGAGAGAGCAGGAAGGACCACGAGTCCATCCTGGGGCCACTCCTCATGGTAGACAAGTCCAACTGCATCTGTCACAAGGGCCACGAGTTTATCCCAACTCTCTACCACTTCCCTTCCACCTGTGAAGCCTGCCCCAAACCCCTCTGGAACATGTTCAAGCCCCCACCCGCTCTGGAGTGCCGCCGCTGCCACACCAAGTGCCACAAGGAACACCTGGACAAGAAGGACGTGCCCATCATACCATGCAGGGGTCAGTATGTCCCAAAGAGATTGGTTTGTTGAGGACAGATTGTTGAACTATGCAGGGCAAGAGGTCATCTGTCCTTGCAGGAATTGGTGTGTTGAGCAGAGTTCATATTGTTCTGCTGAGATCAGTGTGCATATATGTGTGACGTTTGGGTACATACAGCATAATGACATAATGTTCCTCCCCTTAGTGAACTATGACATGTCCCTGGCCAAGGACCTGCTGCTCTTGGCTGAGTCTCAGGAAGAGCAGCAGAAGTGGATCAGCCAGCTGCTCAAGAGGATTCCCAAGAAGCCCCTGGCTGGCCAGCAGCTTACGGGCCCCTCGCCCCATTCTTCGCCTCGCGCTTCACCCCGAGCCTCGCCGCGTGCCTCTCCGCGTGCCTCTCCCCGTGCCTCTCCCCACATCTCCATGACAGCGCAGCTCAGCCCACGCACCAGGCGGCATGCCCGCTATGACCAATCCAGCAAGGCCAGGTGAGGGGAGAAGGGAGGGGGGGAAAGTGATACATCACCCCCAAAGAGGCATTAGAATCCTGGCTCATATTTAGAAAGAGTATCGGAGTTGTGAATGTGGACCCTGGCCTCAGAGCTCCAAGTTTAATCACAATGTTATGAGATCTACTCGAGACTGATGATGACCCATGTCTTGCCATGAACTGAAAATATTCCTAAACATATTCAAGTTTGCTTTGGGTAAATAAATTGACTCAACCACATAACTCTGCTGCCCCTGCTGGACTGTGGCAGTACTGCCGAGTGTTTATTTGTAAGGATAACTCCAGGGAAACCCTCTGTTTCAGGTTGCTAGACTTTGGCCTGAAGGACTGGAATTGGTCATTGGATGATGATGATGATGATGATGTGTTTGATTTCTGAAGAAGTGAGAGGGTAATTTGGAAATGGGAATGAGTGCAGTGGTCGGGGGGGGAGGGAGGTTGTTTGCATGTGTTGTGCTCCGCATGCTTGGTTGATTTTTTTATCATTGCGACTTCTAATGGAGACAATTTATCTTATTTTATGTTTTGTGACTATCAGACATTGCACTCTAGATATGTACTATATTTCGGAGGTGAAATGCGGTTGAAACTGTGAACAGTACTATGGGTTTAAGTCAGGGTGCCATAAGCCAACTGTCAAACAAATTCAGGTGAATGTTAGTCTCGATAATTCTAGTCTACGAAGTATTGTGTATGTACATATATATGACTACAGATTAGAAGCTGTATTCTTTACGGTGCTAAGGTTTCGTCCGTATTATGTACAGTGGAGAGATTGCCTCCATACAGTGAATCTGTATTTAGTGCTGTGCAGCGATTAGCTCTGCATAATGCAGCAATTCCTTTCATACATTGCTGAGGTTCCATCTGGACATAATGAGGTTCGATCGGTATTCTGTACGATGCTGAGGTTTCTTCTGCGGACTATTTAGTGCTGCAAAATGAACAGCTCTGATGGACCCATTAAAAGTTACCAAAAATTCAGTTGATTTAAATAAGATGGTGATTAATTTATCAGCCAATCGAAAGAGCCATGGCTGCTTCAAGTGGCAGCACAGTGATTCATCAAGCTATTGCAAGCCAGAATTTGCAGCACCAGGAATCGTTGGTATAAGGTCATTTGCCTTACAGTCTCCTCTCCTGTAAAGAGTTTGCATATTTTTTTTGAAAAATATTTTATTCCCCATTTTCCCAGTTTGGAATGCCTATCCCATGACTCCTCTCTCAGTTTAGGTCCCAGAAAGAAAAGGTGCAGTCAGTACGTAGGGCCCTCACTACACACAGGACATCTGCCTCCGTGAATGTGCCTCTTCACAGGCCTGGATTCATACTGTTCCTTGGTATTTGTTTAGATGTGAGATTTTGAGGTGATAATGTGGGGTCTGGCCCACAGGGTTGCTGCTGAAGAGTACTTCCAGCTGGTTGTCATAGACCTACTTCAGTCTCGCCACTTATCTGATCTGTTCTCACTGCATGTGTGTGCGCGTGTGTCTGTGTGTGTGTAAGTGTATGTGAGCCCAGGGTTTATGAATGATAACTCTTTCTTCCTCCCTCCAGTTGACCTCCTTTGCCTTGAGGGAATGATGGAACTCCTGGACCGTGATGGATTTTCTTCCAGTCACACAAGAAAAAAATCCTTGGCTGTACTCAACACAAAGATTTAAAGACATTTGAATACAAATATTATATATTTTTTTCTTTCAACCCATGCTGGATCAGAGCCTCTGCATGAACCCATATCCCTGAAATATTCAAGTGACACCCTCACATGGTGACTGCAGCCAATGGGGGACTCAACTCAACTGATCCAGGACCACAGTGATCACCAAATTATATAACTGAGGCACCTTGAACCGTAAGATAAACCTGGTCCCCATGTGCAAAGTCTGCTTTTAAAAACGCGAACACTACTATGAGGGACTGGCCTGCACTTCACAGAAGCCACTACTTTGAGGGAGTTTGTGAGTATTCCGCACACAGAGTGTATCCTATCTACTCTGCACTTATTCGCATTGTGCTAATAGCCACAGCTACATACGTCCCTCACCACCGCTACAATTTGCTTACCAAAGTGAGAGAAATCCCGTTAGTCAATAAATAGAGTATCATAATGAGTTGATATTAGCATAAAGGAACCAATGGCCACAAAACATTTTGATATTTATTTAGTGAAAGTTGATGTTGACTGAGCTCATCTTCAGTCTTTAATTTTGCTGCAGAATACTGATTTTATTCACTGCCCTGTTGTCAATGTGCCCCAGAAAACAGACAGAGCAGCATGTGACAAGTTTGCATTTTGTGTTAATGAGCAGGATGCCACATTGCTGGACTGGCCAGCACTGGCTCTGAGATAATTGTGAGAGTGTTTCTTTTCTTTGTATAGTTTGTGTGGTTGTGTATATAATACATGCCTTAGATTGAGATGAAGAATATGTCATATAACTGTTCCTGAAAAGTGGTTGTTTAAAAAAAGAAGGGAAGTTCAAATGTGAAAAATATATGGAACCTACTTTTGACTTGTCAAGTTGTCATAGCTATGTTACAAATTATTAAACATTACTTGCTATATACATATTAGTGACATTCTGAAATGTTCAATATTTTAATCTATCAATTATTTCAAGAGGTTTCAAAGACTTTCTATTGTGTCTTTTATAAAGTTCCAGAAAAACCTCATGTTAAGGAAGTTTCATGATGTGAAGAGAAATATTACCATTTGGAGGTATGCAATTGAGTATTTAGCAAAATATTTATAATATGCATTTTAAGTAAAATAAAATGAATTTCTCATTCAGAATTAATATGTGTCCATCTGATTTACTTGTAAATTCAAGGACTATTTTTTTTTTTTAGTGCAGAGCTACTCATTCACACATGGCATGGGGAATTAAATAAATTGCTGTTTCCTCTTCAGCTGATTAAAATATTCTCTTCACTAATTTTTCATGCTCCTTTTTATGATGAGCTCATGAGGAGCAGTTCAGTCTGTATGAATTTAAATAGTGTATTTCCAGTGTTTTGGTTGGAAGGAAAAAGCACTGTACAACAGGAGTCATCCAAGGCTGTGTATCTTTATTGATGTGGATATGTACAAAAACAGTCATATGCTGTATCAAATCCAAATGAGGTAAACCTGCACCCCTCCCTCTCCATGCAACCCCCCATCCAACCTCCAACCCTGGTATCTCAGACCACCAGACCATGGTCTGACATCCTCTGCTGTGCCAATCATTTTGGAGGCCACTGTATTTCTGCATGTGGGAGTTCAGATAACAAGGATATAAAATGAACATATTCTTAAGTTTCAGATAAAATGTTTCACTAAGAAATATTAATCTACACCAAAATGCCTACCAGCCTGTAAAACATCTCTGGAACAAGGCTGTTACAATATAGGACACTTATAGACCCATTTCAGTCCATCTTGTTTCACAAACACACATGAACAAAGGTCACTTCAAGAAATGCTCTGGACATTTTGGGTATTTTCAAGGAGCAGTGCATGGCAGGCATATTATGGTCAGTGACTAGCTTTGCCGTGAGACCCTGCTGAATTAAGTGAGTCTGTTGAAAGGTGGGGGCTATGAGACTCAGCGTAGAAGGTTTAAGGGTATGACATTCAGAGTAGAAGGTCCAAGGTTTTATGACTCAATGTGGAAGGTTTAAGGTATGACATTCAGAGTAGTAAGTCCAAGTTTTAATTACTCAGTGTAGAAGGTTAAAGGCAGGCCTATTCAACTAGCGGCCCGCGGGCCGGATACGGCCATTTTGAATTTTTCTATGGCCCGCAAGAGGCTGCCTGCAAATCAAGCTGGCATGTGTGTGATATGATAAATAAAACTAAGGTACATATCTCTGAGCTACTTTGAGACATCTGAACCATAGACTGTATGATCTGAACCAATATGGTATTGCTTATGTCTTTTTAAAGCACCTATGTGCTGTGATTGGCTGCAACAGGATTACACCTGCTCTGCATTTGCTCAGTCAAGCATCACGTTGCATTCTGGGCTGGCGGGCCACGGAGAAACTCACGTTAGCTAAGCTAACAACAAGCTTCAAAATGTCTTTCTCAAAGTCAAAGAGACGTAAAGTTGATTGTGAAAATCGCTAATTCCAGAGCGAATGGACTGACAAGTATTTATTTACTTTTCCAGCCGCCACGAGTAATAAACCAGTGTGTTTATTGTGCAACGAATGCATTGCAGTGATGAAAGAATACAACGTGAAGAGGCACTACAAGTCAAATCATGGCTCGTTTTCTTCCTTAATTGACAAAGTATTATGCCCACAAACCCCCAGTGATTTTCCTATTTGGCCCATTTGCTATTGCAGTTGAATAGCCCTGGTTTAAGGTATGACATTCAGAGTACAAAGTCCAAGATTTTATGGCTCAATGTAAAAGGTTTAAGGGTATAAGATTTAGTGTAGAAAGGAGTTTGAGACTTAGTCCAGCTTCTTGCCGCCCTGCTTGTAGTACAGCACCGTTGCGGTCACCCACACATTCAGTGCTGTCATGACGATGAACCGGGCCATAACTGTGAGGAGCCAGAACACAGTTTTAATACATGCTGCACGCATACAGAGAGATCCTGAAACACAGTGTCTACACAGACACACACATAGACCCTGAATCCACACAGACGTACATTTCCTTTCATTTAGCAGATGCTCTTATACGGGGCGACTTACAATGTAGGAGAAAGAATAGAAGAGAATTCACTTGATTTATATAATAGTGCCAGACCTGGCTAACAACAAATATATATGCAGTAACACTAAAAAGCTAATGCACATAGGTTATAAAAAGCAAGAAACTAAATATAATTGCTGATTTCATAGACAATATTTCCAAACAAGGCCTAAGAAAAAATACCTAAAACCGTAAAAAAAAAAAAATGCTGCAACCTTTTCTAATACAAAAGCTAGGAATGTGAGGGGCTAGGAATGGGAGTGGAACCACGATGCAGTCTGAACAGGTGGGTGTTCATTCTGCATCTGAAGGTAGACAACAATTTTGCTGTCCTGACCACAGGGTAATTTGTTCCACCACTGAGGGGCCAGTACAGACAGATAGACGCACCATGACTGGGAGGGGTGACTACGGAGGGAGGGGACAGCCAGTCGTCCTAAATTTGCAGAGCTGAGAGATCTGGTTGGGGCTTTAAACTTGACGCAAGCAGTAACAGGCAGCCAATGAAGTGACATGAGGAGGGGTGTGAAGTGCACATGCTTGGGAAGGCTATAAACAAGTCATGCGACGGTAGGCCTGCATACAGGTCCTGAATTCCCCACCCCGACGCCCCCACCACCCACCCCCCGACCCACACGCACAAAGATCCTGAACAAACACACATGCATGCGCAAAGTTCAAGAGAAAATGCAGCCAGACACACACACGCACACACAGCTAATCAGATAAAGTAGTGCCTGTTGCAGTATGGTTAAACACTGAAACACTACAGTTTCAGTGCTAACAGAACATTTTATCTGTCTAGGTTTACACCCCAATTTTGAATAAGCACTCCTGCTTCTAGTTACAGCTGACAGAATGGTTTGATTGAAGTCCAACACTTTGTCCAGAGAATACTGCATTTATCTGGACATTTTAAATAATCCTAATGCATTGCAGTGCTTTTCAAATATGGCTACAGGATTCACTGTGTATTTTTACATCTCCATACAATTCCAACAATAAAGATTAATTCAAATATGTTTTAACAAAATTTTTATAAGTTACAGTGGTCAAGTTTCCATACTTTCAGCAATTGAAACCCAGCTGATTTCACCTCAACTGAACAAAGTAATTTAGAAAACTATAAGGCTAATTAAGAAAAATTTAATTGTGAAAAATATAATAAAATAAACCTTTTAAAAAACAGAAACGAAAATAAATGTGCACCACATGACACAATTAATTCAGAATTTTAATGGTGAATTTCCAGCAGGTCTTTTTCGTCAGAGGTAAATCTGTCTTTACGATGCCTGGTTAAATTCGACGGTATATTAGCTTGGGACAGTGTACCTGGTCCCTGGTACCCCGCCCGCCCCCCCGTCCGACAGTAGCCCTGGCCCATAGCTTACAAAGTACAAATCAATTACTATTCAATATACATACACTCATTATTATCTTTTAAGAGCCAGAATATTTAGTTGTCAGTCATCTGAGCCTCTTTGTCATTATATTTCATTGTCAGGTCTCTGTAAGTCTATCACATCAATTTATTCTCACACAACTACAGCACTCACCCTGCAGGTCCCCTGTTGTCATAACTGTGGTGAAAATCCTTGCTGAAACAAGCAAAATAAATTACAGGTCAGGCCCAATTCAGGGCAGTTGTGTGGCTAGCTTGGTACAATTACGAGTGCTCTACACAGAAATATGGTCAACTTCATCTGACTGTGCAGGTCTCTCAGAGCTGAAACAACTATATTGGAGTCCTGGGAGATTCAGGTGTGCTAGGGCAGGTGTACAGGTGTGGTGGGACAGGTGAAAGCATACTGGGCAATGGAAATGTATTAACATGCAGAAGGTGTACATGTGTGTTTGTGTGTAGGAGGACCCGTGTATGCTAGTCCTGGTGTACAGACCTGCTGGGACTGGTGTAGTTTTACTGGGACATGTTGCTGGAAATGCAGGTGTGATGGCGCCAGACTCACCCATGCAGGTGTAGGTTGACATGGTCCAGGACAGAGCGCTGATGCGCGAAGAGTCCTTGGACTCCCACAGACACTGCAGCTGCAAAAACTTGCTGCCGGCACTGATAAAGGTGCACAGACTCTGAAGAAGAAGGGATCCAGGATAAAGACTCTACTTTGCAAGGACTAACATTATCTGATAAATTGGAAAATCTGTGGAAGATGGAAAGATACATCTTCAGGGGCCAGTTAGGGTTGTCAACTTCAATGCAGAAAAATAAGGAAGCAGCCACGCAATTTGGACAAACATGTTTGAAAGGTTGCTGTCTAAGGATAGAAAAAAAATGACAACATCCATGCTTCTGACGAACACACACAGTGGAGCAGTGCTTGCAGCTTGAAACTGGCTTGAATTTATTAATGATTATGTTATTCTCACTATTGTTACAAACTCTGTGTTTTTGAGTTGAGTTGAAAAATTACGAATAGAAAGCCCTTTTTGATTTAGTCAGAGGTGGAAAATCCAGGTTCAGAAAGTAAACGTCCTCCCCAGTATTTTGCTCCAACCATCTGGATTCGCTAATTAGCACAATTCTTCAGCCAAGAGGTAGAACTAGTTAGTAGAATCAGCTGGCTGAGTTAATGGGTGGAAGAAATAAATGGCAGGACTTTTACTTTCTGACCCCTGGACTTTCCACCTCTGGATTTAATAAATAGCATAACATTTTATTCTTTAATACAGGTGATTCCATATTATAAGGAACAGGTGGCAACCATAGTAATTACAATCCAGGCTTCCTTTTTCTTTTTGTTTGAATTATTGCATTTGGACAATCATATATCTTTATTTTGAGCAAATAAATTATTAAGAGAATAAATGTATTTGTCTGAAAGACAGTTTTCTTCTTGGCTTTGCCTTAGTTATTTTATAAAAGACCTAGTTCCACAGCATGTAAATTAGGAGTTCACACTTTTATACAACCTATTTTGCATGTACTGTAAAAATAATGAGTACCTGCCAACATCTAGGTCGTGCAATCACCACCAGGTTTACCCCGTGTCCAGTACGTCCAATGTAAGTGGGGACTAACAATGTAGCAGCCACCCTTATCCAGCGTGACTTACAATGAGAAGACAAGCGCAGAGTTAAGAGCAACAGTAGCCCTAGAGGTGGGGAACCTATGATGTAACCAGAGGAAACTCAGTGTTCTTTGTCTTTCAACATCAGACATCCATGACCCAATGACCCAGCCGAGGTTGATTAGACTTGTACCCTAGTAGCAGCCTCGCACGGATCTGATCTTCTGATACCATAACCATCTGGAGGCCTTCTCAGCAGCCTCCGTGTTGTTGCAGACAGCCCACCCTATCAGTCTCTCAAGCCCCTGCAGGAACCATCTACCTTTGGGTACCAACCTCAAGGTAACTATCAGGTTGTCCATGAAGGCCCAGATAGGTGGCTGGCAGATCCCTGACTTGGACATGGGGCCTCGAGGCTTCGGTTCACTGGATTTAACCTCCATGCTCATTGCCAAAGTAAACAGGATCCTCAGATGGTACAGTCAGTGATATTACTACTACTTACTATCTACTCTCCAGTGATTCATTAATCCAAGAGTCAGATATTTCCGTAGACCTCCCAAAATATGGGGATATACTTCTCTAATAGGCTGACATCAAAGCGTGAGAGGCCTGCATGGGCAGGCTAGGTTTACAGAGATTTACAGAAACTGTGTGAAACAGTGTAGGATGAAGACAAAGGCTATGTGCAGACTTACCATTGCCAAATCAAGGATCCACTTCTGACGTGTGAGTAGCTGCCATCCCCCTACAAACCTGGGCATATGCGTCAAAGGCCTCAACAGTTTCATTATTTCCTAGCATATTTTCATTTTTTAAATAACTTTTTTAATAACGTTTTTTGTTATTAAAAAGAGTTACGCATATTTTAATTCATTAAATAACTTTTTTTAACTAACATTTTCTGTTATTAAAATGGTTACCAGTACACACATACTTAATGTAACCAAGCATCACATACCACTGGAACATGTCTGAGATTGGGAGATGCAGATGTGATCAGTCCGGATGGGTGATCCAAGTGATGTGATTTTTCTCTGCATCATAAAATTGTGCAGAATTTTCTTTAAAAAAATATTAGAATTGTGGATAAAAGTAGGCTAGTCTTGATTGTCTTTGCCAAAATTCTAAGTATACTGATGATGTAAAGATCCATTAATCTGTTCTGGCATCATAAAGTATCAATATTTGTTAGCTAGCTTTGAGAGCATCATGACATACAGACAATTGAGGATTATACCTCTTAACTGTAACCATTACTTTTGAAATGATTGAATTGGTTTACTGAATTTGCATTTATTTTGTGTTTTAGCTATCTTACCTCATTGAAAAGATTGAGAAAACAAAATTTGGAAAAACTGAAAAGCAGAAAAAACACCATGAGACAATGAAGATTAAAAAAAAAAAAAAAAATAGCTTACCTGGCAATGGATTATTCAATACGACTGACAATCTTACCAAACAAGATAAATGACATTTTAATAAAGCAATGTTAAATGTCCTCATACATCATACCCCCATACCCACTGTGCAATTGTATGCATAGCCAAAGAACATGACACATGTTGTTCCCGTATCTTCATGCTACAAAGGCTGATCCAAAAACAAATTTAAAAAATAGTGTAAATATGGTCCAAGCTAAAGTGGTGCCTACAGTGGTGCTGCTTTAACTGGGCAGAGCAGTGCCTGCAGGTGCGAATGATTGGAGTGGTAGCTGCAGAAGCATTGTTCTCAGAGGATACATTGTACTGTAGATCACACTCTGCCTCAGGTTCCCGTTGTAGTGCAGGATCAGAAACAGAAGTATGGTGTCTGAAACAAACCAGCACACAAAGAATAAAACTCACTGTCATAAAATTATTATTATTTTTACATACACTGTCACAAGCATGTCCCAATTAAGGACGCACTGTCACAAACATGGCACATAACAGCCCACACTATTAAAACTTACAAAACTACAGAATCTTGATTTCATTTTAAGCCAGTAATTCCCTCCTCCCAGCACTACTGGATTGCTACAGTCTCATTTCTAGCCAGTTGTTAAACAGCCACGTCATTGTACACATCCACAGTTTTTATTAATATGCAAATTATTTAGTTATCTGTCTCCTAGTCCTGGTCTACTCTATAATTATGTATAACCATGAAACTTTCACACAGAGATAATAAATAAAGGAAAATGGTGCAGGAAACCAGTTTTGTTGAAGAGTCTGATTGACAGACAGGAGACAAATTAAAGGAAAAACCAACATAAAGTGTCTCAGTAAGGTGTTGCACCACCACAAGCTGGCAGAACAGCTTAAATGCACCATGGAAAAGATTCTACATGTCTCTGGAACTATACTGGAGGGATGGAACAGCCTTCTTCCAAAAGATATTCCCTCATTTGGCATTTCAATGATGGTGGAGGAGAGCGCTGTCTAACACGTCGGTCCAAAATCTCCCATAAGTGTTCAATTGGGTTGAGATCTGGTAACTGCGAAGGCTATAGCATATAATTAACATCATTTTCAAACTCATCAAGCCATTGAGTGACCCCTCGTGACCTGTAGAAGGGGGCATTGTTACCCTGGAAAAAACCACTCTCATCAGGATAGAAAAGTTTCACCATAAGATAAAGGTGATCACTCAGAATAACTTTGTATTGATTTGCAGGGATCCTTCCCTCTAAGGAGACAAGTGGACCCAAACCATGCTAGGAAAATGCTCCCCACAGCATGACAGAGCCATCGGACCCCCTCACTGTAGGTGTCAACCATTCAGGTATGTACTGTTCTCTTGATGTACACCACACATGTATTTGTTGAGATTATGATGAAGGATGACTCATCTGACCATATCACTTTTTTTCCACATCTCTGTAGGCCAGTTCCTATGATTTTTGCACCACTGAACTCTCAACTTTGTCTTTGTAATGAGGGGTTTATGCATGGCAACCCTGCTATAATAACCCTCTCTATGTAGTTGTCGACGGACTGTTCTTGCTGACACAGTCAGATCACGTCCTGCATTGACATTTTCATTCACCTGAGGAAGAGTTTCTCTTGTTTTTCTTTACATATCGCACTAATTCATGAGCATCATGGTCATTGAATGCATGCTTTTGATCACAATTTCTGACCCTATTTACTGATGTCTTTGCCTTCAATCTAAATGCAGATGTCACTTTAATCACTGTTAGTATTGAAATTCCTGCCAGTTCAGCAGTCTTCATGACTGAAGCTCCTGCAATCTGTGTCCCAATAATAAACCGTCTTTCAAAGTCACTTAGATATTTTCCTCTTGCCATCTTGATCCAAAATCGAGGCCAACTGGGCCCGCTCAACATTTGTATACATGCCACAGAGCATGAGAATGTTAATTGCTTAATTGTGTCGTGCAGTACACCTGTATGGAAACATCTGCATTCGTTATGCTTCTCCATTCATTTATTCAGGTTTTTCCTTTAATTTGTCCCTCATCTATATATCTAAACCCTTCCATACATATAATTTATGTCTATTAAATGCTTAGTGAAAGTATCTGATTACTGGATTTTAAAAAAAAAGTAAAAAAAAATCCCTTCCAAAACAGTTTGAACAACATGCAAGAAACCTGGCACACAGCATGCCCAGCTTTTAAAAATCTCTAAATTGAACCTATGGATAAACACCAACATCATAGCTGAACCATGAAGTATTCAAGAAAATTTATTTTGTTAGTTCTATACTGTAACAGGCTATATCCAGGCAAGTTGCACATGCCCACTGATCGGCTGACGTTATCGCCAAGAGAAGAGGAAGGGCAGAAGTAGGAAGGACATCAGGGTCCCGGGAAAGAGTGCTAGTTTCAAAATGGGCTTAGAGAAAGTAAGTACTTGACTTTCATAACAAGCTGTATTTATAAACCACAGCTTTGTCCAAAATAATTCAATATTGTACTGAGCAAAATTATAGTGCAACATATTGAATTATTTTGGACAAAGCTGTGGTTTTGTACAGTATGACACTGTAGGCTACTGCCACCCTGCTTCCACATTCCTCTACACTCCTGGATAACTGATACGATGCCTGACTCAACAGAGGCATACCTTGGGAGATCAGAACAGGGTATTCCATGTAGGTGGGCAACGGGTATTCATAGGACATCTGATAAGTGACAAACACAATGTACCTGAAACAGACAGACGAACAACCACTAGCTCTGGACATCCCAAATGCCTGGAGCAATAGCTCACATTTTCCAGTGAGATTCCTTTATTAAAGCTGTGTTTGTGATATGAATGCACAAAATGGGGAGTTTGTTCAGTTTTGGCAAGTCTGTCTCATTGGATTCCATCTTGCATGGCCCTCTAAAACCTGACGACTGGTTGTGTGTTCAATTGGAGTCTTTGACAATTTGATCATACATGTTTTTTAAGTCACATTAAGTAATTATACAATTAAGAGTATATACACATTAAGAGTATTTCATTAATTACAATGAAAGAATCCTGACATATTTTCACGAGTTTTCAATGGTTACCTACATTCTAATAAACCAGCAGAACAAACTGTTCCGAGTGAACAGCAGATTATATCCAATTTCTATATGCAAAATAATCTTTTGGATTTAATTAATCCGTACTTTACTACATTAGAGTCAGTCAACCTGATGCTGTGTGTGGAAATTGGTTAATTGTTTTTTTTATTTTTACATTTTGTGCAACACTGCTGCTCTCTCTCTCTCTCTCTCTCTCTCTGCCTTTCTCCTCAGAATGACCTTCACAATCACACCAAACCTTCAGCCCCTTCCCCCAACCATTGCCCATGTGAGGTCCCTCAGAATGCTACTGCAGTTTTGAATGACAGTTGCTACGGCAGCCACAGCTGCAGAGCTATACTGAGCATAAAATAGGCAGCTACAGCAATGCAAACCACCACCGACTCCCAAGGGTCAGTGTTTCGCAATAAGGAAAGAAGAAAAAAAAGTAGAATACTGAAGTACAAAACAAACACATTGTGGTTAAAATAAATTTTAAAAATTATGACATGAATATTGTATCAGTGATGGCAGAATCAAAGAGCAAATTACTTTAGTAGAACTTCAAAAGAAATGTTTAATCTGTGTCTGTGCATTGTATGGGATACAAATCATACTGGAATGACAAGTATGCCATCTACCAAGCATTCCTATACAGCACATTAAGTGTGGATCCTTGGAATTTTCAAAATATAAAATCACAGTGACTCTCAGCCCTTGCAAACATGTAAACAGAGAATTCGGTCACAAATTGATACAGATAATATAACACTATGTGGGTCCATTAAGCTTCCATGGTTTTCCTTTTAGTATTTAGCCAGTATTTTTTGGTAACTGTGGTAACACTGTAGCATGTGACATTGCAAGAACCAAAATGTACTAAAACCATTACATTTCTATTTACAAAATCACAATTTTGACAGAAATGCCACATCACATTTTTGGAAAAACTAAATTCACTTGGAAGTGGAACAGTACAGAGAACCACTTCAGATTGTTAAACTGACTCCAGTTTGGATTTAAAAAAATAAACAAAAAACTTTTTGCAGATCAAAGATGCAACAAGATATTCCACATGAGTATCATAAGAAACCCATGTGGTATATTGGTAACAGTACAGAAACATCAGGACAAGGCATTCAAGTCCGATATGCCTGCCGTGCCAATCGCATTGAAAAGCTGAAAGTGGCTGTCACTGAACTTGTTCCTACTTCATCCTCCTTCGTGTTTCTGCATAGCTGACACTGGTATTACCTTTAATGTAAAAGTCTTTGTAAAAGTCTTTGATAGAATCAGTAAGTGCACACTGTACATATTGTACTCTTGCAACAGGATAACTAGAATCAAAAAGCAAAGTACTTTCTTGAAATGAATGTGCAGAAGTAAAACTGCGAAAGAGGAAATACTTATTTATTTATGTAAAAAATTAAATGATGGCATTATGTGTGATGAAGTAAATATTTATTTTTAAAAAATATGATCTGGCATGACTCGTATTCAGTTTGAAGATGGCACGTTTATTTTGTCCAGGCCACCAGGGGGGATACCGCACAATTATGCAGTACATCATGCACTACCTTTGAAATATGATTGATTGAATAAGCCATCCTTGCTCTGTCTGAAAGTACAAGAGATCCTACTGTCATCCTACTGATATATGCATATTCAATATATAGACATCAAGCTCCCAAGTTCCAGTAGCCTGGCATAATTGTTCTTGCAGTAGGCTACTACGAATAATAATAATAATAATAATAATACTAATAATAATAATAATAATAATGTGTTAAATTAGCTGTGAATGGATCCATGTTTACTCTATTTTTCCAGCTTTTTTGCATGAGATGACCTACATTTATTTTATTTTTTTTTACATTTAGATACCGAACCCTGAAGAAAGAGATGAAGTCACCATAAATAAAAAAAGTTCTGTAAAACATTTGTCTCTGCATCAAAAAATATTCCATTTATAAAATGTATAATACAATCGTATCTCGTTTTAATATGGATTACAGCTTCAGTTATTAGCTCAGCAATATAGAGTTTCAGTTTTATAAATCAGGATAAATCACGCACTAGATGTCATTGTGTGTAGGCGGAGCAGGGACACTGCATACATATCTTACCCAGTAAGCTCCAAAAGCAAGGCTCTCAGACTGACGCCTTTGGTGGATTTAAGCTTCGTAAGCAGAAATATTTGAGGAAGTTTGAGCACCATGCACGACAACATTGTGCTCAGGTTAGCGACATGCAGCATCGCATCCCCCATTTCTGAATGATACAGGAAAGGATAAGATATCGTCCCGGATTCACTGACTCTCTTGGCAGTCCCAGACTGTTGGCAGCGTCCTTCAGTATGTAGCCGATACCAAGACAGTAAGTAAAGTGCAATCTGATCCCGGATTCTCTTGTACAGGCATGAACTCGGTATATTATGGACCTCTCGGCGGCTCGTCGAAGCAACCCGACTACCCAACATTTGCGCGTGGTCACACCAGTTTAAATTCAAGGGTAAAGGCATTCATGGATATAATGTTGGAGCTTGGATTTTTTTTTTTTTTCTCACGTGAATAAATAAAATAATTTAATTTAAAAAAAAATTTAAAAAAAAAGATAGGCCATTACAATTTCGAGGCCATACAGGACAAACAGGAACTTACAACCATTTTTAGCCGACACAATTGTGACATGTAGCCTATCAGAAGATAGGAAACAGTTAAGCTTGTAACCCCCCCCCCCCCATAAATTGTACCGTATAAAAAAGGTTCGCCATGTTCATCAGCCTAGTTACTCACACATATAAAACATTGTCTATAAGTGATTCTGTTAAAAGTTTTGACATCATAATGAGGCTAAGTTACTACAAACAATATTGGCTATCTTAGCTTGCACAAATTAAACAAACTCTATTCCAAAATTAATGCTTCCTAAATAATTTCTTATAACTTGGCCCTGTGTTTTTTTTTTAATTTTACCATCTGAATGAAGAGGTGTTTTTGCTGAGATATCATTTATTTTTGTACTGTGTTTGTTATGAGTAACTGATAATAATAATGCATATAAATGTAAGAACCAGGTAAATAAATCTGGAGAGAGATGTGCACACATACATACAAGTGAAACTGTAGACTATAACTGTTAGTTGGGATTGGGTAACACTAGCTTAGATAAATTTCATGATCGTTGACAACAAAGAAAATGATAACGTTGTCAGAATCTCCCCAGTATCACCCCCTGAAATGACCATTTTTCTTTAAAATTTTAGTGGAGAAGTAGGCCTACTCCCGCCTCAACATTGTTAGCAAATAGAGTTGCCAAATGGTTTCAAATTATTTGTATGTGTCCGATTTGTAAAAATAAGCCCAGTTCAATTGCTCTACGGAGACGTCCGTAATTATTTTGCGAACAGTCAACAACCTTTAAAATTTAGCTCACTAGGTGCCTAACTTTTGCTTACATTTATGTTTTTAACTGTTTATTTTCAGTAAATACATAGTAATTATAGCCTACTTTAGAAATGGCAGACACATAACTTTTAAGTTTGTACCCTACAAAGGTTCTGTTGACTTTTTTCATGTAGAGATTCAACAAAATTTGTAATATTGAAGTCATGATTACCTCTCTATCTCTTCAGAAATATTTTCAGACAGAATGAGCAACCAGAATATAAAGTTTCAAGTACTCAGCACTGTGGAGAAGTATGATGTTGGCTGTACTGAAACATCAGTAATACATCTACTCATATGTGTCTTTGAATCTAGACAGTGTATGTATTATCTAGACATTTATTAATAACTCATCAACAGAATGGAGTCAGACATGCTAATATTAACAGACACTGTGTATCACCAACCTGCTTCGAGTATATTTTTATTAACTTCTTTTTGTATTTGCTTTTGCAACAGTACATTGCAGAATGGGTTATTCTTATCAATAAAGTAATGGGGACTGTGTGTTCTCTGTACCCGAGGCACTGTTTATTTAGTGTATCACTGCACTGAATCATGGGAAAACACAGGGTGAGCAGCCAGATTTCCCGTCGATAGTGTTTAAACAGTTTTGAAAGAAGCTCTTCTTGCACAGATATAAAGCAACCAAAGAGAGGAAAAAAGTACAGATTTCCAGAAGTTCAAAAGACAGAAGGTATGGGATTTTATTTTATCAATATGCATACATATGCAATATCTATGGTATACTACTACTACTACTACTACTACTAATAATAATAATAATAATAATAATAATAATAATAATACACTTTTAATGTTGTGCACAATTAACAGAAACCAGAAACAATTTACAATTTAATATTAAAAATCACATGCAAAATTTGAGGGAATGAGCTGGGTTGTAATGGCCATTGTAGTGAACAAGTTTTGTTGATATATATATATATATATATATATATATATATATACATATATATATATATATGTATATATATATACGCACATGGATCACAAATGAGAGTGAAAACCTGAATAAATGAAGAAACATAACAAATGCAGATGCTTCCATAAGCATGTATAAAAATTATTTGTTTGCAAAACGTCAGTTATGAAGAACATTGGGGCGGCATGGTGGTACAGTAGGTAGCCTGGTTCAAATCCTGGCCGTGAACTTTACGTTCTCCCCATGTCTGCGTGGGTTTCTTCTGAGTACTCCAGTTCCTTAACACAGTCCAAAGACATGCAGGCTAGATTATTTGGAGATTCTAAATTGCCACTAAGTATGAGTGAATGGTGTGCGTACCTGACAATTAACTTGCAAACTGTCACCTCCGTTGAACATGGCCAGGAATAAGCGGGCATAGATAATGGATGGATGAAGAATACTGAGAACAAAGTATTTCCATTCAGTATTTCTTGTTTTTATGTAACTGTTTTAATTACAATTTTTGATTCGCTGCATTTAAAAAAAAATGTTAAAAAAAATGTTTTTAATTAATTTTAGATTTTGGATGGACATTAAGAGAGTATATGATGTTATTGTATATGATGTTGTCTCATTTCAGTCCTCCCACTCTTCAGCAATGGGCACCTGGTACCTATTCACCTTGACAGTGCTGGTCAGCTGTTGTTGCCATGGTGTCCTATCCTGTCCAGATCTGTGCACCTGCTACTTTTCTACCAATACCACTCAGGTGGTCTGCACCAGCCCCTCCCTTTCACATTTTCCTGATAGTGGTCTCCCAGCCAATACCACTTCCCTGTCCATTGAGTTCACCAACATGAGCTCTATTTCAGCCCAGCACCTGCAGGCCACACCCCACCTGCAGGAGCTCCACCTATCAGGAAACAAGCTGTATGAGCTGCCAGCAGATCTGCTGAGTGGCCTTCCCCACCTGCACACCCTGGACCTCACGGGCAACCAGTTGCAGCAGCTGCCTCCAGGCGTGTTCAGCCACGCCCCACTGCTCAACCTGGTGCTCAGAGATAACAAGCTTTCCACGGCTGATGCCCACTGGCTCCTGCCTAACAGTAGCCTTACCTGGCTGGACCTGGCATCAAACCGCCTGATGGTCCTGCCCACTGCCCTGCTGCATAACTTGCCCCAGTTGAAAACGCTTCATCTGAGCAACAACCAGCTGGAGAAAATCCCTGCTGCCACCCTGCACCCACTAACTCACCTGGAACGACTTCATCTGGAGGGGAACAAACTGAGCTGGCTGCACCCCTCCTCCTTCCAGCACACCTTAAACCTCACCCACTTGTTCCTCCAGGAGAACAGACTGGAGAAGCTTTCCTCCAACATTTTTCAGGGTCTCTCTCGCCTTGACGTCCTGAACCTGAGCCAGAACCGCTTGCGCAACCTGCCCCCCGACTTTCTGGATGACCTGCCTGCACTGGGTGCTAGCAGCGGCCAGGGCCTGGACCTCTCCCTTAACCCCTGGCACTGTGACAGCGACATGGCCTACTTGTGGACGTGGCTCCGCAGCCACCAAGACAAAACCATTTTGGATGAAATTCAGTGTGCCACACCTGAAGCCCTGAAGGGCAGAGTAATCTCATCTTTGACAAAAGAGGAGTGGGGGGCAACCAGCAGAGACTGAAGCAGATTCTGAACAATGGTTGAACTCTGCTTCTTCAAATGTCTCTAGATCGCTTTGAACTTGTACTACTATATGTGCTCTGCAATGGATTTGGTGACCTGTCCACAGTGTATTCCTGCCTGTCACCTAATGCATTGTGGGATAGGCTCCAGGTCCTGTGACCCTGACTAGGAGTAAGTGGATAAGATAATTGATGTATTTAAGTAAATTTAAAATAATTGTGCATCTCTAATAGCAGTACTGTAAAATGTATAGTAACTTTCTAGCTGAAATTAGCTTGTAAGTTGCTTTAATACCCATCTACTTTAAGTAGTATTATTACAGTAAACATATCAGGAAATACAGTACTGTGCAAAAGTCATAGGCACCTGTAAAAAAAATGCTGTACAGCTAAGATGCTTTCAAAAATAATGAAATGAAAGGTTATAAATATCAAAAAATAATATGAAGAGCTGTAAATAGTTAAAAACAAACTAAAATCAATGTTTTGTGTGACCACCCTTTGCGTTTAAAACCACATCAATTCTCTTAGGTACACTGTCCTGCAGTTTTGTAAGAAAATCGACTGGTAGGTCGTTCCAAGCATTTTGGAGAACTTGCCACAATTCTTCTGCAGATGTTGGCTGTTTCGCTTGCTCCTGGCTCTCCAGGTAATTCCAGAGACCCTTTTTATCTGAAAAGTAGTCTGTTACTTAAAATATTACTCTATTTAACGAAATACAAAAATGTATCTGTAAAATTTCATTTTTTGGAAAATTCATGTTTGGAAATCTCAAATTTGCTCTTTTCTACTGACACACTAATGCAGAAAACAAAAAATAAACATCTAAGACCAAATATATATTATATTTAAAAATCTAGGGTGCCTAAGACTTTTGCACAGTACTGTATATTACAGCAACTTCCAAGTTAACAGTTTCCAGCAAGTTACTGTAAATTTTACAGTATTCCTATTAGTGTATTAATTCATCAAATTGAAGGGTGCCTACATTTTTGCACCTGGCACATCTACTGTTTAATTTTTATTTTAAACTTTTGAATTCAGCAAATAAATAGTTGTATAATAGTGTATGTTTATGATTTCTTCTTATCAGTAAAGAAAGTGGGACTGTGTGTTATCTATATCAATGTTTACTTAGTAAAACACAGAACAAGCTGAATCATGGACGCAAACAGACTTACCACCGAGATCTTGAGTCAATATTGATGAAACATTTTTCAAAAAAGGAAGCTGTGCTGATTTTAGGCAGCCAAAGAGAGAAAAATCACAGGTTTCACAAGCCCAAAACACAGGAGGAATGGGTTTAATTTTATTAGTATGTATAGTGCCATCAGAAAGTATTCAGACCCCTTTACTTTTTCCACATTTGTTACTTTACATACTTATAACAATAGATTAAGTTCATTTTTATTCTCATCAATCTACACCCAATATTCCATAATGACAAAGCAAAAACAGGCTTAGAAAATTTTGCAAATTTATTAAAAAATAAAAAACTGAAAGATCACATTTACATAAGTATTCATACCCTTTACTCAGTACTTTGTTGAGGCACCTTTGGAAGTGATTACTGCCTCGAGTCTTCTTGGGTATGACGCTACAAGCTTGGCGCACCTGTATTTGGGGTATTTCTCCCATTCTTCTCTGCAGATCCTCTCAAGCTCTGTCAGGTTGGATGGGGAGCATTGCTGCACAGCTATTTTCAGATCTCTCCAGAGATGTTCGATTGGGTTCAAATCTGGGCTTTGGCTGGGCCACTCAAGGACATTCACAGACTTTGTGTGCTTAGGGTTGTTGTCCTGTTGGAAGGTGAACCTTTGCCCCAGTCTGAGTCTTGAGCACTGTGGCGCAGGTTTTCATGAAGCATCTCTCTGTACTTTGCTCCATTCATCTTTCCATTGATCCTGACTAGATTCCAAGTTCCTGCCACTGAAAAACATCCCCTCAGCATGATGCTGCCACCATCATGGCAGAGAGGCCATCGGGTTCTTAGTCTCCCTGACCAAGGCTCTTCATACCCTGATTGCTCAGTTTGTCTGGGCAACCAGCTCTAGGAAGAGTCCTGGTGGTTCTAAACTTCTTCCATTTAAGAATGATGGAGGCTACTGTGTTCTTAAGGACCTTCAATGCTGCAGATTTTTTCCCCAGATCTGTACCTCCAAACAATCCCGTCTCAGAGGTCTATGGACAATTTCTTCAACTTCATGGCTTGGTTTTTGCTCTGACATGTACTGTCAACTGTGGGACCTTGTATAGACAGGTGTTTGCCTTTCCAAATCATGCCCAATCAAATTAATTTACCACAGGTTGACTCCCATCACATTGTATAAATATCTCAATTATGATCAATGGAAAAAGGATGCACCTGAGCTCAATTTTGAGTGTCATAGCAAAGGGTCTGAATACTGTATGTAATGTAAATGATTTAAATTTTTTATTTTCAATAAATTAGCAAAAACCTCTGAAAACCCGTTTTCAATTTATCATTATGGAGCATTGTGTGTAGATAGATTAACAAAATGAGAAAAAAAAAAAAAAGTGAAGGGGTCTGAATACTTCCCAAAGGCACTGTAAATATATCATAATATATCTAATAATATTTTATTTAATTCTTGTATTGACAAATTAAGACAGTATAGGTAATAAAATTTAGTATTACAAATCATAAAAAGTTATGAAATGGAGCTGGGTAGTGAACACATTCTGCTAATATTTATATAAAATTTTCCATGAAGTAGCCTAATTGAAACTGCAGGAAAGGTAGCTGAGGTGAACTGGAGAGTTCAGGACCCAAATGCAGACGGAAACTGAAGTTATCCCCGAAATAAATATCCGATTCATTATAAGCACACTTAGTTTAACGGGCAACAGTTCGTGATCCAGGAAATCGGCGACGCACAGTACAAAAGGGAATAACAGGTCTCGTAATAAAAATCCAGATTAAGTTCGTAAACCAGGAAATCAAGCAGCGGAGCAACAGTACGAAAGGGGCAGCAGCAGATCCGTAGTCCAGTAACAGGCGAAGGTCGGTGTACAGGGCAGAACGAGGCAAAGGTATATAAATGGCAGGCGAAGAATCAGGGTCAAAACGAGGCAGGCTGGTCCGGAAACGGGCAGGCAGAAATCGGTGTTCAGGATACAGGCAAGGATCAAAACGAACAGACAATCAGAATAGCAGGAACAACCTCTTGACTGGCTCAGTAAACTCGGTAAACAATCTCGCACTGAGTGACTGGTGAACAGGGAATATAAACAGTGGAAACAGGTGCACACAATTACAGCAATGAGTGAGGGCGTGCAAATTCCTGCTGAGTGAGAAACCTGTAACAGCTGAGAAATGTCACTGACAAACCACGCCTCCAAAGATCGTACAAAAATAAAAGATCTACGAGGTGAAGGCGCGACAGGCGACGTGACAGATAATGGGTCGTTATCAGGAATGTCAAATTTGCTGTGTTGTTTTCAATGGTAACTATTTAAGCCTGAGTTTTAATTGGTAGAATATACAGTGTCCTCCAAAAGTATTTGCTTGATAATTAAAAGTAAAAAACCTTCATAAACCCAGGTATTGAGATATATTGTATGCTCAAAAATGGGAAATATATACAGTATAATGGTTTTAACAGGTTGTGACTTTCCACCCCTACCAGAGTTGTACTTTCCTTCATTTTTCCATTAGCCTGGTGACATTGTTGGGGATATCACATTTGGCATAACATGTGCATAAGTTGTTAAGTTGCCTTTTACGAAGCATGACATTTATGACATTTATGAAGCATGAAGTCAGCGTATGAGATGGGGTACTATCTATGTGAAGTGCAATATGCCTGTGGAAACAGAGGGTTTCGGCCAGGGTCATCTGTGAAGCATACTGCATTTCTCCTGGTGATGGGGTATATGGCGCTCAGCACCGGACTCTTACCTGGCGATGAGTGGACAAAATTGAAACATGGGACTCCTCTCCTCTGCAATGAGGAGGGCTGGATTCCTTTCTCTCCGCTCTGTGCTGAAGAGAGGAACAGGATGTATGGCTTTCGTCTCCCTGGTGTTGGAGATGAAACGAAAATGGCTTATATATGTGGTGAGATGTGGTGGTTTTTAGAATTGCGTTTAATTTAGCACTTTCTGAGAAAGACAATAAATAGTCAATCATATCTCCCTCACTGAGAAATGCTCTGGAAATGTATCGGCTAATGGCATTCCATTTGCAATAGCTTTCTCTTTGCATTTCCATCAGTTTTTCCCAGTTGGATTGCAGCATCCAAATTTTGTGAGATAGTTGCTTACAGCTTCAGAACTGAGTTGGAAAGCCGATGGCCCACCACTCGATACTTTGAAAGTATAAAGTGGGCCTATTGTGTGCTTTTCTAGGGGTGAAGGGAGATACCACTATTTGTATTTGTATCTGTATTTGTTCAACCAAAAAAATTATTTTTTATTTATATCTGGGTAAAAAAAAAAACAGAAGTGGGGAGGCTAAAACTTTAGAGCAGAGTTTAACCCAAAGCCGTATAAAATGCCAAAAATCCATGTTTTACAATTACTTGCATTGCTATTGTTGAGATATTAAAGCATTAAGCAGGGTTTTATAATGACATCAATAATACATCAGTTCATCAACAGGTAATTTGCTTTTTAAAGCTGTGCTTAACAATGACATATATGTTTGATGTTCGCTTTTATTACACTGAGATAAACAGTCAAATCAATTTTCAAACATAGGCAAATGTTCTAATAAATCAAAACAGTTACTCATTCCTACCCTGAAATTCACAGTAAATACTGCATGAAGCAAACCACCACCCCTACCTGAGGGACAACAAAGTCAATTATAAACTGAAAATGCTTATATAATTCACAAAATTGTTCCTTATCTTCATTATGAACAACTGTATACTATGAGCTCCTAATGAAATGAACTACAGAATGTAAGGCTAAAATATTTTGTTTTTGGTTTGTTAATACTTTTTCTCCCCTCTTTATTGAAGCACCACATTACCTGTATGTTTGATTTGCATAAGCTCAGATAAATTAAAGAAAACAACCAAAAGGCTTCCCTGAGTGGAATGCATTTTCAGCTATGATTTTACTTACTCAAACTTCCCCAAGTTGTGTTTTGTAAAGGCATGCTCCTGCACATGGATCAGTCTAGAGTGATGGGAAGGCACAACATTGCCTACTATGCTAAAAATGTGCTTGGGGGAAACACTTGTTGGGGGGCAGGTCAGATATTTTAGAGACGCTTTTGTCACGTACGGGAGGGTAGGACCCAGGCGCGGAGTGGAAAAAACAAAAGGAAAGTTTAAACAAAGACTTTACTATTAACAATAAACAAAACAGGGAACCAAAAAGAGGCCACTACATGCAAAACCATAAACTCAAACACTAGAAAAAAAAAAAACTTGGAACAAAACAAATGACAAGGACAGAAACAGTGAACAGAAACAGGCAGGCCGAATACAGGCAGGGCAGAAAACAAGCAGGCAGAAACACAAGCAGGTCCAAACCACAGGCAGGCAGAAACACACATGAAACGCAAGGAACCAGCACCCGAGTCAGGAAACAAAGAACTTAAATAGACAAGGGTAACAAGACACAAGTGAACTCAAAGAACAATCAAACCAGAAAAGGAGGGGATAACAAGACACAGGTGGGAACAATGATAGAATAATTAAAAACCTTCCCAAATTCTCCCACGTCACTCCTCTGCTGCGATCACTCCACTGGCTACCGGTCGCTGCCAGGATCCGGTTCAAAGCCCTGACCCTTGCCTACACTGCAGCCAACAGGACAGCCCCCATCTACTTGCAGGACATAATTCGATCCTATGTGCCTGCTCGACCACTCCGCTCTGCGGCAGCAGGGCGCCTTGTAACCCCTCCCCCCTGACCAAAGGGATCACAGAGCTTCTCCACCCTAGCTCCCCAGTGGTGGAACGAACTCCCCGTCCCTCTCCGAACCTCCCCCTCACTACCCATCTTCCGCCATGGCCTGAAGACTCATCTCTTCAGACTATACCTAGACTAACTACCACCACACTGTATATTTCACTCTAAATTCACCCCCCCCCCCTTTTATGACACTTGTTACATGTTGCCCCACCCCAGCACTTTTTGGTAATTTTCATTTGTCCTAATACTGTAGCTTATTCTTCTAGCCTAGTTGGCTTTGCAGAGGTTAGGTCAGAATAGTGTTCACTGTATGAACTAAACTGTGTACTTGGTTAGAAATAGTTGTACAAAATAAGTATTGTATCTTATTGAACCTGTGTTTAGTAGTTGTCTATGACCATGAAATGCACTTTTTGTATGTCGCTTTGGATAAAAAAGTCTGCCAAATAAATGTAATGTAATGTTAAAACCAATAATACAATTAACACAGCGAGGGAGAACGAACTGAAACACAAAACTGAAGTGCCGCCATCTGGCTGCCAAAAGGGGAAAAACAGAAACAGAAAATACAGAACCATGACAACTTAAGCCAGTGCTGGGTGTGTAATTAGCCAACAACCTGTTTTGCTACCTACTACTGCCACGCTGATGTCCTGAATTACAGCATTGATTTCTGCACCGGCAATGACCTTATTTCATAAAGTTTACGAAACCACATATTACAAAACTGTTTTCTTGAAATAAAGGACATGACTGAATCAAATTCAGTGTATGTTTTAATTATTTAAAAAAGTGTATTTTTAAATTATAGCAGCTTTGTTATAAAGGCCAAGGCAAAAGGAATCGAGGCATGCTGCAGGATCGCTGAGAAAAGTGCAAAAATGACAAAACACAAAATGGAAAAAGTAGTGAAATTTTTAAAAAATAGTTATTTCTTCAGCCAAAAATAATTCAGCACATTTCTCCCTCCCTTCTCCTTGAAGTGCACTTTTTTCCAGTGCCTACACACCATCACTCTCCTCTTATCAATTCCACAAAGAAGATGCAGCTTTGGTGGTTGTGGGGACCACACACGCACAAATGAGTTACATTTCATGCAGTTGCCATGTAGCTGCTCCATTCAGTTTATACAAAGTCTCAGTTTCTATGAAAACCTGAAAATACGTTGTTGCCGATTTCTTTGTCAAAGCCATCATTTCAATAACTACAGCATCCACAATTATTCATCCACACGCTAAAGGCTTTATAATCTCCATCACACAATTGCAGTGAATTAAATTTGTGTGGTTCTAGGTCCGACAATACTTTTAATAGCACTTCATTGGGCGCCGGTCATTCAGGTGCTGAACAGCGTGCTGGAGGAACAAAGTTACCATTCTTGGATCGGCAGATGTGTTCCATGCCAAAGGTAAATAAAAATAAGCAAGTAGACAATACTGCTCTGATAAACATAAATGGGCAGTTCAATCTGGGGACAGAAACGACTGTTGAAACAACAAGACCCCAATTCATATGACTATTAAATCCTGGAACCCATATGGGACACTCATGGGGAGGGAGTCTGCATGTGTAGTTGGGAAATTAAACCTTTTCCTACAACACCCTTATTCTTCTGGCCCTGATTTAACTGTTAACGTTAGCCACAATTGCCCTAATCTCAAATTAAACAGAAACCATTTGATTTTAGGAGGGGCTAATATCCTCTACAGTAAAACAAGTCTAAACTGGCATAAGAGCTGATGTGTGGCTAACTTGTTTCAGGCTGTGGTGTTAGGATGAACCCCACTGTCTTGGATGGAATCAAACAAACTAGCGTGTTATGTAAATGTGACAGAGCCCTACAGGTAGTAAAAGTTTGACCAACATTAGGTCAAACTAGTTTTATAAACATAGGTGACATTAGTGAGTGCTTCTTGGGATAATGTTTTCAAACCTTGCCATAGTAGTGTTATTCCAACCACTATTTGGTAGCTAATGGCTAGCTTTTCCAGCACTTTATAAATGGAGTCTGAAGTCCAAAGGAAATGTGAATTATCTATTACCTTCTCCAACTCTGTGGAAGTAAGGTGTAAGATTGCCTCACCATAAAACAAACTTACCCCTGTACAAGAAGAGGCATAATCATTTTTCATCATTTTCACAGTTTGATGTTTTTCCTATTTTATATATTATTTACGATTGTATTGACCCAAACTACTTTCCGAGGGATTATTTAAAAGATTACACTTACAAAAACGATTTTTTTGTAGGAATACCTTCCAGCAGATTCTGCTAGCTTTCTCTATTTTCTTTTGTTGTACATAACAACAAGAGCAACAGTCGCTAAGGAGGAAAATGCACTTAACTCTTCTGTTTTCAACATGCAACTTCTGAATATTTTGCTAATGGCCCACTGCCGATTGCATCGCCCAGGGTATAGGAGGGTTCCCTCAGTCAGAGGTCATTTCATTGCCGTCCAGCAACTTCTGCTGGTCATTTGGGTTCCTGTGGGCTGCATATCCATGACTATATGGAAGGTCTTCCTCTGACTTCATTTTATGCAAGGTTAGCTGTAGTCTACAATGTGAAAAGAAGCATCTGGTACATCACGTATTTTGGAGGCGTATCGTGGATGTCTCGCAGACACTGCCATGTCTGTAAATTCCTGCAGTAAGAACAGGAAATTCCGATTTGTTTCCCATGCATGCACACACGCACAAACGTACACACACATTGTAGGAGAATTTTGAGACTCCCCATGAGTGTGATGACGTCATATGTTAAAGTTTTTTTGTTAAAGGGTATTCCTGTCAATGTTGATCAGACTGTTTCCTCCAAACTCTCAATGCTTCATGATAAAAATTATATACACTCATATATCACATGTATAACTATATACTAATATAATCAATATGTAATCCAATAACTCTATATCAGTAGTTGCAGCAAAGCTTATGGTAACGCAAGAAACCACAGTATCCACTGTAGAAAAAAGGCAAACGCAGAAGGCTTAAGAAAAATCATACTTACTCATTAAGCAGAAAACACTAATCGAATAATAATTCCAGCAGATAACACTAACCAAAAGCTAATCATATATTACTAAAAATATAATCCAAAAAACTAACAAAACGTTATTACCCAATAGAAATATGCTAGAAAACTTAGAAAACTAATACTTTACAGTGACCCCTGTGTAACCTGAATAAAAAGAAAAAGTACAGGAGGCTATAAACTCTATGAACTTGTATGTGTAATGGAAAAATACAGAAAGCAATGACGTGTATGCATAGTGAAAAAGTACAGAGTAAGGGAAAATTGGAAAAATACAGACAGCAATGACGTGGTGTATGCGTAAGTGGGAAAGTACAAAGTAAGGGAAAATTGGGGTACCTGTCCACTGATGAAGATTAATTAAGAAAATCAATAGACTAATTAAAGACATCAATAGAACTAAAAATCAGTTTTGGGGCACCTGTCCACTATGATAAGAATAATTATTGATACATTAAGAACATCATAAGGACCGAAAATCATCTTTATGCCAAAAAGGTCAAGTTGACCCACGAACAGGAAAGTGAAACTCCTTACTGTGCCAGACAAGACCAGATGGCTGATATTTTTAGAAATGTGTTAAAGGGGGGTTGTGGGCACAAATTGTGTATAAAATGTATGCAAAACTGACAATCGAGGTTCAATTCCCCTGAATTGATCCGGCTTTGTGCACCTGTGCAATAAAGTCTAAACTTTCTGAAGAGCTTGCTGCTGTTGTGTCTTTTCCCTCCTGAAATTGTTTTCTACAGATTGGCGATTGGCGTGGAACTCTGTCGTTTCCTAGACACGACAACATGGGCACACCCAAAGAGTATTTTTAGCATATGGTGTTATTAGCATTAAGCGGAGTTACAGGAAAATGAAACTTAAGATTAGTTTCTCTTTCTCCCTCCTGTGACCCGGTCTCAGTTTTAATAAAAAAAATCTTTGCTCACACTGATCTCAAACTGCAAAACATGAAGAAAATAGCAATTCACTTTTTAGGTAGGACTAAAATTGTACAAAAAATAAAAATATATCCTTATGGCCTATGTCACATTGTAATTTGTACATTGTAATCAACACAAGAAACTAGCAGAACAATAAAAATGTATGACAGGGTTGCTGCTGTATCTGTGCATAGAAAAAAAAGAAATATCAAATATGGCTTTACATTGAGGCTTAAATAACTAACTTTCCAATTTCTTAAATCTTATAACCGTATTTCCCAGTTCTCCTGAAACTGATACAGACAAACAAGTCAATAAAACATAAAGACAACCCTCTTCCTCATTACGGGGGTGTGGTCTCACAGTTTATAAAACACAGACACCTAGGAAATTTGCCTCTGTTTAACTGGAACAAAATAACGTTAAAACTGCTTTCTACTGACATATCAGCAGAAGCCAACTTGCATTTTTCTCAAGGTGAGACTTATGCTTAATTGTATATGAATGTTTTGTAGGTCAAAATGTAAAGGAATCTTTTTTTTTTTTTTTGCATTTTTTGTATCTTTTAACACAAGTGTTTAGAAAATAGAGGCGTGTGTGTGTTTGTGTGTGCTACCTGGCTGAAAATATATATTTAACACCAGATTTTTAAAACAATTATACATTTGAAATGTGTATTGAAATCTAGCATTGAGCTGTTACAAACACATTTGGTATGGTTTGTTTGGTGTGGTGATTTTGTTTTTTAAAGACAATGTGCTAATGTAAATGCAAATGAAAATTAAAACACAGTTACCCTGCAAAATCTCTATTTAAGTAGTGGAGTATTGCAGGAATCAGTCTGTGGCTTATTACTTACGTTTGCCTGAGTAGCGGATTGGTCTCGGTCTTGGCTGGTGGAGAGAGTACACGCACTTGAGTTGCGTTAACTAATCAGCCCAGGTGCTTGAAGGTGTGTTTCTCTCCACGGTTCGGGGCTGAGACCGGGAGCTCCCACCGAGAGCGCGCTTATGATTTTGATTTTATTTTGGTTCCACTTTCGTTTATCTGAGCCAAAGAAAGTGAACCGCCACTGAAAAGTAGGAAGAGCTGGTTCGCTGGAAAGCAGGCTGGCTATGAGCAGGGAGCTGATAGGTGTTGCTCTGTTTTACTTTATTTTGTAATTGTTATTTCAATTTGTTGTTTTAGATAATTGCTTTTGCCCAAAACTCGTGAGGGGGAAAGGGTGAAGGGGTGTTTGTTTGATTTTGTGTTTGTGTGGGTGTGCACTCTCTCTCTCCATGCGGTAAATTGTGTTTCCCGGAACTTCCGCATCTCCCTCCCAGGGGTGTCACCGTCATTTTCACAGAATTAAAAAAAAATCTACTTCGTAATTTAGAATATATCTATAATGTCCTGTTAAAAATTGACAATGTATATCACTTTTATATTGGGGCATGTACTAAAGATTTGAACTCACTCCAGTCATATTTCAGAAACCCAACTGTACCATGTGGGCAGAAGACGATTTTGAGCCTTCAACGGACCCTTGTCTGCGAAGCTTCTCAGAACCTAAAGATGGTCAGACATACATCATGTACCATGGAACATCTAAGGAGGCTGCTAAACAAATTATGGCCAATGGGTTTCGTCAGTCCAATTTTGGCATGTTTGGACGGGGTGTTTATGTCAGCCGTGACCTCCAGAAGGCCAGCCGGTACCCCTTGGAGCTCCTTGAGCATGAACGAGTCGTGCTGAAGCTCAAGGTTAGAGTTGGCAAAGTGAAGAAAATCGACTATCAAGGGCACCCCATGCAGAAGACCTGGCACACAGAACATGGTTATGACACGGCCTGGTGCCCTCCTAACTGTGGGATGGTGAAGAGCGGCCTTGAAGAAGACTGCGTCTGGGACCCTAAACGTGTCACAGTTATAAAAGCAATCTATCCAAAACCAAGTAGTGCTGGGTCAAGTGGATATGCTGAGTCAAGTGACACAAGTAGCGCTGAGTCAAGTTGGTGTGCCATTATGTGAAAACACACCACCAAAAAATACAGTTTTTGAACTGTAAACTGTATATTTTATTTAAAGGACACACATTTATTCGCATTTATTTTACTTTTTATTATTTTTAAAATGTCATCAAAAATCAAATGAATTTACAGAATTGATATGTAATATGTTGGTTGGAAAACCCAGGGTTTTTATTTGACAACACAATGAAAAAGCACCAAAATCATTTAGGGAAGAGACAACGTTATCTGGAACAAATGGCCTGCTCTTTTCTCTCACAAAACTATTAAATTATCTTTATTTAGCATGATGTTTGTGTTGCATTGACTAGCCATTGATTGTTCCTGTTATGATTTTGTATCATAATGACCTTTATTACTGGTAATGCTCCATCAACCTACACAAATATTTCTCTTTAAGATTCCTCTCAAGGCTCAATGTTCTGCCTGTTTTTGACATACTTTCAAATTCTAGTATCTTCAAGAGAATGTACTGTATAATAAAATATGCTGAACTATCACAAGTCTGTAAAAATAAATTTACTCTAGAATTATCATTTTGTCTGTTTTAGAATATGAATCAAGCAGATATCACATATGAATCAAGATATATCCTATATATCCTGGTTGTATACTATCTCCTCTATGTGACTTTGCAGTCAAAAAGGGCTGTGAACTAATCTTCAAGATTGCAAGAAAACAATACAAATATAATACTTAATCACTCCCCTGTCCTTCTACAAAACTAATATACACGAATGTCAAAGGGGGAAGATTCCCTATAATTCACTCTCAGTGCTCTCTACATGCATTCAGATTTTCCATATTACTTCCATACAGACATTAGAATAACATCACAGAGCCTCTCCATACAAATGAGAGTTAACCACACCTTTGCCAGTAAAAGTCTGGCCATAGGATTTCATTTTATCTGAAAGTTGTGAGGTACCCATGATGTCACACATCAAGGTCTGTTTTGCAATGATTATACAGTATGATGTAACCAGCACTGCAATGGAAAGTCCTACTTAAAAAAATAGTGCTTCTAATCTAATCATAGAAAGCACTGCAGACCTGCTTCTTCCATCCTCCCTTTTTAGTAGTGCTATCCCTCCTACACCCTAGTGGTACGGGCTCCGGTACCCACAGAATGGTAATTAAGCAAATATCCACAATTTATTTTAAAATGGGCCGTAAACACGCTGAAAATGTGAGGTCGGTGCCTGCAGTAGACACCTTTCTGGCCAAAAACGCCACTTGTTCCCTTATCAGCTCAGCTCCCTTATTTTTTACTTCGTATCCCATATCAAAATTCTGGAGTAAAGTGCATTCAACCCAAATTTGTCATGGTTCCATATTCCGTTTGCTACTCGGCGTTGTGGTTTGTGCTAATCGACGCCTTTTCATGCTAATTGGCTACTCAGTATCCCTGTAGAGGCAACTGAGTGCTTATTCAGGGAACTGAGTGTGGTAATCTTCAGAGCTGCCTGAGGGCGCTCCGAGATTCCCTGTGATTTCTACTGATTGTTTGCACCTGATTGAGAGAGCTTATATACGCTCATGTGAGCTCTGTTCTACTCGCGTTACACGAAAGCCGCTAACAGTGAAAAGCTCTCTTAGAGAAAAGTGTGGTAAGGAAAAAGGTATAGGATTTTGAATATAGCTTTTTGTTTTGACTAGTAGTAAGACTTTGGTCCTACTAGTCACTTAGCTTTATTCCTTATTTTCCTTAATATGCCTTTTTTTTGCCTTCCTCTTTACGAGGCACCTTTTCTTTTGCTTTTCTCCAGACTGCACTGCAGTAAATTCTACTCACTCCTTACACCTTAAATTTGTTCTCCTGCTGGGACATTTACTTTGTGTTGGGATATTCTCCCTAAGGAGTTGAGTCATTTCTTTTAGTTATCCCTGCCTTAAGTCTCTTACTGAGACCTAGTAGTTTCCACTTTGGTGGTTAACTTAAAGATACCCCCTTTTGAATTCACTGTAGTTGCGTGTGGTCATTAACACTTCCCCATCGTCAAAAACTAATATTCGTTTTCAGTCATAATTCCTGCCAGCTAATGCACATATTTCAATACTGAATATAATGTTAATTCTTTTAAGATATTGATGCTAAAGCCATGTTAAAATTGAATCACTTCTCTTATTTGTTCAAAATGCTGTTTTTGCAGTGGTGGAATAGAGGTTGGGGTGAATTTTGTATAATTATTTTAACACAAGCTCATGTGAATTATGTGAAATAAACAGTGCGGTTGCATTTTATGAACATTTTATGCATACCATGAATGATTATTCACATATTTCCTAAATTTCCAACATAGTCTTGATGCCACACATGCCCTTCAAATAATGCTGGAAGCTCTCTACTGTGTGTTGCCACAAAGCTGTAAGGTTTTATTTAAAAGTCTTAGAAATTCATACCATATAGTCTTAGAAATTCCATTTCCTGACACACCAGAACCAAGGCCAGGCAGCAGACCTACTGTCTTACACAGATTTCGGCTTGTTCCCAAAAACTGCTGCCCAGGTTACATGCTATTGAGATAGTGTCTGTCCCTCGACCAAAATTAAGCCTTGCTAAGAAGCCCATTAAGGATGTTTGTATAGCTAATCTGCTTGTTATTCTACTAATAATGCGGCTGACCAAACTCAGCTAAAAACCCAGCTAAAAATTGGATTCATTAATATCAGATCACTAGCCCCTAAGGCAACTCTTGTAAATTAATTAATTACTGCTCACCAAGTTGAAATCTTATGTGTAACTTAAGCTTGGCTTAAAACTAATGTGATCATCATTGGTAATGCTTTGTTAAGCTGAACCGCTCATGGTCTGGTGATGACTATCTCAAGCCTGCCCTCATGGCTGCGTTGGCCCCAGCCTCTGTTTCCCTTAGTTATGCTGCCATAGCCTTAGTCTGCTGTTTTCTTTATTGCACGCAGGCATACTAGTGTGTGTGTGCGTGTGTATCTGTGTATCTACACAGCACATGAGGGACAAGTCGTCACGGTATGCTTTGTGCAAATGAATTTTGCACGTTGCACATGTCGTGCTCATCTTGACGTCATGCAGACCTGGCACCTTTTCCACTTCCTTCTACCCCCAGCAGCAACCTAGAAAGATGAGGGAAATGATTACTATGTCTTTTTGCTCCTCCCGATCCCCTGACACACACACACACACACACACGCTTACTTACCTCAGGCACTGGTGTGCTAGGTGTAGCCCTCTCCTGGATCTCCCTCACTGTGGCTGCAGTGGCTGGGGTCCTTGTGCTGCCTCCGTTGTATATGCGGTACCACAAGTGCCTTCCCCAGCTTCTCGTGGAAGATACGCCTTGTACAGCTTTGACACATTCCACTCAGGAAAAATCTCCATCCAGATGATGAATGCATTGTAAGCCGATACATAAATTATGTTATAAAAGATGCCTAAAGGCCAGCGCGCAGTCATTCGCTTGGTGCTGTAGGAACCCGTTACTTTGTCCAAGTTGTTCCACCCCCCCTTCGGTGGCATTGTAATCTGGGATCAGGCTTGGTTTCTGGTCCTCTCTGGTGCTGATTTTGGCATTTTTATGGAGAGTGCTCATGAGACACTAGGGCTGTGGTGTCTGTGAAGACAAACTTGGACAATTGAAGGGCCCTATACTTGATCACCAACAGTTCGGCATATCTGCACTTTCTCGCACTTTACAGGTGAGGTAGGGATAATGGATAATAAGGAGAAAGAGTGTTTGTATGTATGTGTGTGTGTGTGTGTGTGTGTGTGTGTATTGGCATGTATTACTATCTTTGTGAGAACCAAATGTCCCCACAAGGATAGAAGGATGAGGAAAATTACTCAAGGTGGGGACCTTTTGCTGGTCCCCACAAGTTCAAGAGGCTGTTTTAGGGTTAGGACCTAGGGTTAGGCATGTATTGGTTGGGGTTAGGGTTAGGGTTAGAGGTTACGGAATGAATGTAAGTCAATGGGAAGTCCTCACAAGTATAGCAATACAAACATGTATGTGTGTGTCTGTGTGTGCGTGTGTGATTGGGGCGAAATAAGGTGGGAGGGAGTAGGAAATACCTTATGTCTCACATCTGCATAGAAAGAAATGGTCTAAATTTGACGCTTCTGACCCCTTTTAGCCTCCACTTTTACTGTTGGGTCAAATGGACCCGAACAGTATCTCTGTGATATAAACATGCAGGGGGGGTTTGCAAATACATGAAATGAACCATTTTCATTTCAAATGTCGATTACACTAATTAAGGCGGGTAGAAGAAGTTTCATACTGAAAAAATAGTATTTTTCCTAGATTTTCAAACTTTAAAAAGGGTCAATTTGACCAGCAACATAACAGGAGGGTTAAACTTAAAACGAATGGATATATCGCCTTAAATGAATCCACCCCTCCTAGCTACAGCTATACTCACGTTCCCCGTCTGACAGGTCGTGGCGGTGGTGTTACTGCTGTATATAATTCAAATCTATAGGTGGTAGAGCTATAGGTGGAACAAGTTGCCTGCCCATGATCGGGGGCACAGACACTATCACCTTATTTAAAGCTAGGCTCAAAACATATCTTTTTAGTCGCTCCTATATTTGAAGGGCAGGAGTGGGTGGCGGGCGTAGCTGTAGAGTCTCTGGTGGACTGAGCGGCTAGTGCTGTCAATCTACATTTTGAACCCCCTAACAAGGTTTTTTTTTTTTCTCGTTTACCTTGGCTCTGGCCACCTGCCCGGAGCTGTAGCCCAAGTTTGCTGAGCACCCACCCCCTGGCCCGGAGCTCCAGCCCTAGACCAGCTAGGCCAGCTGTGCACCCCCACCTCCTGCCACTATTGATTTTCCATAACAAACCGGTGCCTGCCCGCGGCAGATGGGTTCCCCCTCTGAGTCCGGTTCTGCTCAAGGTTTCTTCCAGTTATCAGTCAGGGAGTTTTTCCTTGCCACTGTAGCACCTAGGCTTACTCTCTGGGGGCCAATTCTCTGTACAGCTGCTTTGTGACAAATCTCCTTTGTTAAAAGCGCTATATAAATAAAAATTTATTGATTGAAAGACAACCCTCTTCCTCATTATGGGGGTATGCTCTCTCAGTTTTTAAAACACAGACTCCTAGGAAATTTGTTCTCTGTTTACCTGGGACAAAATGAGGATAAAACTGCTTTCTATTGACAGATCTGCAGCTAATTTGCATTTTTCTCAAGGTGAGATTGTGGTGTGGGGATGGCTGGTTTAAGCAGCCACACCTGCCTGGGTCAAGCTAATTAGACCTGGCCAATTGGATAATCGGTTAATAATTAGATAATTGGCCAGGCTAATTGGACCCAGGAACAGGAGTGGCTGCACCTGTGCGTAGTGAGGTAATCACTGCGCACAGGTTAAATCTGCCATCCCCACCCACACAGGGGAGCCTCTCTGTCATGACAGTGTGTTAACATCTGCTCCTCGGCTATAACATCTTGCCGACCCTTGCAAATAAACGTGGACTGTTTTAACATCTTCTCCCTGTGTCTCTGTGCTGGAGGGCCCCAAGAAAAGCCACTTCGGTGGCCTGTGGCAGGCGTGTTTGCCACAGTGGCGCCCAACGTGGGGCTTCTCCGGCACAAGAAAGAGGCACAGGAGGGCCAGCCAGGAAGCACACTGGAGGAGGAACAGCTGCGGTGTTCCTGACAGGGCTTTGGGCGGATCCTCCAGGCCAAAAGCGGGAGCGGGAGATGACCACGGAGGGGAAGGAAGCGATCCTCAGCTGGGACGCTGGGGAGCTGGACCTGGCCGTGAAGGCAGGTCAGCTACGGGCGGTGCACGAGAGGTGGTCGCGCCGTGAGCTGGACTTGGCCGGGAAGGCGGGTCAGCTACGGGCGGCGCACAAGCAGTGGCCGCGCCGTATTGCTTCCTTTCTTGTCTGTTGGTTGTTTTAGTTCATCGTTTTGGCCTGGTTGGGTTGCCCGGAGCCCGTGAAGGGGAAAGCCTGCACCAGCCTTCCAGCAGAGCCGACTGGCGGCCACCACACCTGCAAGGGTTCCTGGTCCCCAGCGCCACAAGGAAGCCAGCCCAGCCAGCCCACCAGCCCAACCACCCCACCACAGCCCCTGGAACAGCCCAAGCCGGTGACATCCCCACCAACCAGCTGAGCAGCCCAGGAATCCCCGCGCTCCGAGAGGGAGGAGGGGGGAGGGCTGCCTCATCATCCGGGGGAGGGTCACGGCTGTGCACTGGACTGTTCCGGGGCCCTTAAAGTGTTAAGGGCGCTTGGTTTTTTTGTTTCGTTTTTTTTTTTTCTCGCTTGGTTGGCGTGCTGGGGGGGGGAGTAGGCTTCGGCCAGGGATTCTCCCTGGCCTCAGTTTGGCGTTGGGGGTATGTGGTGTGGGGATGGCTGGTTTAAGCAGCCACACCTGCCTGGGTCAAGCTAATTAGACCTGGCCAATTGGATAATCGGTTAATAATTAGATAATTGGCCAGGCTAATTGGACCCAGGAACAGGAGTGGCTGCACCTGTGCGTAGTGAGGTAATCACTGCGCACAGGTTAAATCTGCCATCCCCACCCACACAGGGGAGCCTCTCTGTCATGACAGTGTGTTAACATCTGCTCCTCGGCTATAACATCTTGCCGACCCTTGCAAATAAACGTGGACTGTTTTAACATCTTCTCCCTGTGTCTCTGTGCTGGAGGGCCCCAAGAAAAGCCACTTCGGTGGCCTGTGGCAGGCGTGTTTGCCACAGAGATTTATGCTTTATTGTATATGCATGCTTTGTAGGTCAAAATGTAAAGGAACATTTTTTTTACATTTTTTGTATTTTTTAACACAAGCAATTTCTGTCATGCTTACTCTAAATTTAAAGGAGCTACAACTTTTTGTTTTGACAAGAAATATAAAACAACATATTTCATTTGAAAATGCCTGTGAATGTACTTTGAAAGGTGCACCTCATTGAGACAGAACTGAAGAGATCTTGTGGTGGGTTTCTGAACACTGGGAAGCTTCAGGACCTGGAACATATTCAGTCTGTTGATCTGGAAGATACAGTGGGATACAGGGATACAGTGATAAAGTTTTATAAAGAGATGAGTGAACTATTAGTAAGATGGGGTTCTTATATGCTGAAAAACACACATGTACACATACATGTACACATAAATTATCTATATAAGGGCTGTCATTCATACACAGTTTACCCAATATGGATGTAAATGCCCTCAAATTAAAGCTGACAGTCTGCATGTTGACATAATGTTCATTACTGGAGCACAGAGCCAAAACAACAAAAACTGTGTCACTGTCAAATACTTACACATTGTACTTGCACATGTTTCTGTGTCACATTGGTCATTTAAAAATCTTTTCACAGGCCATTGCTTTGTAGTCAACATAAAAGATTATGTCAGATAATTCCCCTCAGACTGCTCTCTTGGCATGTCCTTGTTTGTTTAACTTACAAGGATAAGTCACCTTAAATTATACTAGCCAACACTACCATGTTCGGAAATTCCTACAGTAAGAACAGGAAATTCCCATTTTTTTCACATGCAAGCACGCACACACAAACACACACATGCACACACCCATAAAATACATTACCTTTGAAAAGAGCATAGGGTTAGCATAGGGTGGAGACATTGTAAGCGGAGTTACAAGAAAATGAAACTTAAGATTAGTTTCCCTTTCCCCCTCTTGTTACCAAAGTTAGTCTAAATTGTAATAAAAAATATTTGCTACAGACTGACTCAAATATCAAAACATGATGAAAAGAAGAGTTTACTTTTTAGGTAGGAGTAATATTGTACACAAAAAAAAATCTGAGACTACTTTTTCATAAATTTTGTAGGTGATACAGTACATTGTGAATTAGCATGTGGATTAAAGTTTGTTCTAACATAGACAGCTGCTTCCAGTTCCTTATGGCCTATGTCACATTGTAATTTGCACATTGTAATAAACATAAGAAACTAGCAGAACAAGACAAATGTATGACAGGGTTGCTGCTGTATCTGTGCATAGAAAAAAAAAATCAAATATGGCTTTACGTTGAGGCTTAAATAACTAACTTTCCAATTTCTTAAATCTTATAACTGTATTTCTCAGTTCTCCTGAAACTTACACAGACAGAAAAGTCAATAAAACATAAAGACAACCCTCTTCCTCATTACGGGGGTGTGGTCTCACAGTTTATAAAACACAGACTCCTATGAAATTTGTTCTCTGTTTACCTGGGACAAAATAAGGTGAAAACTGCATTCTATTGACAGATCCGCAAAAGTCAACTCTCTCTCTTTTCTCAAGGTGAGAATTATGCTTAATTGTATATGAATGTTCTGTAGGATAAAATGTAAAGGAATCTTTTTTTTTTTTTTTTTTTTACTTTTTTTTGTATCTTTTAACACAAGGGTTTAGAAAATAGAGGTGTGTGTGTGTGTGTGTGTTACCTGGCTGAAAATATATATAACACCAGATTTTAAAAACAATTATACATGTCTCTTTGTGTATTGAAATCTAGCATTGAGCTGTTGCAAACACATTTGGTATGGTTTGTTTGGTGAGGTGATTTTGTTTTTTAAAGACAATGTGCTAATGTAATAATAATAATAAATTTAATAATAATAATACATTTATTTAAAAAAAAACCATTTTCATGAACTTAAAGACGCTTTACAATAAGTGGTACATACATATATACATACATATAACATATGAAACATAGAACAATTAGATGAGTACAAAGAAAACAATTTGGGGGGAAGACAAACAATAAAAGGGAAAGTAGGGGGAAAGAGGTGGGTTTTAACGGCTGGATTTGAAGGAGGTGTGGTCAGAGGGATGGATGTCAGGGGAGGGCAGCCAGAGTTGAGGTGCAACGAGAAGCGTCCTCAAATAATGTAGATGCAAATGAAAATTAAGAACACAGTTAACCTGCAACACTCTATTTAAGTGTGGAGCATTGCGGGAACAGTCTGCAGCTTATGTTTGCCTGAGTAGAGGATTGGTTTGGTCTGTCTGGTGAGGGAGCGACGCACAACTGGCTGCGTTAACTAATCAGCCCAGGTGCTTGAAGGTGTGTTTCTCTCCACGGTTCGGGGCTGAGACCCCGAGAGCTCACGGAGCTCACACCGAGAGCGTGTTTATGATTTTGATTTTATTTTGGTTCCACTTTCGTTTATCTGAGCCAAAGAAAGTGAACCGCCACTGAAAAGTAGGAGGAGCTGGTTCGCTGGAAAGCAGGCTGGCTATGAGCATGGAACTGATAGGTGTTGCTCTGTTTTACTTTATTTTGTAATTGCAATTTCAATTTGTTGTTTTAGATATTTTCTTTTGCCCGAAACTCATGAGGGGGAAGGGTGAAGGGGTGTTTGTTTGATTTTGTGTTTGTGTGGGTGTGCTCTCTCTCTCTCCATGCGGTAAATTGTGTTTCCCGGAACTTCCGCATCTCCCTCCCAGGGGTGTCACCGTCATTTTCACAGAATTAAAAAAAAATCAAGTTAGTAATTTACAATATATCTATAATGTCCTGTTAAAAATTGACAATGTATATCACTTTTATATTGGGGCATGTACTAAAGATTTGAACTCACTCCAGTCATATTTCAGAAACCCAACTGTACCATGTGGGCAGAAGACGATTTTGAGCCTTCAACGGACCCTTGTCTGCGAAGCTTCTCAGAACCCAGAGATGGTCAGACATACATCATGTACCATGGAACATCTAAGGAAGCTGCTAAACAAATTATGGCCAATGGGTTTCGTCAGTCCAATGTTGGAATGTTTGGACGGGGTGTTTATGTCAGCCGTGACCTCCAGAAGGCCAGCAGGTACCCCTTGGATCTCCCTGAGCATGAACGAGTCGTGCTGAAGCTCAAGGTTAGAGTTGGCAGAGTGAAGAAAATCGACTATCAAGGGCACCCCATGCAGAAGACCTGGCACACAGAACATGGTTATGACACGGCCTGGTGCCCTCCTAACTGTGGGATGGTGAAGAGCGGCCTTGAAGAAGACTGCGTCTGGGACCCTAAACGTGTCACAGTTATAAAAGCAATCTATCCAAAATGAATTTGGGCTGGGTCAAGTGGATATGCTGAGTCAAGTGACACAAGTAGTGCTGAGTCAAGTTGGTGTGCCATTATGTGAAAGCAAACCACCAAAAAATGCAGTTTTTGAAATGTCAAAAATCAAATTAATTTACAGAATTGATATGTAATATGTTGATTGGAAAACCCAGGGTTTTTATTTGACAACAAAATGAAAAAGCACCAAAATCATTTAGTGAAGAGACAACGGTATCTCGAACAAAACCATAAAATGATCTTTATTTAGCATGATGTTTGTGTTGCATTGACTAGCCAACACACTGATTTTTCCTGTTATGGTTTTGAATCATAATGGCCTTTATTACTGGTAATGCTCCGTCAAGGTACACTAATGTTCCTCTCAAGGCTCAATGTTCTGTCTGTTTTCAACATACTTTCAAATTACAGTATCTTCAATAGAATGTACTGTATAATAGAATATGCTGAACTATCACAAGTCCGTAAAAATATATTTACTCTAGAATTATTATGTTGTTTGTTTTAGAATCTGAATCAAGCACATGTATCACACGTATATCAAGATTCCCATATCTTGTTTGTATACAATATCCTCTATGTGACTTTGCTGTGAGAAAGGGCTGAGAACTGATTTTCAAGATTCCAACAAAACAATAAAAATATAATACTTAATCACTCCCATGTCCTTTTACAGAACTAATATACACAAATGCCAAAGAGGGAAGATTCCCTATAATTCCCTCTCAGTGCTCTCTACATGCATTCAGATCTTTCATATTACCTCCCTACAGACACTAGAGCCTCTCAATTCAAATGAGATTTAACCACACCTTTGCCAGTCCGACCAAAGTATTTCATTTTAATAACATGAAACTAAAAGTTGTGAGTTACCCATGATGTCACACATCAATGTCTTTTTTGCAATGATTGTACATGATGTAACCAGCACTGCAAAGGAATTTTCTACCTGGAAAAATATAGTGCTTCTAATCATCTCATCATAGAAACCACTGCAGACTTGCTTATTCTGTCCTTCCTTTTTGTAGGCCTATCCATCCTTCCCCCTAGTGGTATGGGCACCAGTGCCCACAGGATGGTAATAATGCAAATATACACAATTTATTTAAAAAAATGGGCCACAAACATTCCGCAATATCAAAGTCAGTGCCTGCAACAGACTCCTTTCTGGCCAACATCTCCCTTATCAGCTCAGAGCAATAAATAGCAGTAAAATAAAAGGAGCCTCCCCATCCCACAGTCACTTGTTACACAGTGATCCACATCATTGAACACATTTTTTTGTACTTTCTACAGTTACCCGGTCTTTTTTATTTTTGCATGAAACAATCGTATAACCTTTTAGCTTTCAGAAAAGTACCTCAGATCACCAAATAAATCATTCTGAAATAGTTTGTATGTCCATATGTAATGCACTTACATTGCATTCACTTTTGTTTGATATATGCAGTACAGTACTGGCAGAATAATGCTGAATGAATTAAACTAAACTATAACCATTCAAATGAGCGTTGGTGTCACTGGGGGCAGCCATTCCCAAGCAGGGCCGTTGCTAGGATTTCTGGGCCCCTGAAAGAATATTGGTACTGCCCCCTAACTTTTCATCGCCAAAGATTAATTTTACACAACTTTTTTCCTTAGATTTTTTATTATCATTTTTTCTTTATTTTTCTGTTCCTCTATGTTCTTGACAGTGCCTGACACAAAACACCCTATTCGTTTTCTTTTTTTCAGTTAACCACTCAACAAAGAGCTACTGGGTATTATTATGTAAAATAAAGGTTTCATTGTTCAATTTCATATTGCTTTTGTACACATGTATGGTTATGTTTTATGCAACAACTGATGAAGAATTAACCTACCTAGTCTTGGCATTAACATTAAAAAAAATCTAAATTGGCTTATCAATGCCATAGCTCTAGGCAAACAGCTTCACTTTATTGTTGTATGAGGAGGGCCAGCTATAAGATTAGCCCCTGCTTAATGTTAACAAGACTCATGTCAACAGGCTAACATAGTAGTTTAGTTTTAGTGAACACTCATGTATGAATGGAAACATGTGTCCTGCTGCTACTGGATTTTTCATCATGATGATTGTGCTAATGGTGAGTGAATGCACGCAGCCGAAAAGCCAGCGAGTTCTCATAACGACTTGCCATTGTGCTATAAAATGTATTTACAATTATGGCGAATCAGAGAAAAAAGGTTTTAAGCTGTGACTGAAGTATTTGAAGAGCTGGAAAAAGCAGATCTCGATTAGAGGCTTCATATTCAGTGAAGGTTGGCTCAAAGATGGGGTTGTAACCAAAGTTATGGCCCCACTGGAGGGCATTTAAGTTCACCGAAAAAAAAACAAGTTTAGTGTTCTCCTTATTATTTCTTCTTATTACACATCAACATTCTGTACACCAGTTCTCCTACAGCTTTTCAGCAAGACCTACCAAGTTTTGCTAGTAATTCACCTCGTTTTTTGCTTTTTGCAAAAACAGCGTGGACATATTTTTTGAAGTTTACCATTTCACATCGGATAATTTCCCATTGAAAAACACATTCAGAATGTGAACAACACACTTGCAGATGCAAGCTACAATTGGTCGCTGCCGCTGCCATAAATGCAGACCTTCTCTCTCTCAAGGCTTCTAACGGATAAATTATGTCAATAGGTGGGTGATGCTCGCAGCAGTAATGTTAGCAATAGCAAAGTGTGTTCAACCTGACCTAATTAGTTTTCAGTTATAATTCCTGCCATCTTATGCACAAATTTCAATATTGAATATAATGTTAATTCTTGTAAGATATTGACACTTAAAACATGTTAGAATTGATTCTCTTCTCTTATCTGTTCAAAATGTGTGGTTTTCAGTGAAGAAAATGTGTTTTTGTGGCATAGATTATGTGTTCAAAGCATCACCCAAAATGAACAATTTGGAGAGATTTGGAGACTTGGAAAAACCCTTACAAAATTTCACTGCTTTTAGTTTTCTATACAATTGTTTTTGCAGTGGTGGAATATAGGTTAGGGTGAAATTTGTATAATTATTTTGACCCTAACTCATGTGAATTATGTGAAATAAACAGTGCAGTTGCATTTTTATGTACAAATTGTGTATACCGTGAATAATTCTTCACGTATTTCCTAAATTTTGATACATAGTCTTGATGCCACACATGCCCTTCAAATAATGCCGTAAGTTATCTACTGTGTGTTGCCGTAAAACTGTAAGGTTTTATTTAAGAGTAGTACACACAGGTAACATTTTTAAATAAATCTTTTATAAATACTTTGGGAGAAAGGGTTAACTACAGGAAACTGTGGTCATTGCAGAAGTTCCTGGTGCTTCTGAATGTCCATTGAAACTGCATTGTAATTCTCAGAAGAAACATCGAGCTCGTCCTTGTAAAGTGATCCTTGTGACCCCAAATACCATTATTTGAAATAATAACTTTCAAAGTTTAGCTTTTGAGTAACATTTTGGCACATTCAAGTATCACTTTTTTCTATTTATTTATTTATTTTCCTGGTTCCATGGTTGTGTGTTTGATCCATTATTGCTTTTCTGGCTTTTTCCACCTTGTAATTTTTATCCTGTGGCACTAAAGTTAGGGTCCAATCCAACATATAGTCTGGGTAGAATTGTTGGTTGATTCTGCCAGTTTATGAACTAACCATCAACAAATTTCAGATCATTATACACACAAACACACACAGAGGGCTCTATAATGTTTGGGACAAAGGCATGTTTTCTTCGTTATTTGGCTCTGTACGTAATTTTAGATTTGTAATCAAGCAAGTGGATAAAGTGCAGATTCTCATACCCCTCAATTTCAGGGCACCGTAATGTTGTGGACAAATGGTTTCACAAGGGGGCTCTGATTAGTCAGGTGTGTTCAGTTGCTTTTTTATGCAAGTGTAAAAGGTCTTTTAGTATTTCGTTTTGATGCTAGACTTTTGATTGCCTTTGGAGTCTGCTATTAGCATTTACCAGCAAAAAGATCAGAGTTGTGGCTATGAAAGGCAAGGAAGTCATTATGGGGCTGAAAAATGGGGCTAAACCTTAGGCTCACTAAAATCAACAGTTTAGAACATTATTAAGAAGAAAGAGAGCACTGGTGAGCTCAGTAATTGCTAAGGGCCTGGTAGGCCAAAGAAGACCTCTACAGTTGGGGAGGCTATGCATAGGAAGTACTGTTATCTCCACATGGTTAGACCAAATATGCTTTAATAAAAGCTGAGAGTCTGCTTTAACAGAATGTGCATTGTTTGATTGAAAATCTAAAATTGTGTAGTACACATCCAAATAAAGAAAAAATGCCTTTGTCCAAAAAACTATGGAGCTCTCCATATTGAAACAATTAAAATACCAGCTTTTGCAAATGAAATATATATCTCTGTTGCTGAAGACTGTCACACATATGTTGTAGTCTGTATTCCCGGTCACTTGTCTCCCCAGTACTGTCTCTGTGTCTGTGTTCCCTGAGCTGCTTCACTCCCCTGTACTTGTGTGATTTCACTATTCGGGTGGTTCCGGGTTTTCGTGGTTTCCCCCCTTCTTTCCAGTCTCGCTTTACTTACTTCCTGCTTATTTCTAGTTTTAATAATTTCTACTAATCCCTACTAACTTATAGATTGTAAAGTACTAACCTCACTAATATACTAACATGTGAATATTACTAATGGACTAACACACACTAGTTTTGGGTTTTTTATAGTTTAGATCACTATACTAATACATTAACCAGTCTCCCCTTTTCCATGCTGCACTGTAGCTCCGCCCCTTTTCTTTCTAGCCGGCTCTAACGCTGAGTTCTGCAATTGCCTGCACCTGTCTCTTGCTCTGACTGCACCTCTCTCTCTCTGCACGTGTTTTACCTGCTTCACCCAGGCCGTCTATTATCATTGTTGTCTATGTGATTCCAGTCCGCGTTTTGTCAGTCCCCTGTCATTGAATTAGTTTTCCTAATGTTCTTCACCTGGATGTTGTTTGTTACTCCTCCCTCACTCACTTAACTCCTCCTTGATTGTTATCTTCCCCAGTGTATAAATGTCAGTCTTTTCCACCTGTTCAGTGTCAGAACGTTGATCGAATTCATTGTGCCGATTGTTAGTAAGCCTTTGTCTATCGAGATTCCTGCGACACCCCTTTGTACGCCTTCGAGTTTGCCTGCCCCTTTTGGTTTTGTTTGCTTCTGGTTTGACCTTCGCTTTGCCTTGACTTCTCTTTTGCCTGTCCCTTTGTACCTTCGCCATTCTGATCTCCTGGTTTTTGACTTTTTGTCTGTTTTTTCACTATTCTTTTGGAAACTCGATTCGGCACCGTACTCTCTCTGATTACCTGGCTTCGAACCTCGGACTGAATAAAGACAACGTTTTTTGGATTTCCCTGGTCTGCGTGTGGGTCCTTACACAGAACATCACAGATCCACCTATGGGGAGATATGGAGGACTCCCAGATAGCCCTATGCTCACAGCTGAGACACTGTTAGGCCTGCAAGAGCAGCCTCTCCCCCTTGAGCGCATCCCATGTCTAGCACATCCCATGTAAGGAAGTACTAAACACATAGCAGGTGAGGGGAGATGCATGAGCTTCACAGAGAGATCACCCCCAGAACTGCGTGGACTACCGGAGTCCTGGTAACGTTCAGGCGGTAGAACCTAGCAAAGCTATGTGGAGAAGCCCAGCCTGCAGCTGAACAAATTTACTGCAAGGAGACCCCACGGAATAGGGTCCATGATGCAGCCATACCCCTCATAGAATGAGCCCTCAGGCCTGAGGGGGGTGTTATCCCCTTTGAATCATATGCTATAGCAATAGTTTCCACAAGCTAATGAGACAGCCACTGCTTAGAGATGGCTTTCCCTTTGCAGGTCGGGCCCCAGGCGACAAAGAGCTGGTTGCTCTTTCTGAAAGCCTTAGTCCTTGTCATACACATGTGGAGAACACGCACAGGACATAGCATATGCAGCCTTTGATCCTCTTGAGAGGAGAAGGTGGTGGGTGAAAGCAGCAAACTCCAACACCTCACATGTGAAAGCTGGAAAGCATAATAAGGCTGGATTGGGTTTAAGAAAAACCCTATCCATATTACGGGAGAATATTGCACATGAGGGATGCACTGAGAGGGCATGGAGGTGACTGACTCGCTTAGTTGAAGCTAGAGCGAGCAGCAATGCTGTCTTGAGAGACAGCAATTTTAACTCTCTCATTTATAGGCTTGAATGGCTGTAGAGACAGAGCCTCCAGCACCAGTGATAAATCCCAAGAAGGGATGTGCTTTTTAGTAACAGGCAGAGAACGGTGAGCCCCCTTCATAAACCTGCAAATGAGGGCGTGTTGCCCCACTGCATAGTCTTTGAAAACAACATGACACGTAGTGATAGCTGCCAGGTAGACCTTAATGGTTGAAAAGGATTTCCCTTTATCCATAAGGTTCTGTAAGAAGCACAGTACGTCAGTAAGAGAGCACTGGTAAGGCACTCACTGACGAGAGGTACACTGTTCTTCAGAACCCTGCCACTTATTTTCATAAAGTGACCTGGTAAAGGGCGCTCTCGCGCATTGGATGGTAGCAACCACACGAGAGGTTATGCCTCTCACGGGCCAAGCCCAAAGAGCTATTTGCTCCAGGCAGGGGTGGTGTATTTGGGGGGAGCTGGGGGGAGCACATGCCACCTTACTGACTGACATATGCTACCGCAGTCGTGTTGTCGCAGCGGGCTAGCACATGATGTCCCCTTAGATGGGGGAGAAAATATCTGAGAACTATCCAAATGCTTAGTAGCTCCAGCTAATTTATGTGAGCTGAGCAGAGCAGGATTGACTGCATTCCATTCACAATACGTCCCTCCTGAGTGGCACCCCATCCAGAGAGGGACGCATCAGTCGTCACGACTTTCCTCATGAGAACAATCCTGAGGGGGGTTCCCTGAGTGTAAAAGTCTGTGCTTTCCCAGTGATGCAGAGTTTCGTAGCTCTCGCGTGTCACCGAGAGGAGGCAATGGAGACCGCCCACAGGGCTGAGGTGGAAGTATGAAATCCACCTCATAAAGCCCCTCATTAGCCCCAGTGGTAGGACCTGAGAGGCTGACACCATCAGTCCTTGCAGCCTGAGGCACGTGCGATACTGTACTCTCGAGCCCGGTTTGAACTGAGGGAGACGGACTCTGAGTGATAAGATACGGTCTGCTGATAGCTCAGCTTTCGACACAGAGTTTAAGTCCAGTCCCAAGAACGTTACATTCTGGAATGGAGAGAGATTGCTCTTGGGGAGGTTTACTCTGAAACCAAGAGACGACAGATGTGTCAGAACTAGCTGAGTGTCCTGCACAACTCTCACTTCCGAATTAGTGATGATAAGCCAATCGTCTATATAAGTCAGAATTCTGACTCCCATTAGTCTCAACGGGGCCAGAGCCGCCTCTACACAAAGACAGAAAACCTGTAGGCTCAGGGAAAGGCCAAAGGGTAGAACTGTGTATTCGTAAAGCAGAGAAATTTTGTGTGAGGAGGACAGATGTTTATGTGGAAAAAGGCATCTTTCAGATTGCTTGATGTGAACCAATCGTTCTGACGTATTGAACGTTAACATTTTGAAGTTCTATTGCCTCAAATGTTTGTTCAGCACCCTGAGATCCAAGATTGGATGTAGTAAGCTGTCCTTCTTTGGAACCAGGAAGTAACGAGAATAAAAGCCGTGTTGGGCTAGATCTCTTGGAACCAAACAGAAGAGATTTCCTCCTCTAAAACATGGGCTATACTCTCTTTGGTTTGAGAATAAATGACTCAGTTGAAACAAGGTGGTTTCACTCTGAACTGGAGTCTGTAGCCTTTGGCTATTGTGCTCAGAATCCATTCTGGGGCTGATGCAGCCTGCCAGGCTACGATGTGGCTCCTGAATGCCCCTGTTGCAGTGGAGGACCGTGAAGAAATTTGGCTGGGTGAGGCCAAATCGAATAATGGGGCTGGCTCTCCACCTAGTGGCGAAACCAGGGGAGGTCTTGTGTGTTGTGAAGAGAATCTTTTTACATGGTGTTTTCTATTTTTGGCCTTTCAGGCCGGAAGCCTTTATTAGAAATGACCTGATGTTGTTATGCACACTGAGTAATATTGTGCTAAAAGTTTATACTAACATAGACAACTGATTCCAGTTCCTTATAGCCAATGTCACATTGTAATTTGGTCATTGTAATCAACATAAGAAACTAGCAAAACAAAAAAATGTGTGACAGAGTTGCTGCTGTATCTGTGCATAGAAAAAAAAAACATTGAAATATCAAATATGACTTTACATTGAGAACTTTACAATTTCTTAGATCTTATAATTGTATTTCTCAGTTCTCCTGAAACGTACAAAGCGAAACAAGTTAATAAAACATAAAGACAACCCTCTTCCTCATTATGGGGGAATGGCCTCACAGTTTTTAAAACACGGACTCCTAGGAAATTTGTTCTATGTTTACCTGGGACAAAATGAGGATAAAACTACTTTCTGATCTGCAGAAGCTAACTTGCATTTGTCTCAAGGTGAGATTTATGCTTTATTGTATATGCATGCTTTGTAGGTCAAAATGTAAAGGAACATTTTGCATTTTGTGTATCTTTTAACACAAGCCATTTCTATCATGCTTACTCTAAATTTAAAGAAGCTACATCTTTTTGTTTTGACAAGAAATATAAAATAACATATTTCATTTGAAAATGCCTGCGAATGTAGTTTGAAATGTGCACCTCATTGAGACAGAACTGAAGAGATCTTGTGGTGGGTTTCTGAACACTGGGAAGCTTCAGGACTTGGAACATATTCAGTCTGTTGATCTGGAAGAAAGCTCTCTGGGATACAGTGATATAATCTCATAAAGAGATGGAAGAGATGAGTGAACTATTTGTAAGATGGGGTTCTTATATGCTAAGGAAACATGCATATACACATAAATATACACATAAATCTGTCATGGTTCTGGGTGGTAGTGGCTATCCTGGCCACTGGAGGGCATCCTTGTCACTTCTTTCCCCTAATTGAGCTAATTGGGTTCACCTGCTGTAATTCCCCTGTTTGGGCTAATTGAGATCACCTGCGGTAGTTCCTATTTAAGCTCTTGCTGGCCTGCAGTCAGTGCTTTTGTGTCAAATTTAGTTGCATGTAAGCCGGTATTGTGTGAGTGTGTTAGTAACATTTCAGTGCTGTAACAGTCTTTCTTCCTATTTTGGAAGAGATCTCTGTTGTACTGAAGGCTGAGACTTAAGGGATTATTTGCTATCGTTGCACAGTAATCTCTTACTCGGCGTTGCAATTTGGGTGTTTTTCTATCAATCCTCATTTCGAGGGCTGTTTTCTTCTTTACACTCTCAGTTCTTTTTATGAGACAGCTTTATTATATTCCTTTTTCTGTTCGGTTTTGCCCTTTTGACTGGGTAGTTTTTTTGTTAGTATTTTATGTCAGGACTTACTGCCCAGAGGGGTAGGCTGTATTATTCTGTTTGGTCTAGTTTGAATACTCCTTGTCCTTTAGTTCTTATCACCCTTTCACGGGTAGACCGGTATAGCTGGGATATTCTCCCTAGTATTTTATTTTCTGTTTGTTTACTTGTCCCCTTCCTCTAGTCTTGCGAGACCTTGTGGTTACTCCACCCTGTATGGATAGCTTTTAGATTCCCGTTCAGTCACGTCTGGTTCTCCGAACCCCCCATCACAGTACACAATAGCCATAATGGATGTACCAGCGGCTCCGACGGGTCTCGAACAAGCTGTTGCAGCCCAACACGCTGCTATAACCGCTCACGAAATGGGTATCCAAGTTCTCCACTCACAAACAGCAGATGGCCATGTATAGTAAACAGGAGGAAATGCTTGAGCAATTACGCCGCCAGGAAGACCGTTTGCGTGATCTTGCAGACAGTTTTCGCCAACTAGCTAGCATAACAGACCCCACAGTTCACCAAGCACCTCCCCTTCACACACCATCACAGCTGCATGCCTTAACCATTGTCCGTGAGCCTAAACTCCAACTTCCCCTGCGTTATGATGGGGAATCGGGGAAATGAAGAAGCTTCTTGTCTCAGTGTCTGATCTTTTTTAAAGCTCAGCCATCGCGTTTCTCGTCTGAAGACTCCCGTGTGGCGTTTATTCTATCTCTGCTCACAGGTACAGCCCTTGCCTGGGCTGATCCATTCATACGTTCGCAAGCACCTGTTATGAATGATTCTGAGAGTTTAATGAAGGAGATGGCGTTGGTATTTGATCATGACATCACCGGCAAGGAAGCAGCTACGAGGCTAACTCGCATTCGCCAAGGTAATAACAGTGTAGCAGAGTGTTCTATCACGTTCCGGGCATTGGCTGGCGAAACAGGCTGGGCAGAGGCTCCGCTCATGAAGATATTCACCAATGCACTTTGGATTCAGTGAGAGATGCGCTTGCTGCACTCGAACCGCCGGCCACGTTTGATGCCTTGGTTACGACAGCCATTAGAATAGATAATTGAGTAAAAGAACGAGAGAGAGAGATATGAGAAAAAGAACCGTTCCACGCCATACGTCTCCCATTTTCTGGGTACGCCTGCAGCCCTCATTCCCTCACGAGGCTCTCCGAGCTACGCGATGCGAACGAACCTAAGCAGCGCGGAGCATGGTGTCGTTACTGCAGGCAGAAAGGACGCTCTAAGGCTGAGTTCCCTAAGCTTGTGGGAAACGGGGGGTCTCGTTAGTGGAACGAAAGACACCAGTGAGACGTAATAAATCATGTCTTTCGTACCTTTTTACCGGTCAAATTGTCGTGGAATAAACAATCAGTTAAAACCGACGCTTTTTTGGATTCAGGAGCGGTTGATTGTTTCGTGGATTCCGATTGGGCTAAAGAGCTTAAAATGCCTGTGCTTCTCCTCTTACGGCCTCGCCACATTACGGATCTTGACGATTGCCCATTGGGCACCGGATTAGTTAAGGAAATTACTGATTTTGTCTGCATGTGTGTTCCTTATGGTAGTCATTCTGAACTAGTCAAGCTCTTCCTGGTTGACTCACCAGCCTACCCTCTCGTTTTAGGTCATTCTTGGTTAATCAAACATAAACCGCACTTTAATTGGGGCAACAATAAAAACACAATCATTCAGTGGGGTCCCAAGTACATCTCTCATTGTCAGCAAATGCCCTCACCCGCTCCCAACAGTCATTGTATGAGAACCGAAATGAGTTTGGTCTATGACGATGATGAGGTGGGGGTTTCGTCCAACCAAATTGCACCATCTCCACCCTCTGAGGGTAGGGAGGAGAGTTTGGCTTGGGATTCACTGTTTGACTGGGATCCTCCGTTTGACGATTTGTCCATAGGGGAGTTCACCGATCAAGAAACAGTATCTGAATCCATGCCTCACTCTCCCCCTAGTTCAGAAAATACTAGTGTGGTGGGTGCGCTCGATTTTCCCTTACCGTCTAACGTACCGGCCGGTTACACGGATCTCGCTGAGGTGTCCTGTATTCATTATCAGCTCCTGAAAGCGCAGCCATGAAAGAATACATCAAAGAGGCATTAGTTAATGGTTTTATTAGACCCTCCACATCGCCAGCTGGGGCTGGGTTCTTTTTTGTGGAGAAAAAAGACGGCGGGCTGAGACCCTGCGTTGATTATAGAGGGTTGAACAGCTTCACCATAAAGAACGGTTACCCACTGCCACTCATGAACTCTGCTTTTGAACATCTATAGGGTGCGTCTGTTTTCACGAAACTCAACCGCCGTAACGCTTATAATTTAGTGCGTATACGTGAGGGAGATGAGTGGAAGACGGCTTTTAATATGCACAGCGGCCATTTTGAATACTTGGTCATGCCATTTGGCCTCAATAGCGCCCCCTCTGTTTTTCAGGCGCTAGTGGATGATGTGCTCAGAGAGATGTTGGAAAAATTTGTATTCGTGTATTTGGACGACATTTAGATTTTTTCCGCTAATCTTTCTGAACACATTGGGCATGTCAGACAGGTCTTAACATGTCTCTTGGATGCTCAGTTATTTGTGAAGGCAGAGAAATGTGTCTTTCACTCCAAGTCGGACTCTTTCCTGGGGTTTACTGTGACAGAGGGGAGAATTAAAATGGACTCCGAAAAGGTCATGAATTGGCATACCCCGGAGTCTGTTCAACAGGTGCAATGATTTTTGGGGTTTGCTAAATTTTACAGGCATTTCATAAGCAATTTCAGTTCCATGGTTGCGCCTATTACAGCTTTGACCAAGAAAACAGCATCTTCTCGCTTTCAGTGGACTCCTAAAGCAGAGGCAGCTTTTACTGAGTTAAAGAAGAGGTTTAGCTCCGAGCCAATTCTCATCAGTCCCAATCCTTCTCTCCCATTTGTGGTGGAAGTCGACTCCTCGGAGCTCGGGGTGGGGGCTATACTTTCTCAGCGTTCCCCCAGGATCAGAAAGTACAACCCTGTGGTTATTTTTCTTGGTCCCTTTCATCGGCTGAAAGGAATTATGACGTCGGGGACCGGGAACTTTTGGCTGTTAAGCTGGCGCTAGAGGAGTGGCGACATTGGTTAGAGGGAGCTGAACATCCTTTCACTGTTTAGACAGACCATTAAAATTTAGAATTCATTCAGAACGCCAAATGACGCAATTCTCGGCAAGCCTGCTGGGCGCTTTTCTTCTCACGGTTCAACTTCCTGTTGACTTATCGCCCAGGCTCTAAAAACACCAAGCCAGACGCACTTTCCCGGATTTATGACAGATCCGACAAAGACCAGTCACCTGAGCCCATTGTTCCCACCGCTCAGATTTTGGCTCCAGTTATGTGGCACATCGAGTCTGTGGTGCAGGGGGCTCAACGACTGGAGCCGGATCCAGGTGGTGGACCCCCAGATTGCCTTTTTGTACTTTCCAGGGTACGTACCCAGGTACTGCAATGGGGACATTTCTCCCGTCTTACTGGCCATCCTGGTGTCCACAGGACGAAGGATTTCCTGGCCAGGTGGTTTTGGTGGCCTGGGATGGAAAAAGATGTGCGGGAGTTTGTTTCTGCCTGTTCGGTCTGTGCCCACAATAAGGGTTCTCAGCTCTCACCATCTGGACTCTTACGTCCTTTGCCTGTCCCGAGTCGCCCCTGGAGCCACATAGCCATGGATTTTGTGACTGGTCTGCCTTCATCTGACAGTCACACAGTCATCCTAGTGGTAGTGGATAGGTTCTCCAAGGCGGCCCATTTTATTCCTCTGCCTAAGTTACCGTCCGCACCAGAAACCGCACGGTTGGTGGTCAACCACTTGTTCAGAATTCATGGTCTGCCTCAGGACGTGGTGTCTGATCGCGGCCCCCAGTTTTCCACCCGGTTTTGGCGGTCTTTCTGTTCCCTACTGGGCGCATCGGTCAGTCTCTCTTCGGGTTTTCGTCCTGAGACCAATGGGCAGACGGAATGTACAAATCAGACCTTGGAGAGCACTCTCCGTTGTCTAGCCTCCTCCAACCCTACCTCGTGGAGTCAACACCTCGCTTGGGTGGAGTACATGCACAACACCATACATAACGCATCCACAGGTCTCTCGCCATTCGAAGCTCAGTTTGGGTATCAGCCCCCTCTGTTCCCGGAACTGGAGAGGGACATCGGAGTGCCGTCCACCGGGTTCTTTGTCCAGCGGTGTCGGGCCACTTGGAGAAAAGTCCGTGAGTCCCTCCTACAGTCCTCTGCTAATCAGAAAAGACTTGCTGACAGGTGTCGCCATCCTGCGCCTCCCTATCGGATGGGTCAACGAGTGTTCCCACTCGGGATCTCCCTCTACGGGTAGAATCTTGTAAGCTCGCTCCTCACTTCATGGGGCCATTTAAGATCATCCGTAAAATCAACCCTGTCACTGTTTGCCTGCAACTCCCTCGTTCAATGAGGATTCACCCCACGTTTCACGTCTCCCATCTTAAGCCGGTTCTCGTGAGCGCGTTGGCTCCGGCGGACAACCCGCCGCCCCCGCCTCGGCTCATTGATGTGGAGCCTGTGTTTACAGTGCGTCGCATTCTGGCTGAGAGACGAGTAGGCAAAGCGGTTCAGTATCTTATTTATTGGGAGCGCTGTTGGGTCCCCTCTAGGGACATTTTGGACCCTGAGCTTATTAGGGATTTTCGCTGGCGTGGTTCTGAGGCACTGTCTGGGGCCGCTCCTTAGAGGGGGGGTCCTGTCATGGTTCTGGGTGGTAGTGGCTATCCTGGCCACTGGAGGGCATCCTTGTCACTTCTTTCCCCTAATTGAGCTAATTGGGTTCACCTGCTGTAATTCCCCTGTTTGGGCTAATTGGGATCACCTGCGGTAGTTCCTATTTAAGCTCTTGCTGGCCTGCAGTCAGTGCTTTTGTGTCAACTTTAGTTACACGTAAGCCGGTATTGTGTGAGTGTGTTAGTAACATTTCAGTGCTGTAACAGTCTTTCTTCCTATTTTGGAAGAGATCTCTGTTGTACTGAAGGCTGAGACTTGAGGGATTATTTGCTATCATTGCACAGTAATCTCTTACTCGGCATCGCAATTTGGGTGTTTTTCTATCAATCCTCATTTCGAGGGCTGTTTTCTTTAGTTTTCACCTTCTTTACACTCTCAGTTCTTTTTTTACGAGACAGCTTTATTATACTCCTTTTTCTGTTTGGTTTTGCCCTTTTGTTAGTATTTTATGGCAGGACTTACCGCCCACAGGAGTAGGCTGTATTACTCCGTTCTGCTCTCTCGGCATGTTCTTGTTTGTTTAAATTATAAGGATTGTAAAATAACATTTACCCTAAATTATACAAGCCGAAGCTACCATGTTTGGAAATTCCTGCAGTAAGAACAAGAAATTCCAATTTCTTTTGCATGCATGCACACACCCATGGAATACAATGCCTTTTGGAAGAGTATTTTTAGCATTGGGTGGAGACGTTGTAAGTGTAGTTACAGGAAACTTAAGATTAGTTTCCCTTTCTATCTCTTGTTACCCAGTCAGACTACATTTTAATAAAAAATCTTCGCTACACACTGATCTCAAATATCAAACATGATGAAAATAAGAGTTTATTTTTTAGGTAGGATTAATATTGTAGTAAAGAAAATCTGAGACTACTTTTTTCATAAATTTTGTAAGTGATATTGTACATTGTGAATAAGCATACATATTAAATTTTATTTTGATTGATTGTTTGAAATTCTTTATTGAGCATTAAAATACAAGTGGCCCCTCTAGCCAGAGATGCCCCAGATACAGAAATCATCAAAAGGATAAAAGCACAATAAAGCCCAAAGGCTTATTTCCATTGTGGTCCTTTTAATTTCCATTGTGTTAATTTTAACATTAACAATTGATTCCAGTTCCTTATGGCCTATGTCACATTGTAATTTACACATTGTAATCAACATAAGAAACTAGCAGTACAATATAAATGTGTGACAGTGTTGCTGCTATTATCTGTGCATAGAAAATAAATAAATAAATATCAAATATGACTTTACATTGAAGCTTAAATAACTAACTTCACAACTTCTTCAGTCTTACAACTGTATTTCTCAGTTCTCCTGAAACTTACATAGAGAAACAAGTCGATAAAACATAAAGACAGCCCTCTTCATCATTATGGGGGTGTGGTCTCAGAGTTTATAAAACAAAGACTCCTAGGAAACATATTCTCTATTTAACTGACAAAATAAAGTGAAAACTGCTTTCTATTGACAGATCTGCAGACAGATTTTTATGCTTCATTATATATGAATGTTTTGTAGGTCAAAATGTAAAGGAACATCTTTTTTGCATGTTTCGTATCTTTTAACACAAGGGTTAAGATAATAATAGAGGTGTGTGTATTTGTGTGTTACCTGGCTGAAAAAATATTTTTTTAATTGAGGATTTTACACCAGATTTAAATAAATAAAAAAAATTGACATATGTCTCTGTGCATTGAAATATACCATTGAGCTGTTACAAACAAATTTGGTATGGTTGGTTTGTTGTGGTGATTTTGTTTTTTAAAGACAATGTGCTAATGTAAATTCAAATGCAAATTAAAACACAGTTACCCTGCAACATCTCTATTTAAGTAGTGGAGTATTGCAGGAATCAGTCTGCAGCATTATGTCTGCCTGAGTAGAGGATTGGTCTTGGTCTCGGCTGGTGGAGGGAGCACACGCACCTGGGTTGCGTTAACTAATCAGCCCAGGTGCTTGAAGGTGTGTTTCTCTCCACGGTTCGGGGCTGAGACCGGGAGCTCGCACCGAGAGGGCGTTTATGATTTTGATTTTATTTTGGTTTCACTTTCGTTTATCTGAGCCAAAGAAAGTGAACCGCCACTGAAAAGTAGGAGGAGCTGATCCGCTGGAAAGCAGGCTGGCTATGAGCAGGGAACTGATAGGTTTTACTGTATTTTGTATTTGTTATTTCAATTGCTTTTGCCCGTAACTCGTGAGGGGGAAAGGGTGAAGGGGTGTTTGTTTGATTTCGTGTTTGTGTGGGTGTGCTCTCTCTGTCCATGCGGTAAATTGTGTTACCCGGAACTTCCGCATCTCTCACGGAATTTTAAAAAAATCAAGTTAGTAATTTAGAATATATCTATAATGTCCTGTTAAAATTGACAATGTATATCACTTTTATATTGGGGCATGTACTAAAGATTTGAACTCACTCCAGTCATATTTCAGAAACCCAACTGTACCATGTGGGTAGAAGAGGATTTTGAGCCTTCAATGGTCCCATGTCTGCAAAGCAACGTAGAACCCCAAAGTGATCACTCATACATCATGTACCATGGAACATCTAAGGAGGCTGCTGCTCAAATTATGGCCAATGGGTTTGGTCAGTCTGAAGATGGCATGATTGGACGGGGTGTTTATGTCAGCCGTGACCTTCAGAAGGCCAGCAGGTACCCCTTGGATCTCCCTGAGCATGAACGAGTCGTGCTGAAGCTCTGGGTTAAAGTTGGCAGAGTGAAGAAAATCGACTATCAAGAGCACCCCATGCAGAAGACCTGGCACACTGAACATGGTTATGACACGGCCTGGTGCCCTCCTGAATGTGGGATGGTGAAAAGTGGCCTTGAAGAAGACTGCGTCTGGGACCCTAAACGTATCACAGTTATAAACGCAATCTATCCAAATCCAAGTAGTGCTGAGTCAAGTTGGTGTGCCATTATGTAAAAACAAACCACCAAAAAATGCAGTTTTTGAAATATAAATTGTATTTTTTATTTAAAGGACACACATTTGTTCGCATTTATTTTACTTTTTTTTTTTAATTTCCGAATGTACCCAGTTGATTGCACATATTTACATAACATGCATTTGTGGGTTGCTTGAGATGTTTACCTCTTTTGAACTATTCAAATTATTATAATTTTTTTTAAATGTCATCAGAAATCAAATTAATTTATAGAATTTATGTGTAATGTGTTGGTTGGAAAAGCCAGCGTTTGTATTTGACAACACAATGAAAAAGCACCAAAATCATTTAGGGAAGAGACAACGGTATCTCGAACAAATGACCTGCTCTTTTCTCTCACAAAACTATTAAATTATCTTTATTTAGAATGATGTTTGTGCTGCATTGACTGGCCAGCACTGATTTTTCCTGTTATGATTTTGTATCATATTGACCTTCATTACAGGTAATGCTCCGTCAATCTAAACAAATGTTTCTCTTTAAGATTCCTCTCAAGGCTCAATGTTCCGCCTGTTTTCAAGGTACTTTCAGATTATCTTCAATAGAATGTATAATAAAATATGCTGAACTATCACAAGTCTGTAAAAATAAATTTACTCTAGAATTATCATTTTGTCTGTTTTAGAATCTGAATCAAGCAGATATCACATATGAATCAAGATATATCCTATATATCCTGGTTGTATACTATCTCCTCTATGTGACTTTGCTGTCAATAAGGGCTGTGAACTGATTCTCAAGATAACAAGAAAACAATACAAATATAATACTTAATCACTCCCCTGTCCTTTTAAAAAATGAATATACACAAATGCCAAAGGGGGAAGATTCCTTATAATTCCACCTCAGTGCTCTCTACATGCATTCAGATTTTCCATATTACTTCCATACCGACATTAGAACAACATCACAGAGCCTCTCTATTCAAATGAGAGTTAACCACACCTTTGCCAGTAAAGGTCCAGCCATAGGATTTAATTTTAACAACATTAAACTGAACGTTGTGAGGTACCCATGAGGTCACATTTCAAGGTCTTTTTTGCAATGATTGTTTTCCTAACTGGAAAAATATAGTGATTCTAATCTAATCATAGAAACCACTGCAGACTTGCTTCTTCCATTCTCCCTTTTTCATAGTCCTATCCTTCCTACTTCTAGTGGCATGGGCACCGGTGCCCCACAGAAGGTAATATAACAAGTGTCCACAATTTATTTAAGAATGGGCCACAATATTCCTGCCGCAATATTGAGATCAGCACCTGCAGCAGGCTCCTCTCTGGCCAGCAACGCCACTTGTTCCCTTATCAACTCAGGGCAATAAATGGCAGTAAAATAAATGGAGCCTCCTCATCCCCCAATCACTTAACACACAGTAACCAACATTGTAAAAACCTTTTTTGTATTTTCTAGTTACTCAGTCTTATTTATTTTTACATGAAAAAATCATACCATTTCAGCTTTCAGAGAAGTACCTCAGATCGCCAAATAAAACATTCAGAAAAAGTTTATATGTCCATATGTAATGTACTTACATTGCATTCACCTTTGCTATATAAAATACTGGCAGAATAATACCAAATTAATTAAACTAAACTGTAACCATTCAAATGAGCCCTAATTGGTGTCAATGTGTCCAGCCATTCCCAAGTAATCTAACTGCATACTGCTAGGGGGGCTCTGCGTCATGAAGATTGTGCTGATAGTGAGTGAATAAGCGCAGTCAAACAGCCAGCTAGTTCTCCTAACAACTTGCCATTGTGCTATAAAACATATTTATAATTAAGTCAGATCAAAGAAACAATATTTTAAGCAGTGACAGAAGTATTTGAAGAGCTGGAAAAGGCAGATTTCAATTCAATTTCAGGCTTCATATTCATTCTTATTAAGTGAAAGTTTGCTCAAAGATGGGGTCGTAAACAAAGGCACCACTGGAAGGCATGAATGTATGAATGACTTGTTTCTCTATGTAAGTCGCGGGAGAACTGAGAAATACAGTTATAAGATATAATAATTGTAAAGTTAGTTATTTAATCTTCAATATAAAATCATATTTATCATTTCATTCTTTTTCTATGCAAATACTTTTTATTAAAATGTAGTCTGACTGGGTAACAAGAGGGAGAAAGGGAAACTAATGTTAAATTTCATTTTCCTGTCTCCACCCCATGCTAAAAATACTCATATACTATACTAAAACTACATATTTCATTGGAAAATGCCTGCAAATGTAGTTTGAAAGGTTGATCATTTGAGACACAGAACTGAAAATATGTGGTGGGCTTATAAAGAGAAGAGTGAACTATTTGGAAGATGGGGTTCTTATATACAAAAAGTTTAGGTTACTGCCGTAACCCCGGTTCTCTGAAACATCGAGTGGAGAGATCCACCTATGGAGAATGACATCCAACAGTAGCACATCCAGTGCTACAGGAGGCACCGCCCTCCTGTAAGAGCATATTGGATGCCACAGCACTACTACTCCTCAGTGAACATACTCGCTTCTCGTGCGTGGCAAACAGGGCAGTCTTGGTGGATCTCTCCACTCGAAGTTCCAGAGAACTGGGGTTATGACAGTAACCTAAATTTCTCTTTCATCATCTCGTGTTGGAGATCCACCTATGGGGAGATATAGACGACTCCCAGATAGCCCTATGCTCACAGCTGAGACACTGTTAGGCCTGCAAGGGCAGCCTCTCCCCCTTGAGCACATCCCATGTCTAGCACATCCCATGTAAGGAAGTACTAAACACATAGCGGGTGAGGGGAGATGCATGAGCTTCACAGGGAGATCACCCCCAGAACTGTGTGGACTACCGGAGTCCTGGTAACGTTCAGGCGGTAGAACCTAGCAAAGCTATGTGGAGAAGCCCAGCCTGCAGCTGAACAAATCTACTGCAAGAAGACCCCACGGAATAGGGTCCATGATGCAGCCATACCCCTCGTAGAATGAGCCCTCAGGCCTGAGGGGGGTGTTATCCCCTTTGAATCATATGCCATAGCAATAGTTTCCACAAGCTAATGAGACAGCCACTGCTTAGAGATGGCTTTCCCTTTGCAGATCGGGCCCCAGGCGACAAAGAGCTGGTTGCTCTTTCTGAAAGCCTTAGTCCTTGTCATATGCATGTGGAGAACACGCACAGGACATAGCATATGCAGCCTTTGATCCTCTTGAGAGGAGAAGGTGGTGGGTGAAAAGCAGCAAACTCCAACATTATTGATATATCAATATTATTAATATTAATATTAATATATCATGTGTGTTGTAAGGAGAATCTTTTTACATGGTGTTTTCTATTTTTGGCCTTTCAGGCCAGAAGCCTTTATTACCTGGAAATTACCTGATGTTGTTCTGCACACTGAGTAATATTGTGCTAAAAGTTTATACTAAAATAGACAACTGGTTCCAGTTCCTTATGGCCAATGTCACATCGTAATTTGGTCATTGTAATCAACATAAGAAACATGTGTGACAGGGTTGCTGCTGTATCCGTGCATAGAAAAAAAAACATTGAAATATCAAATATGACTTCACATTGAGGCTTGAATAACTAACTTTACAATTTCTTAGATCTTATAATTGTATTTCTCAGTTCTCCTGAAACTTACAAAGCGAAACAAGTCAATAAAACATAAAGACAACCCTGTAGCAGCCAATAATGTAATAACTACCGTTAATGTAATAACTGCCAATAATGTAATACATTTTCTGAACCAATAACGTAATAACTTTTTCCATATAATGTAATAAGTTATTACATTATTGGCTGGTTATTGCATTATTAGCTGGGTTTTTAAATAAATCATTAAAAATGTAATAACAGGAGCCGATAATGTAATAATATACTTATATTGCTTTAAGTTTTATTTATTGGCTATAAAGTGTCACACTTCTATGACACTTACCCTTGCTTCCTCTTTCAAATAGCTGCTCAAAAACCTGACCACACGCGCGTGCGCACACGCACACACACACACCTACTCTCTCTCTAGGAATTATGACTATTTATTTGTTTGTGGTGCTTGGTTAGACTTATCTCCAGCCCTGCCTTCTACTCCTTAACCATTTGAGTACCAAATGAAGTGCGAGCACATATGTTTGCAAACACAGACAATTACTCTTATGTCATATAATATGAAATCTATACCTCTTTGAAGATGCTTTGTCCACGAATACAAAGCCATTTCTTTTCATGAAAAATGTCATCTTTAATTAAATGTATTTAAATAACTTTTTCAAGCAAACTGTTTCAACCACACTATTATAGCTATTCAGCACTCTCTCTCTATGTATATATACCAAACCTGACTCCTGAAAGGTTACATGAAAATGTATTACCAAATCAGAATCCTTGCCCTATTGACATCCCTGGCTATTTGAATACAGTCATGACAAGCTCAACAAAGAGTCTAAAACCCAAGCAAATGATATCTATAGTTCATTCTTTTTTATTTTTGCCATTTTCTCCAATTTTAGTCGTTATACCAATTCTCTGTGTGTATCACGGTCCTGGTCGATGCGCTATCCTCTGTTGGTCTGGGGAGGGTGTAGACTACCACATGCCTCTGATACATGTAGAGTCGCCAACTGCTTCTTTTCACCTGACAGTGAGGCAGAGGTGGGAGTAAGTCTCACTTGTGCAAGTCACAAGCAAGTCTCAAGTCTTAACCTTCAAGTCTCAAGCAAGTCCCATGTCACTGTGTTTAGACTCAAGCAAGTCAAGTCGAGTCACCATGAAAGAAGTGCTTAAAACAAGAGAGAAAGTGACACAATGGCAAGCTATGTCATAAGAAGACTGCACCTGTTCGTGAGTTAGTTAGTTTCTACAACTAGGGATGGGCATGGTTCGGATTTTATCAATACCAATACCACTATTGATACTGCTTATCAATACCAATACTTATCGATACTCTTATTCGATTCTTATCGATACTTCCTAATTTGGGGTGCAAAATACATGTTTTTAAAAGAATTATCAGTACTACTTTTATATTAGTTTGGGCAAAAAATATTTAACAAAGTAGTTGTTGATAAAATGAAACATATTGTTTTCTGAGACAAAACATGATGCTGGGACCAATGGTATAGATACTGTAAATGTAATGTGTATCAAGACAATGTTTAGTTCTTTATTATTATGATAAAACTGAAAGATGTGTTACCAAAGTTATCTTTGTAGGTCATGTTATATACTATATTTTACAGTTTAGAATTTTGTATTAAGAGGTTGAAAGTTGAGCACAAGGGCCAGTTTGGTTGAAGAAGTTATTTAAATACACTTGATTAAAGATTATATTTTTCATGGAAAGAAGTGGTGGTCTTTTTTATTTGAGAACACAGCATCTTCAAAGAGGTATAGATTTCATATTATACAACATAAGAGTAATTGTCTGTGTTTGCAAACATGCGTGCTCCCACTTAATTTGGTACTCAAATGGCAAAGGAGTATAAGGCAGGGCTGGAGATAAGTCTAACCATAAAGTTACACAAACAATTAATTCCTAGAGAGAGAGAGAGAGTAGGTGTGTGTGTGTGTGTGTTTTCTCAGAGTTAGGACTAAGATTCAGGGGTCAGGATTGGCCTGGTTTGTTGATAAATGCTATTTGAGACAAACAATGCTGGACAATGGTATGTCTAATGTAATGGAAGTCTGTCTACTTGATTATAAGATAAAACTTAAAATGTGATTACAAAGTTATTATTACATGTATTGCTCTATTTTACATTTTAGAATTTTATTAAAGTTAATACACGTAATAACCAGTATATTCTGAAAGAATGTGGTACTTATGTGAAAACAGTATCTTACATATTAGATTCAACTTTATACATTATTGTCGTTTTGCATACATCGTGCTCTCACTTAATTTACTAAATGGCAAAAAGGTAATAATTACATTAACGGTAGTTATTACATTATTGGCTGCTACAAACCCTCTTCATCATTATGGGGGATTGGCCTCACAGTTTTTCAAACACGGACTCCTAAGAAATTTGTTCTATGTTTACCTGGGACAAAATGAGGATAAAATTGTTTTCTATTGACAGATCTGCAGAAGCTAACTTGCATTTTTCTTAAGGTGAGATTTATGCTTTATTGTATATGCATGCTTTGTAGGTCAAAATGTAAAGGAACATTTTTTACACAAGACATTTCTATCATGCTTACTCAAAATTTAAAGAAGCTACACTTGTTTTGACAAGAAATATAAAACAACATATTTCATCTGAAAATGCCTCCAAATGTAGTTTGAAAGGTGCACCTCATTGAGACACAGAACTGAGGAGATCTTGTGGTGGGTTTGTGAACACTGGGAGCTTCAGGACCTGGAACATATTCAGTCTGTTGATCTGGAAGAAAGCTATCTGGGATACAGTGATATAATCTCATAAAGAGATGGAAGAGATGAGTGAACTATTTGTAAAACGGGGTTCTTATATGCTAAAAAAACACACATACACATACATGTACACATAAATAATCTATAAAAGGGGCTGTCATTCATACAAAGTTCACCCAATATTGATGTAAATACCCTCAATGTAAAGTGGCAGTCTGCATGTTGACCTAACGTTCATTGCTGGAGCACAGAGCCAAAACAACAAAAACTGTGTCGCTGTCCAAATACTTACACACTGCACTGTACATATTTTTCTGTGTCACACTGGTCATTTAAAAAAAAATTTCACAGGCCATTGCTTTGTAGTCAACATAAAAGATTATGTCAGATAATTCCCCAACAGACTGCTCTCTCGGCATGTCCTTGTTTGTTTAACTTATAAGGATTGTAAAATAACGTTCATCTTAAATTATACTAGCTGACACTACCATGTTTGGAAATTCCTGCAGTAAGAACAGGAAATTTCCATTTTTTCGCATGCATGCGCACACACACGAACGCACACACGCACACACCCATAAAATACATTACCTTTGAAAAGAGTATTGTTAGCATGGGGTGGAGACATTGTAAGTGGAGTTTCAGGAAAATTAAACTTTCCCTTTCCACCTCTTGTTACCCAGTCAGACTACATTTTAATAAAAACATCTTCGCTACACACTGATCTCAAGTATAAAAACATGATGAAAAGAAGAGTGTACTTTTTAGGTAGGAGTAATATTGTACAAAAAAAAATCTGAGACTACTTTTTCGGAAATATAATTTTAACATAGACAACTGCTTCCAGTTCCTTTTTAGTCTCTCCTATATTTGAAGGGCAGGAGTGGGTGGCGGGCATAGCTATAGAGTCTCTGGTGGACTGAGCGGCTAGTGCTGTCACTGGATCATCATTGGTAGTGCTTTGTTAAGGTGAACCGCTCATGGTCTGGTGATGACTATCTCAAGCCTGCCCTCATGGCTGCGTTGGCCCCTGCCTCTGTTTCCCTTAGTTATGCTGCCATAGCCTTAGTCTGCTGGGGTTTTCTTTATTGCACGCAGGCATACTAGTGTGTGTGTGCGTGTGTATCTGTGTATCTACACAGCACATGAGCGACCAGTCATCACGGTATGCTTTGTGCAAATGAATTTTGCACATTGCATATGTCGTGCTCATATTGACGTCATGCAGACCTGGCACCTTTTCCACTTCCTTCTTCCCCCAGCAGCAACCTAGAAAGATGAGGGAGATGATTACTATGTCTTTTTGATGATCCCGATCCCCTGACACGCACACATGCACGCGTGCACACACACACACACACACACACACACACTTACTTACCTCAGGCACTGGTGTACTAGGCACAGCCCTCTCCTGGATCTCCCTCACTGTGGCTGCAGTGGCTGGGGTCCTTGTGCTGCCTCCGTTGTATATACGGTACCACGAGTGCCTTCCCCAGCTTCTCGCGGAAGATGCGCCTCTTGTACAGCTTTGACACATTCCACTCAGGAAAAATCTCCGTCCAGATGATGAACGCATTGTAGGCCGATACATCAATTATGTTATAAAAGATGCCTAAAGGCCAGCGCGCAGTCATTCGCTTGGTGCTGTAGGAACCCGTTACTTTGTCCAAGTTGTTCCACCCCCCCTTCGGTGGCATTGTAATCTAGGGTCATGCTTGGTTTCTGGTCCTCTCTGGTGCTGATTTCAGCATTTTTATGGAGAGTGCTCATGAGACACTAGGGCTGTGGTGTCTGTGAAGACGAACTTGGACAATTGAAGGGCGCTATACTTGATCACCAACAGTTCGGCATATCTGCACTTTCTCGCACTTTACAGGTGAGGTAGGGATAATGGATAATAAGGAGAAAGAGTGTTTGTATGTATGTGTGTATTTGTGTGTGTTAGACTGGGGTGAAATGTGTGTGTGTGTGTGTGTGTGTGTGTGTGTGTATCGGCATGTATTACTATCTTTGTGAGAACCAAATGTCCCCACAAGGATAGAAGGATGAGGAAAATTACGCAAGGTGGGGACCTTTTGCTGGTCCCCACAAGTTCAAGAGGCTGTTTTAGGGTTAGGACTTAGGGTTAGGTTAGGGTTAGAGGTTACGGAATGAATGTAAGTCAATGGGAAGTCCTCACAAGTATAGCAATACAAACATGTATGTGTGTGTCTGTGTGTGCATGTGTGCATGCGGGTGTGTGTGTGTGTGTGTGATTGGGGTGAAATATGGTGGGAGGTAGTAGGAAATACCTTATGTCTCACATCTGCAAAGAAAGAAATGGTCTAAATTTGACACTTCTGACCCCTTTTAGCCTCCACTTTCACTGTCGGGTCAAATGCAGGGGGGTTTTGCAAATACATGAAATGAACCATTTTCATTTCAAATGTTGATTACACTAGTTAAGGCCAGTAGAAGAAGTTTCATACTGAAAAAATACTTTTAAGTATTTTTCCTAGATTTTCAAACTTTAAAAAGGGTCCATTTGACCCGCAACATAACAGGAGGGTTAACAAAGTTCTTGCCATGAATTAAGCTAACCCCCCTTTCCAAGCTTCAGCTTGGAATCACCCAAACAGGGTCAGTATTTTCAGTCCTAGTTGAGTATATATAAGCATTTATGACTAAATAGAAGATTAGTTTGGTCTTAGTTTATCCTTTGAGTAACATTTTGCAGCAGACAGGAATCACTTTCATTTTACTATATATATTTTTTTCCTGGTACCTCAGTTGTGTGCTTGATCCATTACTGATTTTCTACCTTTGTATTATTTTTATTTAGGTGTCACTGTAGTTGTAAGGTTAATTCTGTAGCAACCAATCCAATATGCAGTCTGGGTCAACTGCCAGTTTATGAAATATGTTAACAAATGTATCAACAAATTTGGAGATTTCAAATTATATACACTACTAAAAGTATCTGTAAACTCCTTGATCTGGGGTTATTGTTCATGGTTTGGACTGGGCGCCTTAGTTCCACTGAAGGCAAATCTTAATGCTACATACACGTACTACATACTTAATGCATACAATCACATTCTAGAGGAGATCTGTGCTTCCCCAACAGTTTGTGAAAGGCTCATTCCTGTTTCAGCATGACCTGGGCACACTGCAAGGTCCAAATGGAAATGGTTTTGTAGAGAATGGTATGGAACAACTTGACTGGCCTGCACAGAGCCCTGATCTCAACCCCATCCAACACCTTTGAGATGACATGGAAAAAAATGGAAATGGAAAGCCAGGCCTGATCGCCCAATCAGTGCCCAACTATATAAACTGTCAGGTATGCCATCCCACCAAGTTACACCTTGCCCCATACCTATTACAGCACTGAGAGTTTGCCACTTTTCAGGGTTTCCTACAGAAATGTCCTCTAACTCGTTATGCAAGCTTGTTTGCTAACTAATAATTGCTTAAAATGATTGCTTTTGCAAGTGTATACAGTAATCTTTATGGAAACTCATTTATATTTCTGAAATCCATTCTCTGTCATTTCACATAATGTAAGTTCATGACTATGGATTGGTAGGGTAGAAAATTACACCTCATTAATAATGCTTTCAGCGAAGATAGGGATAGTCAAATGCTCAAACTGTACAACAGCCCAAGCAGCATTCCTGTACCCTGAGTCCAACCCACCCACCTCAGCTTTAAACATCTCTTCTCAGAATGCACAGCATTGTGTGATAGTCCTGGACCCATTGCTTGCTCAAAATATGAACTGATTTTGACAAAAAGAACATTGACTAGGCTTTTCATGCACTCAAATATCACTTTGCTGGTCTGCATAGTGTGATTACTTACAGACTCTGGCTATGTGTTATACTGCAGATAAGCCAGAAGAAACTACTAGTAGTATTTTAATACAGGAAATAACGCCAGTAAGTTTCTGTCAGGATCGTGGTATGCGTGGAACCTGGTCTAGAGAAACCTGTTTCTTTTCAAATGCTTTCAGACACAAGTTATTCATACAGACACCTTTCCAAAACATATTCTGCAACTGCCATGTGGAAGATCCAGTTTGTCTACCTGGGGAAGGCAGGTGTGTGGAGCCTGCCTAACAGTAATGCTACATGGGGCCTATTAAGACCTATCTCACCCATTTGTGTATTCAAAAGATAAACACCTTAATTTAATTGATGAGTTTTCCCCTAATTCCAATACACAAGCCTTCCCCGAGAAATGTAATAAGGACACCTTCTCATCACCTTGGGCAAACAGAAAGAAAATATTGGCTGTAAATCAATAGCTGGGGCTTCACCGTAAATACGTATGGTGATATTTTTCTGTGAATGTGCAGAAATTTGTACACAATTGTGTGATTTCACGAGTGCTTTAATTTCATAGCTTTTCATAATGAAAGTTTCATCAGCATTTAGAGGAGTCGGAGATACTAGGAAGGCAGTGTAAGTGAAATTCCACTGTTTGTATTTTTGTCCACCCGTGGGTGTGTGCATAACCTGGCAAATTGACATTTTCTGGTGCATACTGGAAATGCCTCCAAATGGAAAAGAATAGCAGGTATGCAAGGTGGATCTGAATGCCTTCTTAGAACAACGTTAGCTTATACAAAAACCCTTACATGTAAGTAGGTACATAAATATTCCACACGTGAATTGGGCCATATCAGAGCAGTATGACTAAAGGAACATTCAATGAGGCGTTAACCACCAGCATATGTCCAGGAGGTGTCAGGAACCTACCGTGTCAGTAGAGAAAATGTATAAACTGATAAATAATTGATATCTTATTGTTATGGAATTGATATATAAATACAGGAATAGCATGTAGAAAAAGGAGTTTTGTGGCTGATTTTGTTGCGATTGCGTGGGGGGTTGGGACCCAAACGCAGAGGGTGGAAAAAAAATACAACTCCAATTGAAAGAACAAAAAGACTTTACTTGATAGGGGGGAACAAAAGGGAACACAAAGCCTCACAGGGCGACCTTCAAACAACCAAGGGAAACTACAAACGCAGGAACAAGAAAATGCAAAAATCCAAAAACACCAGAAAACCAGGGCATAGGCAGGAACACATGGCTTACGAACAAACAATCAGACATAACCACAAGAATCCAGCACCTGAGTCAAGCGAGGGGGAAACTTAAATAGAACAGACACTGACGAGACACAGGAGGGCACCATGAACAATCAGGCCACAGAGAGGGAAGGGAAAACGAGACAAGCATCAACCAATAATAGGACAATTGAAAACAATCATACAATTAACACAGGGGGAGCAGGACACAAAACAGAAGTGCCGCCATCTGGCGGCCCAACAGGGAAAACGCAGACAGGAACACAGGAACATGACAGATTTAGCGGGAGTAAACCAACAAGGTCTTACTTTTGTATGTTACATATGGCTTTTTCACCTCCCCGCAGAAGGGCAGGAATGTTTTATTCAGTTAACTTTTGGTAACCATTAGCAAATGTATTTGATAGAGCAATCTGCTTGATCAATCTTTAGTAAAACTCAGGATCTGATAACATTTAACTACTTAAACACTGAATTCTACTGCCATGAAAATTACAAAAGGGTTAAACAAGATATAAGAGAGAACTCTACCACAGCTTTTCTCTCCCACTGTTGCACAAGATGCGCCAACAAGCCAGACAAAATCCAAGCGATCCAAGACTGATATAAAAAAAGACTGAAGTGTGACTCAGAGCCAAGACAACAGACAATATGCTCAGCACACCAATATTTTATGTGTTCAAAGGGGGGAGGATCTCTTTTTATTCCTGTTCAATTAATGTATAATTTATTATTAATTAATTGTTAGAGGAGGTTCAGAGTTTTTATATTTTGGGTTTGGCTTTTCAAGGTCATGGTAGAAATAATCCTCTCCAAACATTACTAGGTTGGGGGTTTGGGAGTGACAGGTTAGTTATTAATTAAATTCTGACTATACTACTGCGTTGGGAGGCTAGGCGAGGCGATAAGGGTACCATGTTACAAGGGCAACAGTCCAGTCAGAATTTTCTTTTTTTGTGCTTATTGTTAGCATGATCTTGGCCCATGCCATGCCTCCTTATGCCATCAATTTGAGAAAGCATTAATTTTGTATTTGGCCTAATTAAATTACATTTTATCAAATGCAATGTCCTTCAAATAGCAATATTGCTTCTTTTTGTCAATTTACATTTTATGCCAATCTACATTTTTACAATTGTACATTTTAATTTATTGTACGTTTTATTAGCTCATGCTGTTTAATGGACACTAATAGAATACAAGCAATGCTGCAAACAGCACACGAGCAGCAGAGGAAAAAATATAGCAGCATTTACTGTACTATTACATAACCTTTATTTTACATCAGCTCAGAGTGCATGAGTGCCTTTGCTAGTCTGGTCCGTAACCAAGCAACTGCATAGTGTATAAACCAAGATCAAAAGTTTGAGATGAACACAGTGAAAAATCAGTTAAAGAAAGAAATGAACATGATGTTATGAACACCAAAAATCTTGTGTGTAGGTTAGGAAGCAGCAGGGATGTGGAACGGAGGAAGTTTAAAGCAGCTGTGTTCTTAGGGTACAGATTAATGGAATTTCCCGCTCCATGACCAAAGATAATGAACAATGGGCAGGATCAGAGGTGGACAGTAGATTTTATTCCAGCCAAGTCCCTTAACAAAGAGATCAGGTCAATAGACGGACTCAATACAGTAAGCTTACAATGTTTTCAAGGTGCCAGTGGTCAATAATCCAGCAGGGGGCAGAGTTTCCCATGTGTCATCCTTAGCGAGTTAGCATGGACTTTCCCATTGCTCCTTCCATCATCTTGTGAAATTAATAATAATAAATAATAATAATGCATTTAATTTGTAATGCACTTTTCATTAGAAATAAATCCCAAAGTGCTACAGAGTAAAACAAAACAGAAGCTTAAAAAAATGAACCAACAGCAGAGAACATTAAAAGCCACACAAAGGAAGAAGGCCTGAATTAAAAAGGAAAAATGGGCTGATTAAAATGAATTAGGGATATCTGTGTTGCTGAAGCACAACTCCCCACCCTCCCCCAAACACATTCTACACAGCTTTAGCACTAAAAAGGGATTCAAGATAATCAATTCATTTTCAATGGAAACACTGATGTAATGTAATTTCATAGGGTTCTGAGCCACCATTGTTTGTTTTTTTTTTGTTTGTTTTTCTTAAGATCATTTCTTGATAATTTTCAGAATTCACTATGGGGGATTAACTGACCATATGACGATATGATGGTTGGGAGAAGCTTTAACAATGGCGGCTGCAGCAAGCAAAACAGCAGACAGAAAGTGTTTGCCGCTTCAACACCACCGTAATAATATGAAGGAATACCTATGATAATGTTTTATTTTAAATGTCCGCATTGTAAAAGAAATAATATTATTTGTTTAAGCATCACGCATGTGTGTGAGTCTTATTTTCTGATCTAAAACAATGATATTCCCTAAAGACAAAAACTCCCTCTTTCTGAAAAAAAGCTCATGGCTAAAGAGAAATACAGGATCCTATATACAGTTTAACAATTCTATGCTGAACTCAACATTTCTCATATGATATTGTAGCCAATTAGAAAATTAAGATTAAAATCAATTTAAGAATTATTTGCATTTTTGTAACTGTGTGCAAACAGCAGACAGACAAATAGAAAATCACCAAAAATGCATAATTTTATCCGTGCACTGCTTAAGATCTGAAACACTTGCAGAAATGTAAAAATAAAAAAATATAAAAATAAAAAACATATGCATAAAAAGGATTGTAAATGCTACGTGGACCACTCGATTCAGATGTAAATACCTTCAAATTACAGTCTGCTCTTTAATATTTGTAATCATTATTTCATTCCAAATAATAACAAACAGAGCCAAGACAACAAAAAATGGTTCACTCTCCAGAAACTTACATAATGCACTGTGTACATATTGTTCAAACAGTATATTGTTCAAATTATCGTTTATTTTTGCTTCACTTGTTTTTCCATGTAGAGAAATTATTTATAACTGTAGGGCTGCTTACAGTATGTACAGTCAGTATGGTCTACAGAATCAGTTAATTCCTCTGTGCTGTGGCAATGTAGCATATTGTTTGCCCACAGTTGGCGGTAATGTAAATATTGCGGAACTCTCCACTTGCCAGCAACACTCAGAACTACTTTGTGCTTTCTAAGAATAGATTATTTCAAGACTGAACCCTTCAGGACATTCACCAGCATTGCGCACTTTTGTGACTGCTGTTGTCGTGGTTCACTACTCGGTAACCCCACTGTTGAGCCCACTTATGCATGGATCAGCCTCAAATGGAGTGGGGCATTTTGAACATTCAACCTTCCCCAACAACACCTGTTGGTCCCTTTGGCAAAGACACAAAGCAAATCAATAAAAAACAGAATGAAATATGAGAAGGACTAACATAGTGGCTGCATTTGCCTTCTGAGCTTGACGACATTGATATGGACCAGTGGGGTAGGCGTAGAAATGTCAGGGAAGATTTATTGCAGCCTGGTTCCATTTTGGAGAAGTGTTGATGACAGTGCAGTCTGTCTGACCTCCAGTGAAATGTCCTTTCAGAGCTAAGCTGAGCCAAAACTATCAGCTGATGAGAGCGGATGAATGATTGTAGGTTTGCACTAGCATCTGCCTGAGCTGTATTCAAGACTCCTGGCTGCCATCTCCTCTGCATTTCCTCTGAACTTGTAGGTGATATGCTGAGTTCTAGGAAGCATGTTCTCAATTTCACAGAGAGCCTCTCTCAACCACTATAATGCAGAAATACGTCTGTTGAATTTGATTCAGTTGTGTCGTTCAACAAATTTCAACAAAATAGTTTTGCAACATTTGATTTCATAGTATAATTAAATTTGGTCATTGTGGGTGCCGAAATCGATGCTGTACAGTAAGGAAGTAAGCGGCTTGGAGTGACATAAAACAAAGTACCGTACACAAAATTTGTTTTGAGTACATTGAACATGGTGTACGCGGACGTGTTAGGCGGTGGTTTGTTTTGCAAAAGGTTCTCACGTCGTTTGGAGCATGCTGCATACAGAGGGTTAAAATAGGGGAGGGAAGGTTGCTGCAGTGATTGGATATGTCTGTTCCTGCATCTGCCTAGCAATGTATTCTCTGTGAACAGCGGAATGCAGAAACACATTACACTGGGTGAGAAATCCCACTTGGAATATTTGTGAGTAGATGGCAGCTGAAAGGCTAGAAGGCCACTTCTGTTAGCTGCTAGCTGTTAGCTGGCTCTGTCAGTCCCATTGGGATCCATTCTGGGTCCTGGGACTGGCTCTCAGTTGCTGCTGTTTGATACGCTACTCACTGATGCTGCCTGCGTCAGGGTCTCTGGTTTCCCCCAGGCTTGCTCGAAGCGGTTACACAAACAATTTAGAAGGAACAGCATTCAGCATTGTACACAAGTCACCATGGTGAAATGGTGCTTCCTGTAATTCCACAGTGGAATAATTTGCCTGCTGCTGTGTGTTTAACAGCGGTGTGTGTGAGACCCTGCCCACACACCGTCAAGCCCTCCTTCATGTCAGGGCACACTCCCCCACCACTCCCTGCAGAGTGTCTCTCAGGGAGTACAAACAATTTCCCTTCTCATATCCCATATCCCATTAATGCATATCTCATCTACAACCCTGATCTGATTTTCAGAAGAGCATGGCTCTGTGCAGTTTCTCTAAGATACAGTGTGCCTGCATTTGAAAGCAGCCACTGGGCCACATGTTCAGCTGCAGCTCACACTGTAAGTTCTGTGATCCTTTCTGACGATGCATGTGTTGTAATGCACCCACCCAAATTGACAAAGGCCAATGCAAAAAGGATAAGGGCATGCTGTCACCATTAGGGACATCTTATCTGCATGTAAAGACCGTAGAGCTGCAGCTTTCAGCACTGTGAACTGTAAAAAAAAACTTAAAAATGAGAGAATTCCTGACAACTGTAGCTGTGAACAGTTTTAAGTCAAACTGCTTTGAAACACATATCGCCCAGAGCTTAGCCTCCTGTCCTGCTTCAATCACATGAATTGAATTGAGTTTTCTCTAGCATAACTAAAAGTATGGTACAACTTTAAGTGGTACTCTAAATTCCTAAGCCTTGCAGCAGGGCCCCTCTGTCTCCAGGCCACGAACCTCGCAAGGACAACAACAAGTTTGAAATATAGCCTATAAGCCTATAGCCTATAAGTGAGTCTATGCATGTGCGTGTGCTTCTCTCTGCCTTTTTATGCCATTCTAGAAACCCAAACTGGGGAGTTTGGCCTTATCATGTTGTGTGTAGGTGCAATAAATCTTATTTATTGTATGATACATCTCGTCGTGCCTGGTTATCCAACGGATGGAATTTTCTCTGCCCAACAGAATGAAACATGTGCAGTGACCAAGTTCTAACTCAGAGGTCTCAAACTGCAGTACTGCAAGGCCAGTTTTTGTGCTTTCCTTTCAATCAGCCTCCACTTTAGGCCTTGAAAACAAGATGCTCAGACTCTTTAGTCAATCAGTGACTTAAATGAAGCACTTACTGTAAGAGCAGAAACACATCAAAAACAAGCAGATACAGCAGCCCTCCAAGATTTGAGTTTCCCGGTCTGACTCTTCAAATGTGCTCATGTTATGCCATTAGCAGCATGCCTGGTATATGACCACTCTCTAAGCATGTACCACAGTAATGGGGTCACACTAGCTGCCTTCTTAGAGGGTATTTTTCTTAGGCTAAAGACTAAAGAGTTGTAGCAGAAACCACAGAAAATCCTCACCTCACCATCTTTTCAAACCAGTCAGGCTATTGGGTGAAGCAAGGCAAAACAAACCTCAGTTTTATTAATAATTTTGTTTGGCTTCCTAAAATACAGTAGTTTCATTCTAGCCCCATATTTGGTAGGTTTCCATTCTAAAATGAATGTTTGCACTGATATTGGAGGGGTGGTAAGAACAGCATGATTGATAAGGTGAATGGAATAGTGATTCTGGGTTAGGAGGCAAAGTAACCTGGGCCTTGTTTCACTAAAGTGATTGGCAACTGGGAGTTTGCAAATTTTTATGCATGTATGTAATCATTTTTAAAAAGCCAGAATATTATTGAAAATCACTCAGTCGTGTTATCTTTGTGACAGAATGTGGCACCAAAGTATTGAAAACAGCTTTTACTTGCTAAAAATGCTACTTTTTTTATAGTAATTGTAATTGTAATTGTATCAATAATATTGTTTTCCCATTTTTGAAGTATAACAAATTACCTGCTTTCTTTATTTTACATGACCTTCAGTTATCTTTTACAACGGTGCCAACAATTCTCCACTTGACTGTATTTTCACCAAAAATTGCTCTATACACAGACTGTTCAAGTGTCCATTAGCACACATGTTGCCAATGAAAAATGAGAGGCAGGAGAATGACCATTATTTGAGAGTGGCAGATTTCTCTAGCAAGTTCTGAGCACCGGTTTTATTTAAAAGCATTCATGAAATTATGTGTTATTCTATAAAACAGATAATGGTTGCATCACGCAAATATTTTCACCTGCATTGCATGTTTCATACAATGAGTGCCAGTATGAGCTGATCAAAGTTTTCCCAGAACAGAAGGATGTGAATAAATCATTTTTTTCAGTAAATTAACTTATAAGTTGGTCTGACCAATTGAAATTCCCGGGATGTGAACACTTATTTTTAGGGAATGCAAATACCTAACGAGCGCCAAGCCAGTGCCATGCCTTCATCTAGATGATGCCTTATTGGCTACAGTGTCATGAATTAATGAAGGGCATGCATACCAATGTCTAACATAATGTGACTTAAGGAGGGTAAATAATCCTTCAACAGACCATTAAAGTGTCTAATTATGAACAATTAGCAGCCCATTACAATACAAAGTTTATGATTATGGTTGGAACCAAATCAAGCATACTCAATGGGTCCCCAGGCGTTGAGAAACACTGATATAGAACTAATACCTTAAGAGTCTTATGGTGTGCAGTGTGTCATTCTAACCACAAATGTAAATCTCTTATTATTATTGGTGTTAATATGATTAACATGGTCAAGATACTTAAATTACTGAACTACTGAAATTGAAATGACTCATAATTCAACATAAAATCTGATATCATTGTCTCCATAAATGACTACTAGAATGTCCAAAAACTTGAGTCTGCACATCCACTCATGTTTTCATAAATTACACCTACCTATGTGTGAGTAGATTATTGTTTATCATCAATGGATTCTTTTGTGTATTAAATAAACTACTTATTTTGAATTTCATATGTACATATTCAGAATGCTTACATATTCACTATACAACCTCTATGTAGTTAGTGTCTCAAGACCAATTTTGTTAATTAAACTCCACAAGATTTATTATCTCTCTTCCAAGAGAGCAAATAGCAAATAACAGGCAGAGAAAAATACGACCTCAGTAAACCATTCTACTTTAACACACGTCAGGGAAGGGCATGGACCAACTCAATCCAAAAACAAAGATAATATATGCAGGAGGCGGAGTGAGTGAAGATTTAAAACCATGACATTTTAATGAAACCAGGATATATTATCAGGAAGGAAACTTTGATATTGCCATGTGTGAAAATGTGCAAATGGAGTGGGAAGTGTTTTTGTCACGGGTTGTCGAGGGAATGGACCCAAATGCAATGAGTTTAAAAAAAACCCAAGAACTCCAAAAGGGGAATACAGACTTTAATGACAAAAACTCAAAAACAGAAAACAGAAAATCCAAAGAGAAGCTAAACGGGCAGGGCAGAAACAGATGGACAAAAACAGGCACGGGGAAACACGGGCAAACACTTAGGCAAGACACATGTGGAAACACAAGTGAAAACACAAGGAACCAGCACCCGAGTCAGGGAAGAAGAAGACTTAAATAGACAAGACACTGACGAGACACAGCAGGGCACAATGCACAATCAAGCCACAGAGAGGGAAGGGAAAACGAGACAACCAAAAACCAATAATTGAACAATTGAAACCAATAATACAATTAGACAGGGGGAGCAGGACACAAAACAGAAGTGCCGCCATCTGGCGGCCCAACAAGGGAAACACAGACCGGAACACAGAACCATGACAGTTTTCAGCTGAATACCAACACTGAAACCACTGATGGATGGCTTTTTCTTTGGCATCCAAGCTCCCCGTATTCAGAGTCACCTACATATATCCCAGAAATGTATGATAAATCATATCAGCTGCTTGGTGGCTGAGTGCCTACTGACAACAGGATAAGTGCCACGGCCATTTTAGTAATATTCGCCTTTGCATTCTCATGAGTCTGCTCAATGAGACATTTGATGGCTAATGTCACAGACCCCTATGTCTTTTCAAGAAGGGAGAAAGGCAGTAGAAAATGTTTTACCAGTTAGATGGTCAGGGCCGGCCCTAGGATCTTGGTGGCTCTAAACAAATTTGTTTGAGCATGGGGGGTGCTGTTGGATTCTGCCAAGCTGGGGGGGGGGGGGGGTCACTTGGTAAAATTCTTCTTACATTACATTGTTATGAAATGTTCTGTTGCCATTCCATGTAAGATTTATACTGCTAGTTCCTCAATAGGGGATGAATAACGTAATTACGAAAATAACATTAGATCAATATTGGATTGTGTGGTCCCCCCCTCGTGGTCGTGTGGGCCCCCCAGCGGTTGTGGCCCTAAACACCCACATAGAGCGTTTATGCCATGGGCCAGCCCTGGGATTGGCTTTAAAGCTTTGGTAACTGACTGATAACTAATTGAATTAATTTCCTTACTACTGTAAGTCTGATTAGACTTTTAATAGCCTATATGCAGTCATTAAATGATAACAATCATATGATCAATTAGTGTGGCTGGGTATGTGACAGACTGCACTGAAGCAAGAGTGATATTTAACCTCAGAAATTATAATTCAGTCATCTGGCAGACGCTTGTAGTCATAGTGACTTACAAATGTGCAGTTCAAACTGTAGCACAGCTGGTAGGGACATAGTGATAGTTAGACATTGCAAATGGCACCTGTAATAGTTTTATTCCATTGTGCAATAGGAAGCCTGTCGGCAGAACTGCCATCAAAACATTACGTACATTATAAAAGAAATAAAAAGCATACTAAAAATGTCTTACTAAAGATGCCTTGTTTTATTCATGGAAACAATCATTTGACATTTCTGTCTAGTCTGAAATTATGTAATTTTGCTGAATTTTACAGGATTCTATAGGCAAGTCAGCTCAGAAATTCACCCAGTCTGCTATGCCAGTTGGTCTTAAACTGGCAGTCTGTGGCAGTGTGTCAGTTGTGGATTTTACTCTGTTTGGTGGTGAAATACTGCTTCAGATCAGAGGTGGAATCCATGAACTGTCTTAGTTTCTATAGGAAAGGTATTATTAAAAGAAAAGGAAGAGGACTCTATTCACAGCATACAGGGGAATATTAAAACTTTGCAGGGGCTTAAATATAAGAAATGGTAGAGATCTCTGGGTTGGTATTTAAAATGATGCACTTAAATGGACTTCTACCGGTGCTAAATGTGAAAATATCTCTAGAATCACTTTGTCCGAAGCCTATTCTATTTCCTCTAATCACTTGGTTTTAGAGTATGAAGTTTGGATGAAATTTAGTTTATTTAATTTTGTTTTATTAAATTCACTTTCTTATTTACCCTTGGTTGTGATGATTTCTCACCCTGAGTGCTCGCCTTCAGAACATTCAGGAAAGAACTATTATACTGTGTGCCCTTTGCATCTTTTAGAGTGAAAAATGATAATTAACCCTAAGGGATGGCTAGTCCTGGCCACTTGCGGCTTGTTGGGTTACAGTAGAACACAATAAAAATGTTTTACAAGCGTTGGGAAAGGTCCAGTGTTTACCCAAGCTCTTTCTTTCCAAGATGCCGGGACAAGAGGGAGGTGCTTCTATTTACAGTTAATCGCAAGGATCAAATGCTCAGTCAAAGAGGGGAAAGGCAGGTGGTGGGGGGTTCTGTTTTATGTGTAATCCAACACTCTGCATGTAATTGAGTCACAAGGAAACATTCTGTTCCAGTGAGTCATGCAGACGCCCCGACATTCTCAGATCTACTCTGTGTATCATGGCCGCTCGGAAGGATACACATTGAAAAGATCTGATCGCAATAAATAAGAAAGAAATAACGTAGTTCAAACCAGAATTCACTGACCTATTTAACCTGAATGCATCTTCCAGTAATATAATGTTCTCCATGCCAGTACAATGCATGCTCTTCTTCTGGGACAGTTATATTTTCTACAGAACGGCCCGACCTGTAAACTACTTTTCCTACTTGACCATTAAGGATAATTAGCCTTACCAAAAATGTACTGTGTTTGCGTGTGTGTGTTTGTATGTGTGTGCGTGTGTGCATGTCTGTGTGTTCCAATTAAGAAATTCAATAATCAATAGTTTACTGAGAAACTACGCAGTGGGGAATTATAGATCAATTGTGGATGTCAAATAGACAGGAGGAGTGTAATCTAAGGTCATGATAGCAGTGAACACCTGCTCATAACCCATGGGGAACATGAAGGGGGTCCCATGGGGCTGGGCAATATGTGAATTACACTGATCCTGAGAAGCTTTTACATACAAGGATACCTATTTTCCATAGCCTCCCAAACCTAGCCAAAGCTACTTCAAGCGTTTTGCTTTTGTAGTGTTTCTTTTTTAGATTTTTTCCTTTTTTAAAATTGTATACACTCTAGGCTGTACTATGAAATCTCATGAAGACATGCAGGCCAGAAATGATGTATCGAAAGTACAAACCAAATGTACATGATCTCTTTCAGATACATGGTAGCACGATAACAACCAAATTAATTCAATTAATTTGAAAGGTCAGCACTGTGTCCCATTTCAGCTAGATATCTTCTAATGAAGCGCAAATTTCTCACAAGTGTTAAATATGAGTTCTCACTGACGTATAACATATTTAATGTTGAATTGTTTTATCTGTATTGTTCATCTGCAGTATTGTTGCCATGCTCAAAATCTAGTCCTTGTAAGTCATTTAGACTCTGTTGCTAAGCACCCGGTGTTGCAAGCAATGTAAGTCCACTGTGCCAATAACAATATGGTTATGGGTTGGATTCCAGGCATAGCAGATTGTGTCATGCAGTTAAAGTAAAACTAAGTTTAACACGATCAGAGAAAATTATAGCCTGCAATTCTAAATAAAGTCTTATTAAATCAGCTTACATGTCTGCATGTTATCAATAGGAAGTGCAACTATGATAATTTCTTAGGAGAGACGAGGATTTTTTGGTACATTGGCTTTCATTTTATTTATTAAGAATGGAATATGTATGTATGCGATTCCCAAAATTGGTCCTGGGGACCCGTTATATATAGTGTATACATGTGTGTAATCAAACCTTCCAGTTTACATATGCAATAAAAAGACATCAATTTCCGTCGCACCAAACTTTAAAAACCCAATAGTTCATTAAAACAAAAACACTCATCTTTCTTATTGGAATTTCATAGTTAGCACCTCCTAATGACATTGTCTTTCTTTTCTTTCTAACCAGCATAACAAACCATGCTGGCCTGTTCATGTCATTAAAAATCTGTATGGAATTCAAATGCTTTGGATATCAATGGCTGTCTATCAACTTTTCCATAACAGCAAAGTGTCTTGGATCAGATTTTCATTTGTTTCATGAAATCAAGGTCCGGTTTCCCATGCATTTTTTAAAAAATCTCTGGTTGTTTGTCTGGTTTTTAGCGTTTTCACCAAGACTGAGAATCAATCAAGACTGAGGACAGGCTTAACCTTTTAAAACAAATATGATTCATCATGTAGCTCCATGTTTTCTCGCAAAATTGATTTGCAAGTCCTCCATCAAGTAGTTCACAAAACTGTGACTCTCTCAGACATCTAGAAGTTGCAAGATCATTTGGTCTGCCAGTATCCTCAACTGCAATTTGGAAAAAATGGCAAATCTTTGTGTCTCATGTAGTTTTTTAAAGGAATTTGAGGGGCTGTGAGGTCCTGCTCGAATGAATATTTTTGCAAATTTTATTAAATCATTAATTTAGACAGGACCTTATAGCACCTCAAATTACATTGAAAAGCTCCAGGAGGTGCTTTGAGGCACATAGATTTACTATTGGTTTTAAAATTGTATATGAAATTATTACTACATGCTTTTCAACAGTTTTATTAATTTTTAATTTTTTTTTTTTTTTTGGTTGAAGGAACCAGGCAGGGAAAAACAACAAGAGATAGGAAAAGAGAGTTGTGGGAAGAAATGCCTGTCAGATAAGCACAGTTATTTTTGATCAACAAAGCGAGGGCATTGTGATGTGCCAACAAATGCGGTATATCAAAATGATACATTACTAGCCAGTCAATCAGATTATGTCAAGAGAGAGGTTGTTCATGGCAATTTAGCATACACACAAAGGGTTTTTTTAATTGAATGGACGGTCACAGTTAGCATCCACCGTTAGCATACACACACAGACATATATGGATGAAACTTATGGCCTTGCTCATAATGCTTTTGCAGATTTGCAGACAGTAACTGCATTTTACCCATGGAAAATTGGTAGCTAGGGGTACCAATTCTGTTTTAGTGAATCTCCTTCTCTGAGTTCAGTGCTCACTAGACCATTTTTGCACTGAGATTGTCACACTGCTTTTCCACACTGACTGAGAGCCAACTCTGAACTGTCAATTCTGAGTGTTGTTAAACTCAGTCATTTATAAACTAGAAGCCAGTTGAATGTACATCTGTTTGTTCTGAGAGGCCATGGCTGAGGCATTGAGCAATCTCATAATATGAAAACTGTAAATCAGTCAATCTGTCAGGGAATATAAAAACCCACACAGGCGCAATGACGGGCGCTAGTGTCTGGAAATCTTTAGATGCTGCAAAGCTATAGTTGTATGGGTATATAACAAAGGCCAGCATACCATTAATCTCCAGGACGCCAAGCCCTGGAAATACCTCACATGTCAATGGACAGATGCACTCAACACTGGAGACATGTCTGTTTATGAGGTTCCTAGTTGACTTGAAGGCCAGTCAGGGTGTTTAGGGTGTCTGCCTCCCAGGACAAACTTCTACTTTATGTGAGGCTTATGAGAGGTGTTTGATGTATTTTTATCCTAAGTACAAGTACATCTCCCAGTTCATCCACAAGTTGTACATGTTCAGTCAAACACACTTTTGTCCTGTTGAAGACCGAGTGCAGGTCAAAACCTTGATTGTGGGGATTAAACATTTTCTAGAAGCAGTAAATATGGTGTTATTTAGACCTAATTTGTATGCGCATTAAGAAATAATAAAAACATTTATAACATTTTTTATTAACTTGCTACATTATCAGACAATTACTTGGTGTTGTTTAACTCCAATAACCCCCCCCCCCACAGCATAACAGATCCACCAGACCCCCTCATTGTAGGGGTCAGGCATTCAGGCCTGTACCGTTCTCTTGGTGTATGCCACACATTATCTTGCCGAGAATATGATGAAGGATGACTCCCCTCACCATATCACTTTTTCCACATCTCTGTAGACCAATGCATATGGTTTTTGCACCACTGAACTCAAATGTGCTTTTGTATTTGTAATGAGGGGTTCATGCACTGCAACCCAACTATAATATCCCTCTTTGTGTAGTTGTCGACAGACCGTTCTTCCTGACAGTCTGATCATGTCTTGCATTGACATTCTCAGACACCTGAGGAAGAGTTGCTCTTCTGTAATCCTTTACATATGGTACTAATGCACGAGCACCATGGTTATTGAATGTGCACTTTTGACTATTTACTGATGTGTTTCCCATAGATCTAAATGTCACTTTTGTCACTGTCGTTAAGTTTCTCCACTCATTTATTCAAGTTTTTCTGCGCTATTTAAATGCAATAAATTGAGTTTGCATCCAGTCCCTCCCAAGATACTAACCAAACTCTGCAATAGGACAGTATTTTATTTTCTATAAAAAATATAAGGTCAGGAATACATGTGAAATAATATATTTATCCATTTAATATGAAAAAGCTGCTAAACCAAATAGCCTACATAAGACCTGGAATGACACATTCACTTATTTGTGTTTCTCAGTGGTAATGTAGACAGACACAGTAAAAAAAAGATATATGTAAAATATATATATATATATATATATATATATATATATATATATTCCACCTTGAATAATATATCAGCATGACCTCATTTCTGTTTTTGACTCAATATTTTAAGAAAATTAATGTCCTGATCTATACATTTCCTTTGCAAAATAGTGTAAGGCTTTCAATGTACAATACCACTTAAAATACGTTTCTAATTTGACACCTCACACACAGCACATGACATTAAAACTACCAACAATAATATTTATTTATGAACTATTTTTAGATTCAGTCTACAATGCTGGAAACATAGTACAAACCAAATCATAAAAATTCTCAAGGTCAACTACATTATTTACACATTACCCGTCCTTAAGCTTTGACAAAGTTTACTTACATGTATATGTAATGGAAAGTATAATGGAAAATCTAAATAAAATAAATTAAGGTATCACCAAACAGCAAAGTGGCACATATGTATTTGTGATATGATTATTGTGATTTGTAAAAATAGACAAATGTGTCTTCTAAGCGATTATTATTATTTTACAAATGATTTATAAAATAGATTAAACTTTACAAGTTTGAAGGATGAGTCCATGCTTAAAAAATAACAACAGTAGAAGACAATTTTACTTTAATTCAAGGAAGAGTCATATAGCAAACTAAAACATACAAGGCCTTGAATACATTTGTCGACATCCGATTCAATAGAAATTAAACGATATGGGAACACTTTTCAAAGAGTAAAATACACGTAAAACTCTTCTTAACGCAAGCAGATCCTTTATAAAGTATTTTACGTTTGCTTCTAGAATTTATTAACAGTCCTTAAATTAAAACCAATATCACCAATCTGTAGATAGGCCTACACAATATATAGCCCCATTGGTAGGATTTTGCGCACACCTTATTCAAGACGAATTACTCATATGGTCAACCCAGACATCTCTGCCAAATCTTAATTTATTTATTTTCTAAGCTGTAATTATCAACAGAATTCACCGGCTTTTAGACAAAAAATGAGGACGCCTTTCATCTTGTTTACTATCATGATTTGTAAGATGCTCATCACAAGGGAACCCTTTCTTACGCAATAAGATAAGTTTCTAAATAGTAATCCAGTAGACGCCAAGCGTGTAAAATGGACATGGTAGCACTGCGATTATTGAATGTCCTAATTAATATGTGTTGTTGCAAAATTAATAAATACATAAATATATACATGGATAACCTTTCGCATTGAATAACTTAATAACCAATATCTTAATAACGTTTTCCATCTATTTCACGCAGTCTGAGTATTAATCACGATGTCATTTCATTTTTTTGATAAAATATGTAATGAATACCTGGTAAGAAAGTAACGACTTGCCACAGCCCTTTTCCTCAGCTGGGCACGCGTTTTCTTTGGCCAAAGAAGCACAGTAGTTTATATATTAAGCTCTCCGGTTTCTCATTCAAGATGCGTCTATAAATCATAAAATACAACTTAACGCAAACCAATCGCTGTTTCCCTCGTGAGGTCAATGGTCTGCTTTAAAGTCGCCATAGTCTAATTTTTCGTCTGAGTCTAATCATCTTTATCTTTACTGGTCGACAGTGGCGTTCTTTGTGAAGAGTCCTCCAGGAGCGGGATGTAAGCATCGCTCTGACAGGTGCGCATGGTGCTGTCCCACAAATTCACTGCACCATGAGATTTCAGCGACTTCGGAGACGTCTCCTCTAGACGGCCCACCCCGGATTGCAGCGCCATAAGCTCTAGTTCGTGTTTTGCAGCATTTTCCAGCATCCTTTGCTTATTGTAAAAAATGACAAAGTTGTTGATGATGGGGTGGATCGGCAGCGCGATAGCGATCACACCACAAAGGAAACTAACGGCAGCGTTGCAACGGCCTAGTGTTGTCTTCGGGTATATGTCGCCGTAACCCACAGTTGTCATTGTGATAATTGCCCACCAGAACGACTGAGGGATACTCGAGAACATGGTTTCCGGGTGACTTTGCTCCAAAGTGTAGCCCATCGCCGAGAAAAGGAATATCCCTATGCCCATGTACATAAGCAAGAGTCCCAGCTCTTTTAAGCTCTGCTTGAGCGCGTAGGTGAGCGTCTGTAGCCCTGAGGAGTGGCGTGCCAGCTTGAAGATGCGGGCAATGCGCATGATGCGCAGCGCCTGTACAGCCTGTTGAACGTTTGACAGTCCCATTACTACATTGCCCAGGTAGGTCAGGGTTAGCACCACGTAGAAGGGTATAATGGCCAGGAAGTCAATCATATTCATGATAGAGAAGAGAAAGTCCACTTTATTAGGGGAGGAGACCAGGCGTAAAATGTACTCAACAGTAAACCAAACAATGCAGGCAGTCTCAATGGCCTCTAAGGTAGGGTGTTCCACATTGTTCCCCTCGGCATCCTGCATCTGCAGGTCAGGGATGGTCCCCACGCACATCACCACGGAGGAGAGGAGGATGAAGATGAAAGACAAGATTGCGATGATGCGGGCAGGTAGTGAGCACTCTGGCTTCTCCATCAACTTCCACAAGAACGCTTGGCACCTTTGCCAGCGGCGGGCGTCAGGCTCCCTTTCCATATCGTCCAGAATCAATTTCACTTTGTCGGCGATTTCAGACAATTCTTCCTCTGCCTCTTTCAGACATCCCTTACAGCACTCGTCCAGGAAATCTGGGTCGATTTTCCAGAACTCCATCTCTTTCAAGAAACAAATGGGACAGATTCCTCGTTTGATATGGATCTCTCCATAGTAATACAATTCCATGATACATTTAAACATTTCTGGGTCTCTGTCAAAATATATCTCTCCTTTTCCAGTGTCGTAATCGTCGCAAAGTGAGGCTACTGTATCGAAACTTTCCGATGAATTATTCACCAGCTCCGCCAGGAAAGTCTCAGGGTAGCGGTTCAACAAGTCCCCGGTCAGAACGTGTTTCACACCTCCAATGTTCACCGCAATTTCGGTTTCTTCGCTGGATTCCGAGATATTGCTGTCGGCATATCGCGTTCTGGGTAATCCCCACATCTTCCACTATGTACAGTTAGCAGCTATTTCCGAAAATGTGAAATGTTCCTAAGATAGATTGTGTGAAATTACATTTCAGTTGTTTGTTGTCAGTCTGTGTTGCTATACAGGTTGTTCGCTGTAAATCCACCCTATTGTTGCAGAGAGAAGTAGAAAACACACGAAGAGTCCTTAGTCCACCGCTAAATAAAAGTGCGCAGCTGTGAAGAACATCAGATATTACATTTTGCAAATGTTGATGAAAACGGTGCGCTCATAGAATGCCACCTAGAGAATGTGACCGTTCACTGTCAATATATCCTATCTCAGAGCAGCGCTCACTTCTTTGCAAGCAAGGAAAGTTAAGTCAAGCACTCCTCTACCCACCCGTGGGATATCCAACTTCGAAGTATGCTTCGCAGCTGAAATTCGTCCGACTAAAAGTGATGTGAGGGCCCGATGTAGTTGGAAAGACGACGGAAGGCGGGTGGGCGGGATCAGAAGAGATGGGGATCATTTGGAAATCAGATAACATCTTGATACAGTGTAGAATGTGATGCATAATTATCGTGTAAGAGAAACATGGAATCATATTACATTAGACTAATTATAACACCCTTTGTTCTGATCTGTGCTTCTCCTATTAAAGGTCGCGCGTACTGTAGCCTATATACAAGGCGAAATACTAAAGGCTGAGGGAATATAATAAGGCATAACCATTCAAACTGCTTCATCGGCGCTATCAAATTCAATATTACCTATTGATAATTTACTGCTATTATATTTCACACGGTTATTGGATATTCTTAAAGCGATTAACAGCAAAATGCATGCGTTTGATTTAATATTTATTGTAAAAAAAAATGTAGTTTATGGATTTTTACTTTTTAATGCAATTCATTCTTTTTTTCTGAATTGTATTTGCCTACTGCACTGAATAAATGAATGTGTTATTATTTATTATCAATTACAAGGATGTCATTACTGTTATGTATAACACTGTTCACTTTAAAATCTAATAACGAAGCACGCTAAAACAATAAATTGATGAATACGCATTAACGTAAAGCATCTCTGCCGAAAATATTTTCCGCTAAGCTGCACTTTTTTATAATGCATAACTGTATGCTGTCTTTTGTGGGGTGTCCTGTATACTGTCGCTATATACGAGTAAAAGCCGTGAGTATTTGCGCAACATAGACACAGCAGTTCAGTACACTTAGGAGCTGACTCCCTCTACAGGCACTCAGTAGGTATGGCAATAATCAGAGTCTGGACTGGACGCCCCTGTATTCTTTACATTGGCCTGAACAGTAGTAAAAGCCTTTTCACCAAGGTAGCTACATTTATAGTGACAGATACCCGTGTATACTTACATAAGGGTAAGTCAAAGAAAAGCATAGTGAAAGTTTCACTTTTTACAACACACAGCTATCACTGAACTCAAGGATTGCAATCAACACCCTCAGTGTAGTTTATTCTATTACCTGTAAGCAATGCCACTTTTTAATTTGTGGGGGAACCAAGCACAGGGTGAAGATTAGATTAGACCAGCACTTGTGTAATATTAAATGTGTACATATAAACGTAACTGGTCCCACACTTAGCATAACTTAGTTTAGGATTTCAGTCTGGAGATCAAGAAAGTTTGAAAGAGAGAAAAAAAAAGAATAAAAAACAGATGATACAAAGGGCTTAATGAACTGAAAGTCATTAATCCAATTGGCCAATATCAGTAATCTAAATGATACTTTTAAAGCTGTATGAATGGGTTAAACAACATTTGAACACTTCTCAAAGGATTATAGAGCATGATAATCTGTTTCTGTACACTTGTACAGTGTTCTCCAGAATGATTCACTCTCTTTATTCAAAAAATAAATAAATAAAATAAAGTAATTGTAATAAGCTATATAAAAATTTTCAAATGTGAGGAAGAAGCCTATTCTACATTTTTAGTCAAAATGGTTCCCTCCTTCCTCTCTTTGAGGTAATAGACTCCTTAAGGACCTGCTTGTAAATCGGCTGGTAAAGACATATTCAGATTTTGGAGAAGTGTTCAATTGACTTATGCGCCCTGACCAATTCTGAAGCCTAAAATTTAGCATACAATTTATTTTTATTCTTGATTGATATAACCCAGGCAGTAGCGGACTCAGGCTGTTTGAAGGGCAGGGGCGAAAAAATAAAAAGGCATCTAATGCATAAACTGGGGCCTCCCCAACAAGCAAAAAGCTATGGACTGGGCCTCTAGAGGCCCAGTCCATAGAGCGCTATTCATATGCTCAATGCGAGCCATGGCGTCGGTGGTTCAAATCCGACCGCCAACCTTTGTCGCACGCCTCTCTCTTCCTAATTCTTCCTGTCTCTCTACACTGTTCTATCCAAATAAAGCTGAAAAAGCCACAAAAAATATGATTATGATGCAACATGTTTTCTCACTTGGCAGGGCACTTCATGAGTTTTTTTCTCATCAGAAAGGCACCTGTAGGGAACCTCAAGTTTATCCCATTGTAAGGGCACCTATTTGGCACCACATCACATTTTCTCCACTGGAGGGGCATCCAATAGGAAACTTCCCCACATTCTCATTTTGATCTGAACTTGGCTTAGAATTACAATTACTTGATGTACTGGCAAAATGTAAATTCTTCTATGCAGAAATACACAAAATATGTACAGAATGTCACTTTCCTGATGGTGTCTGCTGTAGGCACAAAAATGCACATTTGAAATGGCTGGCTAACTAAAGTTATTATATGACTAAAGTGGCTGCCAGTTGCATAATCATTCCAGCAGAGACATCTTTAGAAGTGTAGCATATGACCAACCCTGGTGACCACAGACCAGATCTGACAAAAGATGAGAAAGAAAAAAGTTGTACCATTTTGTTGAGTGTTAATGCAGGAGTGGAGTTCAAGTTTGCATATAATGCTGTTGCGCCCCCTGATGGGTGATTGACCGCATCACTTCCTCAGTGAATGCCAAGAACAGGAGGGAGATCTGAACACAAGGAATAGTTTGTTAATAAATAATTGCAGATGTAGTAATAATTAGCCTAATAGGTCTTCTTTTATGGTAAGATCATAAAAAAGAAGTCAATAAAACACAAAGAAATACATATTTTAAGTACACTGGCAAGCCAACACCACCTGATTACTCATTTAGCATGAAGAAAGGCTAAAAATAGCCAAACGCATGGTCATATGACCAGATAGTAAATTCCCAGTACTGTAATACAAGCAGACCTCTGACAGGAGAGAGTAGCATTGCATTGTTTTATAAAAACTCTTGAAAAGAACAGTGGTTGACAACACACGCAAAGCGAGCAAATATCTGTAAGGTGACATACTACTTATCTTCCATTAAAATGCTGTATATAAAAGGTTTTACAAAATAATAGCAGCATTTCTAGGATGGGCATGGTATAACATTTTTATTATCATTTATTCATTATCAAAGTTTGCCTGCCAATATACAGAACAACGAGATGCATTTGCCAAGTGTCTGTTTTCTTTGAGCACAGGGAAATGCTTTTTACATCTTTCACAGATTTCCTTTGGGAACTGGTCATTAATTCTGAAGCTCTTAACCGCCCTTCCCTTGCTTGTAACAAAGTTAAGCAATCTTACAGTTTACAAATTAATCATATGACACACGTTTTTAGCAAAAGTGGCTTTCTAATGTGACGCAGTATAAGCAGTTTTAGAGCACTCTGAAATAAATTTTTCAATTTATATTTCAGAATTGTCATTGATGCCATTGTTGTTTTCTTTATGCTAGTACAGATAAAGTCAACACACTTTCTGCACATCTGAACATCTAGAATGGTCTCATTCTGTCCTTTTCAGTAATTATCATATTCATTTTTGTTTAACCTTCGTGTTCAGTTTGGGTCAAATTTACCCACTTTTAACTTTTAATGAAAGAGGAATGACACTTTTGAGAGATGTATTTTGTAACCAGTGATTACGCCAGTGTACATTTGGTTTTTGTTTTGTTTCTGTTTGTTATTGGTCATCTGTATTTGCTTTCTGCTTTTTTCTATGTGGTTTCTTTGAATTTAATAAGATAAAAATGAAAAAAAAAAATTGAGAATGTCAGTTTAAAACAATAAATATTGTCTGACATCTAATTCTACATTTGGCTGTTCTCAGCCATAGTGAACTTCAAAGTGCTCAGCCAGCATAGCCTGGCGATTTGGCGGCGGGGATGGGGGGGGGGGGGGGTTACCACTGGAGGTGTGAATGTGCGTGTCTGTATGTGAGTGTGGGTCTGTGTGTGTGTGTGTGTGTCACAGCAGAGGATGTGTGCCAGTGTATGTCTACATAAAATATGCGGCCTCCATTTAGTTTGCAGTCAGTTTTTGGGATAACTGTAGGTTTGTAGGTTAGAAGTGGCCATCTGAGTCCTACACGTTTGTCTGGCATTCTATTGTACACTTCATCTCTGGTCTTTTGGAATACTCTGCTGTCTTTTGGTATTTGAATTTTCATCTTTGCACATTCTAGGGTGATTATGGGTCATAAGCTGTGGATTGATATCTTCTTTCATTCTTGTTTGACTATCCATGTCTGTAACCTTTGTTAATTGTTTTAAGCTAGTTCAACCTTGTCTTTAGATTAGATGTGAATATTTGTTGTAACTTAATACGTTCATTAAAAGCTGTACACTTTGATCCAACAGTTTACTCTTCCTATTAATGAATTTGCTGATTTAATTGATAATTTATGCATTTGATAATAATTACCAAATTAAATCAGATAAATATATTTTACATATTTTACAAGTGAGGTGTTTTAACTGTTGATATTTATTTCACACATCTTGCGTTCCACTTGGACACATCATCAGTGATGTAACCTGGGGCCATGGAGTGTTTCGGGTCTTTCAACAATCATACACCATCACCCAGGCAACCCAGCCAGGGTTTACAGGCCCTAGCTTGTGTCCATGTAGCATGTGTTGTCCACGGATCCCTCCTCTTGATCCACAGCCATCTTGACACCCTCTCTATGGCCTCAGTGGTGTTCTTCATGGCTTTTCTGCTGTGCAGTCCTATAATGCCAAGGAGCTTGAGGGCCCTGTGGAAAGACTGGCCTGTAAAGCCTCTGCAGCCCACCTCCGTAGGAAGACATTGTGCCCTTCATCCCTGCCTCCGGCACTCGCTAACCAGGTCCTCATACTTGGCCCTCTTCCTCTCAAAGGCCTCCCCCATTCGGTCTTCCCAGGGAACAGTCAGCTCCAGCAGGACCATCTGTCTTGATATTTCAGACATCAGGACCATGTCTGGCCTGAGCGTGGTCATTGCGATGGTGTCTGAGAACTTGAGCTGGTTCCCCAGATCAACTTTCAGCTGCCAGTCCATTGCTGTGACAAGGAGCCCACCCTGTACTCTTGACTGAGCCTGGGGCTTCTCCCCTGCCTTAACAAACATAATGGCCCATTTTTCTGGGCGGTGTCGCTTGGCCTGGCTGAAGCCAGTGCAGATGGTATCTGCTATCACCTTCAGGACCTGGTCGTGATGCCAGCGACAACGTCCCTCTCACAGGGCCTTCAGGCAACAGCTGAGGATGTGCTCAAGTGATCCTCTTCTCTGGCATAGTGTGCATGTTGGTGTCTCAACCATACCTAAGCAGTAAAGGTTAGCTGGGCTGGGGAGAACGTCATAGACCGACTGGATCATGAACTTGATCCAGAGTGGCTCAGCCTTCCAAAGCTCCTACCAAAAGATCTTCTGCTCTGTCACTTGCTCCCATATGGTCCATGCGCCCTGCTGCCGCATCTCCGCCATCCTACTGGAGCGAATGTCCTCCACCCATGCTTGCACCCCTTCCTGAACCAGATGACGCCTCTCTTTGCCTTGGGCCTTGTCATAACAAGGTCTTGGGACACTACAAAGCCCTGCATATCCAGAGGCCACTGATCCCACCAGCACGCTGTGCCGCAGTCGTGACTCAGCCTGTTCCACTGCCTCCTGCGCCCTCCACTTCCTCCCAGTCCTCACTTCAATGCCGGCTGTAGAGACTCTGGTGTCGGTGGAGTCTCTGTATTGCAGCACCTCTCTTGCATGGGTGACCATGAACTCCTCAGTCAGGCTGCTGAATGGGAGCCGTAGCTTGTTCTTCTGCTCATACAAGGTGATGCTGCTCAGGCTTCGTGGCAGGCCCAGCCATCTGTGGAGGAATTGGCTGACGTTCCTTACAAAGCTCTTGACAGTTGTCAGTGGGAGCTCATAAACTAGCAAGGGCTACAGGAGACAAGTGAGGATGCCTTGCTGGTATATCCAGGCATTGATCTCCCTGGCAGCCCTGATTTGTCCACTGCCATCAGCCATGAATCCAACTCCTTGCTGGTTGTCTGAGGTGATGTGGTGTCCTTCAGAGTGCAGTCAAATACCTTGCCTAGGCTCTTGACTGGCTTCTCATGACAGATGGGATCTGGATACCTAGGGAGAAGCGGAACTTGTCTGTTACCTTCCCTCACTTTACAACCAGTGACCTGGACTTTGCTGACTTGATGCCAATCCGTGCCCAGGTAATGAGTCCCTCAAGGCCTCATCCTGTATCCAGGCACCGATGTAGTTGTCACCATCAGGTCATCCATGAAGGCTCTAATGGGGGACTGTCAGACACCAGACTTAGTCAGGGGGACTCTACACTCCACTTCTGCCGACTTAACCAGCATGTTCATAGCTAAGGCAAACAGGATCACTGAAATGGTACATCCAGTGATTATCCCCTTCACCGTGCCATGCGATTGTAGTTCAAGTGCTTGAAGATTGAACTTTACATTACATTACTACGGATTAGCGCGCTCTATCCAGAGCGACTTACCAAATTACAGATTTTATTGTATCCATTACAGCTGATATATACTGAACAATGAGTTAATACTTGCTCAGGCAACGGAGTGTCTTACCGAATCGACCAACTTCGTTACATGCAGTTCCTTACCCTGTGCACATGCACATTCAGTAGCATTGCTTTGGAATACAGCTTTAATTTGTCTGAGCTAAGATAGGCAATATTGTTTCATGTAACAACAATATTGTTCTTACATGAAACATCAGATATCATCAGATATCCTTTCTTTGTGTTTGTAATGAGTTAGTGATAATAGTAATTCATATAAATGTAGGCTGAGAGACATGCATACACATACATACATGCAAACACACATTCTTGCTGAAAAAAAACACATTGATATAATCATTTTTCCTTTACCATGAATGACAAATAAATGAAAGTGTATTTCATATTTTTAAATGTAAGCGTTTTAATGGACGATTGTACAGGGCAGACCTACGAATTGTTTGTAATTTGGCAGAGGATGGGGCTAGCTAACATGAAAATGTGGAAATGTGACATTGCACTGTATAGCCATGGTAGCCTAGATAAAAAGTACTGAACAGTAGAAATGGCAGAGCGGTGTATTTGACACTTTTTAAGAAAATGGTTATACATGCTGTGAAGAAGTCATTATCTTGCATCAGTTTCTATATGACCGGTAACATTATCTACTGAACTGAAGGGCAACGCTGATTATTGAGTTTAATTTGACAGCCATCTGTACTGTTATACAGTCGGTCTGTCATCTGGTTAGCAAGCTCGCTAACTGTGTATATTTTATTTGTAGTTGTATAAATATGGAAAAATAAATGGGTTTCCCCACAAAGATTATACAGATGCAAAGAGTCTGAGGGGGGCACAAACCTAGCCTGTCAGTCATCCAAAAGTGTCACAGACAGACACACTATCCAGTGAGCTACTTGTGCAGGAGACATATTAATTTCAAAGTATTGCTCTTTTAAACAAGTACACTTCTATATATGTCATTTTGCATGTGCATCCAATGTTTTTATTGGCTGAAGTACTTTAAATGTCCAATGGGGAGACATATTGGGCTTGGAGCATTTGTGATGATGAAAACAGGCAGGAAATGCCAAACTATCTGTCATGGTTCTGTGTTTCTGTCTCTGTTTTTCCTTGTTGGGCCTCCAGATGGCGGCACTTCTGTTTTGTGTCCTGCTCGTTCCCCTGTTAATTGTATTATTGCTTTCATTTTATTATTTTTCTGATTGTGTCTCGTTGTTCCCACCCTGTCCTGGTTTGATTATTAATTGTGCCCTCCTGTGTCTTGTTGGTTTTGAGTCTATTTAAGTCCTTTGTCTCCCTGACTCGGGTGCTGGTTCCTTGTGTTTCTGACTTTGTTTCTGCCTGCGTTTGGTTGGTGTTTATGACTTTGTTTCTGCCTGTGTTTCTTGATGTCTTTCTGCCTTTGTATTTCTGCCTGTGTGTTCTGCTTGTGTTTCTGCCTGCCTGTGTTCTGACCTGCTTGTATTCTGCCTGCCTGTTTCTGTTCACTGTTTCTGTCCTCGTCGTTTGTTTTCTTGTTCCAAGTTTTTTCTAGTGTTTGAGTTTTTTGATTTTGCCAGTCGTGGCCTCTTTTTGGCTCCCTGTTTTGTTTATTGTTATAAGTAGTAAAGTCTTTGTTTTATATACCTTTTGAGTCTCTTTTCTTTTTTTTTCTCTGCGCTTGGGTCCAACCCGCCAAAACCCTGACACTATCGGTGTTATATCGGTATGGGGCATGCTGCCTTGCCAAGGGGTAACTTCACCCTTGGCCTAGCTCGTAGGACAATATATGAGCCCGACTAACTTTCTCAGAATAATTTGACATAACTTCCCAACTTTGGGGATGTAGCCTACTTTGTTACATTTCCAATGGCCCTAAGATCAAAAAGTAGCCCTTAGATCAGCTCAGAAGTGGATTAGAGGATAAATTTTATTTATTTTTGTTTCTGATGACTTTAAATCAAATGCATTTATCAATTGCAATAAATATATCAAATAGCATTTTCTATTATTATTATTATTATTGATAATAATAATAATAATAATAATAATAATAATATTTACAGATGTATAGATTAGGCAACATGCTTTTCATATATGAGTAACCTGGAATCTTTATACTGAAAATGCTTTTGTTGAAATGCTGCAGTTTTTTATACACCACGGCTCTCCCTTAAGGTGTGCTCTGTGAGAGAACACGTGAGTTAAGGGGCGGCCCCAGTGGTTCTGCGATGGGATGAAAGTGAGAGAAAGAGGCCAGTCAGGGAAAAGTCGGGGAAAAATAAAAAAGGCGAGGATCATTGCAAGCTCTCAAAAGCAGGAGAGACATACAACAACGTCAAATACGTTATCTGGGCGGGCCTCTGCACTCGAAGTAATCAGAAGTTATACCGGAGAATATCTGACAATTTCTATAGCTCTGCGTCTGAGGACCAGTGTTTTCGGCTTTCGTCCGTCGTGTGCTTGCATCTCCATCGTATGGAATACAGCTATAAAACAGAAAAGTAGTACTTTCAGCACTCGGTGCAAGGACAGCTCCGCACACACCGCAGACTGGCTTGTAAATGTGTACGACGGACGTTCTTATGGAACAGCTCTGACCAGCGTTCATCAGAAATTCATTTTCATTTTTATTGAAGAAGAAGAAGAAGAAGAGGAAGAAGAATAAGAGACATACCGTTGAGAAAGCCGCGATCGTACTTTCTTCTCGACATGTACCAGGGGCATTCGCAGGTAAAGTCTCCGTTTTCTCTTACTCAAAAAATCAATTATAGTAGCTGTTTACTTTAAAGTGGGCGGTTGGTTGCAGGGATTACCTAGAATGTACATTATATGTCCAAATGATTGAAATGATGTGCGCTACAGGACATTTCTATGTGAAAGTAATTGCATTCTGATGGAAACTATCCTGTTCAAACAAACTGAATGACCAGCAAGCAGTAATAGCCTACAGTAAAATAAAATAATAGTTGGGCTATTCTGCGTTACTCCAGCAGTGAATACGGATCTCTATTGATAGTGTATTTTACATGTTTACATTTTTGTGAGGGAAGTGTGGTGTGCTGCATCAAAATATGAAGGAGATAAATAAAACTGACATTTTTCGTATTGCACCACGACATCAAATCCATGTTACTGAATGTGAACAGCACAGCATGCAGTTCAACCTTGAAGACCAATCAAGGCAAGAAATAAACGTGCTGTCTTTATTGAGTTGCGGGAGTCCGGAAATGCAATTACATTTTTAGGGAATTCATTCTGTCTATCTCCAAAATTCAGTCGCCTACGCACCCTAATTTGTTATCACGTTTAGCCTAACTCTTCAACATGATAATAATACAATTGATTGGTTACTTTAATATCTAAAAGCTAGCAGCGCCGCCACCAGCAGTGAAAAGTATGATCAAAAATGGCAAATGTTATCTGAAACTGAACATTTTATAATAGTTCGCCGTAACCACGATTATACCCTCAAATAGTCTATCCTACACCAGTTCTGTTTCTTCACAAAGACAAACTGTCGATCCATATCAGCTCAGCCTACATGTCGTAGGTGACTGACGTGATTCAATATTCGATTTATTATAATTACATTATCATATTATATATTACAATAATTATGAGAGAGCTCTACACGTAGTGCATAGAAAGTAGCCTATGATATGTAACTGACTGTATCACATATAACCTGATAAGAACAGAAGCAAAATATTCTTAATGTAGGGATCAAATTAGGTCTTCAGGCAGATGATAAAGCCAACAGAGGTAGTTTCTTCTGTGCCAAGTATTGTTATATGTTGTTTTGGTGGAAAAAAGGTCTGCTGTGTTCACTTATTGGTGTTTGAATTGCATATGTGGGTCCATTTGCATTAGTCTAATAGTAGAAGAAGCACAAAACAGCTTGTTTGGACAGTTTTGAGTGATTCATCAACAGTCTGAAATTATATCAAATACAATGAGCCAACACTTCCTAAATGGGTAGCTTGTTTGGGAAAAAGCTTGATATGTTTTCTTTGGAAATATAAAGAGAAACTTAGTTCTCTCTCCTTCAAAAAACTAACCATGTGTGTTTTGTTCAAGATTAAATCTTATCTCTGGATATCGTCACATATTGTGTTTAATGCTTCCATTGACTGTTACAAACATGAAATGGTATCAAGGCAGTATATTTGTTAAGCGATATGTGACGCATACAATTTAAATGGCGTGAAAAGCTAGATAAAATAGTATCTGTGCAGTAAAATTGTATCTATTTAACTTACTTGCACTTCAAATATAATGCATCCACAATGCATTTACAAGGTGAAGCTGCCCCAAAGTCAAATACCAACCCCCCCCCCCCCCCCCGAAATATGCTCTGTACCCGTCCAACTGTAACCTCGCACCAACCCACTCTACCACAGCACCGTGTTATTGCACCTTTAGAGTCTGTTTATGGGTTGGAAAACTGGGATGTCACTAAATATGTAAAACTATAACAGAATGGAAGAATGTTTGACTCCATTGGAGTCAAATATTTTCTTAGAACCAACTAATTATGCCATTTTTTTGACACCAGTTCAAGTTCATTGAGTTCTAATGAAGGACAAAGTGTTGTAAACTCACCAAAAGCCCCAAAGTTCACTTGTATTGTAGAGCAATGCATCTGTACAATTTATACAGATATTACATTCAAATTAAATTCTAGATAAATTAACATACACCTTACAATGTGAGCGCATCGTTTACAGTATGCAATCTTTGATTTTGATATATTCTTTATGCATTACTGTTTTTCTAGTTCTGAGACTATAACTAGTCCCTATGCTAAGCAAAAAGTATATCCATTTGTGTGACTGTGTGTACACTTACATTTAAGTGTATTTACAATATGTGTGTGACTAGTCTTACATAACCCTTACATTAAGCTACTTTACCCTCCTTTTGTGATCATCCTTGAACTGTACATTTGGAATCCCTATGGATTTGGTGTGCGTTACTTCTATTGATATTCAGACAGTGCCTGTAGACCTAGCCAGGGTATTCAATTCTGCTACATCTGTGAAAGCCAACAGTCCCTGTGATGTTCTGTGCATTGCCTTCACAGTATCAGCTATCAGTTTATGGGTATCATTGGCGATCAAATAAAACCTGCAGCCATTATTCAAACTCGTTCTCATTTTTAAGGAATACTTCCCCACGACTGTGCCTTTCACATTCTTATATCATAACATCCTGCTGATAAGATTTCTGATTTGTCCTTGTAACGAAGCGGACGTTCTCAGTGATTTGTTAGGTAGTGTCGGTGTGCATGTGTTAGTGCTATCCTGTGTATTGATGCTTGAGTGATCTATGAAACCCTCTCTGCTCCACTGTCGGAATAAAGTGAAATTGTACATTAGGAGGGTGTACTGTACACTATCCTTTAAAAAATACAGGGTATGCCAAACATGCCCCTGAAAATGTATGTTTATAGAGTTGTCAAGCACAGATTCATCAGCATCATCATCTATTTTCTATTTAAGTTCTTGATTTATATAAGATATGATTTATATAAGCTAGCAAAGCTTTGTGTGACAAATGTAAATCAATGTCTGACACTAACACCCCTCCCTGGACAGCCTGCAGTCAGGCCAGTGCAAGATCACTTGTTAAATTCATTTGAAACAGTTATTTGTTGTCAGACTCAATGAGAAACATTGTGGAAAAATACATCAACGTATTTTGTCAGCCTGGTTCCAGTTCTATATTGAAACATTGCTACTAATAGTATGGTTCCGTGTGTGCTACCACACTCCACAGTAAAGGGATGTCAGGCAGAACTCCTGGTAGTGATGTCAAGATTCCTTTCCCTTATTGTAGAGATACAGTATGATAAAGTGCAGGTTGTAGAAAGAGCATTTGTGTTTGTCAGATCCTGAAAACCTTAATCACGTGTTTCTCTGAGTGTCATTTGAAAAGACCTTGTCACCATAAAACCTGCTGAATGATGAGCAAGAATTATTTCCTATTTCTGTGATACATGCATGGTGCATCCTGGAAACATGAAATATTTAATGGATTGCCATTGGGGTACCTACCATTAATATATGAACCTTTTTTTGATTGTAGGTGTAATTTCCAAAGACACCAGAGACATCTCCCTGCACTTTTTCAAAAGGCTGATTTTGTCTATAGCACTTCTGAAAAGTCATAAAGATGTGTGTTGTTCTGTTGAAAATGAGTTGTGAACTAGGACCATATCTGTCCTCCCAGTACATTAAATGGCCCTTGCACAGCCAGCAGAGGTGTTAGCCTTTACTAAAGGCTAAACTGTTTGACAGTACGGTATTTGAATGCTATTCAAACAGTAAAAAAATGACATTTGAACGTGAAATTTAACATTAGAATCTGAAAGAAAAAAAATGCAGAGTGTCTTTATTGCAGCTCTCTTCCTCTCAATTTGGGTTGTGTTAAACCAGAAATAAATCTTGCATTTTAGTTTCTCCTCTCTTGAAAACGGAAGTAGCTGGGTCATATGGATAGTTGCTATACTGTGACTTGATGGACAGACATGGCATCTATCTCTTTTAATGTACACTTTTCGTGAAGACAAAATTGCCTCGCATTTAATTATTTTTGCCTTGCATGCATACTTGCATGCTACTTACGACGACCCCTGATCAGTAACATTTCTCAAAATTATGCACCTTAAATTTATTTAAACAAAATGATTATACAAGTTTACTGTATGTAACTTGATCGTAAAAGCCATCTCAAATGTTTGTTAATGTCTTTTCTCAACTTGACTGCATTCATATTTATGTTCAGATAAAATGTATCTATGCTTGATACTGTATGTCTGTCTTTGTATTGATTTTCTGTCTCGTGGACATAACACACAATTAATACAGCTCTAGGGTTGGTCAAATTCTAGCATGTTATTCAACATGTAAAATCGTAATATATATTTCAATATATTCGTATGTATTTGTTTTTTTGAAGGAATATTCAAACTGAATTTTTGGCCACTGTTGACATCCCTAGTACTGTATAGGATGAGGCAGCACTGTTGTTGTCCTATCTAGTGACAGGGCCCCTGAAAGCTTTCCCAACCCCCACTCACCACCACCACCCCCACCCCCACCCCCATCCTCTTGTGCAGGTCTGGTCTTGTATTTACTACTCAATAGAATTCATTATTTTAAATGCTGGTTGGACGTGCAGTCTATTATGGCAAGGAATTTGGTAGTTATAGTACGTCCCTCACAAAATTGTATCTCCACCCCCACCTCAGTAAATAGAAAATACACACGTAACCTAAATGCGCAAAAACACAGGTGTAATGAATGAACAAACCAAAACTCTATAGTGAACACGGTAAAGAAGACACTAATACAATAATGATTAGAGACAGTTGAAATGGCCTGTTAAACATGGCCCACTAACAGACAATAACAATATAATGAACCACTTAACAGTGACAACGAAGGATAACTGACAAGCAGAAAAAAAAGCTCAACTGCAAACAACTCCAGGAACCGTGACAAGGCCATCGTGTTGGTTGGTATGACCAAGAAGTAGAGAAATAAACAAGAACAGTAGACAGAGAATCAATTCTTTATTCAGATATAATGCTGAGGCTAAGGATTCCCTGCAATGTCATTTACTGAAAGAACTCAACATACACTGCCCAAATGAACATGTAACACTTACTATTTTCAATTATGTGGAAATCTAATAGGGTCCATGTTTCTTTCACATAGTGGATCATATTTGCCAAACACAACAGAAGAAAATTGATTACATGTTTTATAATGAGTGGCCATTCTGTAATATATGTGCTTGTTATTTATTGTGCCCAGGACTTGGGCATGAAAATAAGCATGTCAGAAAATAATAGAAAATAAGCATGATAATGGTCTTGTGAAAATGCATTCACATCACTTCCACAGTAATAAACAAAAGGAGAAAAGAATTTATCTGAAGGGTAATGAGAATATTTTCATGAACTCTTTAATTCGCTGATTGTTTCTGCAAACAACATTTATTTTTAATGCAGAGACATTTTGCTGTAATTACTGTGCATGCAATGCTGAAAACATTGGGAGAATCTACAGAGCGCACCACTGAATTCTTATTTCACCTGTATGCCATGCAAGTGTTCTCCAACGCACACTGCTTTTCAAAACGGTGCTATGCTGCATGTGGCTTCCTTTCAGATGCTCAGCACTTAGGAGGTCACAGTGGTAGTATTCCAAGGATACAAATGTAGTCTTAGCTGGTATTTATTTATTTATTTATTTATTTATTTATTTGTGCATTCATTCATATATTTTTTGAGACTCTCTAATAGCGCCATCAATAACTTCTCTAGCGACTGCCACAGAAGTTGAGCTTCAATAACTCGGATTGCACTCCCTGTGGACAGTTTCCCTGCCATTTAGCTTGTTGATAACTCTGTTTCCACTAAAGCAATACCCTGAACACCATCAATATAGGGCACTTTGGGGGGCCATTTTCGTCATTATACCAATTCCCCGTATGTATCACAGTCCTGGTTGATGCGCTATCCTCTGTCGGTCTGGGGAGGGTGTAGACTACCACATGCCAGCCTCCGATGTGGAGTCACCAGCTGTTTCTTTTCACCTGACAGCGAGGAGTTTCACTGGGAGAGCGTAACGCGTGCAGAGGTTCACGCTATCTCCCCCAGATCCCCTCGCTGTTGAACAGGCGGAGGGGAGCAGTACAGAACAGAACAGTAGGAGTCGCTAATGCAACGCTCAGGACTCATACCCTCACCAGCTTCCCACCCGCGAACACTGCTAATTATGTTTGTAGGAACGTCTGACCAAGCCGGAAGTACCGCTGCTGGGGATTGAACCAGGGTCTCTGCAGTGGTAGGCGAGTGCTTATACCTCTACACTACACCATGACGGCCCAGAAGAGCTATAATGTGCTTTCCGGTTTCCCTGTGACTTTCCCCTCAAAACATACACAGGAAAAAAATATTACAGGGGAAATGCTGCGCTTATGTCTCCTAAAAGTTGTGATTCCGAGCACTGTCTAGTAAGGTCGCACTGGTCTGTAACACCGAATTAAAACAAATACATGTGTGTCCATATTTAGACACTCTGAATGAGCTTCCAGCAATGAGCTTTCTTTCATGGATGAAATCTTAAAAGATATGAAAGAGAAATAATCAAATCCATTCAAAAGTGTCTTTTATGATGTGCAACATACAGTATGAACCATGTTGATAGGTATACAAATTAGAGGGCCTTTCTAGTGCAACAAAAAAAACAGCAAGTTACATACCACAGCAAATTTCCACCAGGATTCCATGTTTTAAAAAGGGTCATCTGATTGAGAAAGCAATGAATGTAATAATGATTAGTCATTCATCTGCTTGAAACATCCTTGGGCACATTTATTTTTCTGGGTCAGAAAATACTTAAATGGAGAGCACTCCAAGAATATGTTTTCCCTGCTTAATTTGCTACTGAAAATTAATACTACTTGTATTTTTTCCATAGACTGCGTTGTTGCCGTTCTCGTTGTGTTAGTGTTAATCAGTTTAACCTTCAGGGTCCAAGTTGAACTATGCGGTTGTTCCCTGCACTTGGACCGGTACTTCTCTCTAGGGTTTTCGTCATACTTGTTCCTGGTTATGGTTATACACTTTGTTGTACGTCGCTCTGGATAAGAGTGTCTGCCAAATGCCTGTAATGTAATGTAATGTAATTTGGCATTTTATTATTTTCGCCAGTGTGTGAGTGAATGTGCCCTGCGATAGATTGGCGGCCTGTCCAGGGTGTATTCCAGCCTCTCACCCAATACACTAGGCTCCAGCACCCCCCGCGACCCTGCTCAGGATAAGCGGGTATAGATAATGGATGGATGGATGGATTATTTTCTCCCATGATTACTTTGCTTTAAAGTGTAACATTTTAAAGAGTTGCTATACGTATGGAAATGTACACTTGATTCTTCCCAGTAACATCTAGCCTGATTTTCAGCAGGTTTCGGTAGATTTTCAGTAGAGTTCCCTTTTTGTAGGAATATGTCTACATGTATCTCAAGTTTTCCTCTCTTTTCCTCTTAGGTGATTTATTAAATTGTATCTACCTCAGAGTGAGTGTCCATCTGCAGAGATAAAGTCACTCCTGCTCAACATGCATTGCACCCCTTGGGCATACTGCACTTCATATTTAATAGCTAAATGACAGCTAAACAGGTTCTCACTGCAACACGGTACCACATTTCATACTTTAGCAGCTTGGAACTTCCACATGATATTAGTTGGATATGTCCATTGATTAGACTGGAGTAGATACTGTAACTGTTACCTTCATTGCATTATATTCATTATCAAAGGTAGAAACAATGAATAGGAAAATGCTAGATTTGTATTCTGCCTCAAGAAATACGTAATTTACCAATTCATTGTGGATGTTGAGGTTATCCTTAGTCATACACACAGTAAACCAGAAGAAATAACGTAAGAACCAGAAAGAGGTAGTCAATAGGGGCATCTCTCTTACTGTTTCCAAGGGACATTAGTTCTGGTTTTTTGGGTAGAGGTCTAAGAACCTGAATATCAACCAAGGTTAAAAAAATTACTATAATGCTAAAGATTCTGGCAACTGTGTGGTACTTTTTTTATTTTCACATGTTAAATTGTGATTTCAACTTTTGAAAAGGTAAATTCCACATATCATTTTTTGTAAGGGATATATCTCTCATTCCAAAGAAGGACCTGATGACTGTGGATCATATCACCCTATTAGCTTGATTGTGGTTGAAAGTAAGTTGCTTTCTAAATTACTGGCAAGGAGACTAGACGGATTCTTATCAAATCTTACAAACTCAGACTAGACTGGCTTTATTTGGGACCGTGTCTCAGAATCCAATGTCAGAAGGCTTTTAAATATCGTTCAGAATGTGAACCAGTTTGTTTGTAGGATTCTTGTCGTGCCCTTGGATGTGGAGAAGGCTTTTGATAAGTTTTACTGGTGTTATTGGTTTGAGGTATTAAAGAGGTTTGGCCTGGGGTGAATGCAAACTATTTACCATTCCCCTATGGCCACTGTTCCCAGCAATGACTTTAGCTCTGAGCCCTTCCATTTCCCTAGGGGCACTAAACAGGGCTGCCTGCTCAGTCCATTGCTCTTTGGGATTGCTCTGGAGCCACTGGCAGTGGCTATTAAACTTCACATGGATGTTAAAGGAATTACAATAGGGGACATTGTGCATAAAATTGTCCTTTATGCAGGTGACAACCTTTTGCTTATGTCATCCCTGTATTATCCTTCCAAGTTACTTTATCAGTTTTGGAATAATTTAATCTCATATCTAGACATAAAATACATTTAGGTAAATCTGAGGCCATGCTATTAGGCAGCTTTGGTAATTTTGATTCTGTAGAAGGCTTCCCATTTATGTGGACTAATTCTGGATTCATCCACCTGCGGATTAAGATGTGTTCTAATTTGAAAGACCTTTGGAAGTTGAACCTTCCTGCAGTAATTATAGTTATTAAAAAAACTTGCTATGATCTGCCCCTGTCTCCTATGGGCAGGATCAGTTTAATTAAAATGAATGCGCTCCACGGCTTCTGGATTTCCTGCAGATGCGTCTCCTTTGGGTATCTGGGAAGGTCGCTATGGGCATTGAAAAGGGTGTTCACTAGGTTTTTTTTTGGCATGGCAAGAAGCCTAGATGGACTGTAGCATTTCAGCATTGTGTATAAAATGTCTTGAAGAACAAGGGAACTATTTTCATCTTTTTGGGGGAATGTAGGTACATCCTATGATTTTGGAACTGCCTTGCAGCATTTTTAAAGTTATTAGAGTTCAGCAGCATTTTAAAAGTTATGATTCAGAAAGATCCTGGGTGGTTCGTGCTGGCTCTGCCTTCCGAAGATGTGTCACTTCCCTCTCTGATATATGTTGTTAAATAAATTACTGCTTCAGGCAAGGAAATGTGTAAAATGAATCAAGGAGATCCTACTCTTACGTTGTGCTATAGAGAGATTTTTAATGTACTTCCACATGAAAGATTTACAGTAAGAAACGATCATTTTTGAAGCTTGACAGGGTGCTTCTGAACAATCTTCCAGCAGAGATTTATGACGCATTGTTAAAAGCACAGAATGGAAACACTTGGGGGGAGGGACATTGGCTATGCTCAAACTGATATTGGTTAGGGCAGGAGGTATGATGACATAAGCTATGCGGTTTTTAATGGTTGGCCCGTGATCTGGTGTTATTGAGGGTGATGACTTGGGAGTTTTGGGGGGAGGAGAGGTGGGGTGGTGTGGATGGTCTAAAAGTGTTTTTTGTTATACCTCTCTTTTCATACATTTTTTAAAATTATTTCTTAGGTGCAATTTTCTTCTTCTATTTTATGTTTTCTCATGTACTTGGTGTATTAATAATTGTTTTGTATCCATATTTGGAAAAGCCTGTAAAACCAATTAAAAAGTTAAGGCTTAACACTAACATTATATAGTCACCACATGGTCAGCCTGATATATTCTATAGCTCTGCATTGCCACAAGCGAACTTCTTTTTTCAAAGTGCCCCTGAGTCTTTCATGGTGATTATTATTGTCTTTGAATGGTAACTATGGTGCTTTGCATTCCAAAGTTATAGCACCAAGGCAGGTGTGTGTGTAGTATTTATCATATTTATTTATATTAAATAAGACATTTCATTCAGCATTTTAATTCATACTCTGTCTATGCATTATTAATTTATGGTAACATTAATTCTTACTGCCTAGCATCTGTATTCCAAAGTTACAACAGCAGAACAAGAGTGAAAATTCACCCACTAATGAGCATTTTTACAAATATTTAAAGTGAACGCATGTTTATAGTGAATGCAGCATTTAATATACACTTGTGTTTATTTCTACAGTAAGTTTGCTTTGATGTATTTAATGGAATACTGTGGAATTCTTTTCAGCTTAGACATTTAAAAAAAAAAGTTTTCCTTGTTAGATTTAAAAAAATTTTTTTATTCAGAACAGGATTGAGAACTATGGCTCCCCAATCTCCTTTTTGCCTACAGAGAAGTTCCATGAGTCTAAATGGGTCATTCAGATTTCAACCATCTGTATAGCCACCAACTGAGAAGACAGGGGCTACGTAAGACCAGAAAATGAGCCCATTGATATACGAGCTCCACCTGAACATCGAAAGATCCAGGTTTATTGTATGAGTGGCTCACCCAGCAAAACTGGACCTGCCGAAGGCTTTTTCCTGATCTGAAGAGGAAGAGGTAGAGGAGCAGTAACTGGGTGCAGTGTCCCTTCCTGATGTAGGTCTCTTGACCACCGGACAACTGGAAGATCATGTGGAATGTGGCCCTGAGGGTCTGTTTCAGGAGGATCCCGGAAGGACTGAGTTACTATGCAGTACATCCGCCTTTTGTCTCCTTGTCATGTCCACTTGACAAGTCAGAGAATACCCTCTTAATTCATTCAAGCTAATATCTAGCAGTGGGTGGTGTAGCCTGGTAGTCTTGGCATCCAAGAACAATGATATGTGATATAAGTTTTACATATCATAACACCTAAATATAATGCAAACCCAGGAACCCATTACTGAACTGTTTGATCCCTTTAATATTGAATAAATTAAATATGAAAATAAATCATTAACTTTCATAGAGTATTTTCTTTGAAAATGTTATATGTTAGCATTTTTATTAAAACAGTGGGAATTATGAAGTTTATAAACACAAACAGATTATTTGGACAAAACACACTTGATCTTTAAAAAATAATAATTTTTCTCAAGTTTAGCCGCATCACAACGCAATTTAGTCACATTTTCCTGGTTCTGGATTTTTAGTCCTGGTGAAAAGGTTGGTGAAATCTGAGTCAATCAAATTTTGATCAAATTGCATTTTCCCTTAAATTGACTTAAGGTGTTTGATTGAATCTCATGCAATTTTTAAAAAGATACAATAAGACAAATGGTAAAACAGCTAGGGTTTAGCTGCCTTTCCAAGTATGTACCTTAAACAATAAAGCTTGTAAGCCAGTAAAGAACATGTAATGTAATGTTATATAAAATCAATTTAGTATTTTGACCTAGTATTTTGAAAAAAAATCCAAGGATGTTTGGATTATTAAATATTTGAATCCCTTAAAACCACAGCTCGCTTTCCATAGCCTGTTGTAAGCTCTAATTTTTCCATTACTGTCAGTGTATTTGAGCCTCTGCAAATGTATGATTTCCTGATCATGAAAAAAGTCAATTATTAGCCAATACTAGAGTCTGATAGTAAAGAAAGCTATTCTGAAAAACTTTGCTTGGATCATTTCTTAAACGTTTAAGCTGGTTAGTGAACATAAAACCGAATTTTAATCATCTGATATTACGCACATCAAATGAATAAATCTGAAAAAAGATGTAAAATCTAATTTAATAAAATGAATAAAAGTAATATGGGAAATGTATCAGCCAGAGCTCTGGAATGTGGTCTTATGACAAGGGACGATGATTAAGATGAAATTATTGAAAATAATTTGCTTTTCAGAAGATTAACTTTCAAGTTTCTATCCAAGAAGAAAAGAGCCAGTGTTTATGCTGGTTTTTGTTCCTGTAATCACCCTGATTCAATGAGCTAATTAGTTGCATGCACTGATGGGTCGCTCATAGATTAGATCATAGTAAAACATTCATAACAAAAATAGAAATAAAACAAAAACATGCGTTGCGAACTAAAATGTCAGACCATGTAAATGTATCACCATCATTTCCATTATTTGACATTTTAGTTTGCTACTGACAGCACATGTTTACCTAAATAAATTAAATAATTTAGAGTGGAAAAAAGTTTTTTTTTTTCCTACAGTAAAACCTTTGTTAATTTTCATTAATAATAACATAACATTTTGGTAATCATCCCCCTTTGGCAGCATAACATCAGTAAATAAAAATAACTAAATTAAAGGTTTAGCATATCTAAAACATAGTAAGGGTTATTTATTCATATATTTATTGTTCATGTGCAACACAGTACAGCAGCTTTTGTTTGGTTTGACTTGCAATATCAGCGGTGATCTGTGAATTGCTTTCATCTGAGATATTTTTATTGCAAGTCTCTCGATGATAGACACACCACCCCTCAGTACTGAACTACTCGGTGTGTGCAGACTGTTAAAAGCACTGCTAGCCTGGGCCTATAGCCTTGGGGAATGACACAGCCATTTTCTGCTTGCCATAAAGGTTAGCCGGCAGAATCATAACAATCAGTCAGCTTTAGCTTGACAGACATTAACGGGACACTGCTTAACCTTTGTGATCACCTTCGGCACAATGCCCTGTAGGTTCATGATATTTTGGGTTTCTCAGATGTCACTGCTTGGTCACAATGTTGGCTGTACCCTGGTGATGGGGAAAATATTTTAAAACTTGTCTCTACCTGACACAAAATAAATAAAATATCATATCCTTCAACTGAGATATTCTCTAATTTTGAATTTCTCTAGCATGAAGTAGGCCTAACAGTTTGCCATGCTGACATACTGCAGTACATGGCCTGATAAAGGTATTTAAAAAGTATTTAAAGTCTTTAAGATATCACTAACAACCTTTACAGAGAGAGGGAGAAATAAAGATAGCAAAGAGAAGAGAAAGGCACTTCTAAAATCAAAAGGAAGGAAGAGGTATGACTCCGCTCAACCCATGAGCTGAGAAAGAACGGGTTGAGGGAGGGTATTCACCCAGAATGCTCAACACATCTGATCTAATAATAGAGCATCCTGGCCATGTGAGCCCTGAACAGCATCGCATCACAGTTTATAAATATGTCCACTGAAACTGTCAGGTTGGCTCATGTCCTGATCAAGACTGTAATACACAAAATTCCATATAAGGTTGAGTTGGCAATGAGTAGACAGTGAAGCATATAAAAACTATGGCAAAACACAAAAAAGTATTCCAGTTTTGGATATTAATAAAACATTTCTGCCACCAATTTAATTCATTTATTGACATTTACTGGCCATGACATACCGAAGTAACTTTGACTGTCGCATTAACAGTACCTTCCTTCGGGCTGGTGGTACTGAATATAGTACAGTTATACATAGTCCCGCAGTGATAGGTAATGATCTTGGCGAGACCATGAGTGACATCATCTTGCTGAGATACAGTAGAGGTCTCCTCATTATCCATATTTGTGATCACTTTTTCACAGTACACTGTACAGCCATTGCGGCAAAATAAATGGCAGGTAACCATGAAAATGAAAGACTAGGATAAAATTAGCAAACGTTACTTATGAAGTCAGCTCAAGCTGATGTTACGCTGGTTTCTGCAAAGCAAAATGACCAAAATAGATGGAAACCGCTGCACGAAAGTTTTCATTCACAAATATTCAACAGAAGGTACATGTTTGGAAGGGGGAGAACACTTTTTTAATGCATGATATATTCTGCAAACAAACTCACTAATTGTTAAATACGATTTCTTGATTAAGTTAAAACTACATTATATGTTCACAGTTAATGAGCAGCATTACCTAATGCTTATTCAGCTGAAGCGGTCCTTAGCTTGTGTTTAATAACTATCCAATTTCCCATTTTCCAAATTGCTACATCAATAGCAATGTTGAAAGGTGCTTTTAGCATAATCAAGGGAGTTACTATAGTGACCTTCTTTAATGTGCCTTCTGATCACATGACATGGCCATCCATGCTCTGGTAGGATGCACGTTCACAGAAGGTTTATAATTAGGAACAAAATACAGTCAGAATGAATTCACTGAATAATGAAATGATTAATCCAAGCACTAGTCACTGTAAAGTGAAAATACATTATCTCCTGTCTCATTCATCCAGAGAGCCAAAACTTTCCTTGTGTTCCCTATAGTAGTCGTGGGAGTAAAAAATGATAAAGGGGCCTGAGCATTGAATGGAAAATATATTGAGGGTTAGAACACAAGCTTAAAAGTTTGACTGCTGTAGATGTCCTGTAATCCAGTCAGCCATCTGAAGTGTTTAACTCCAGTGGTGTAAAATCCTAGAAGTCCTTTTTGAAACATTTAAATCCAGCGATTCTCTTTGAGGTTTTAGTAATAATCCCCCTTTGGCAGCACATTCTCTGACCCTAAAGAAACCCGAGAACAATAAAATAACCCTCAAGTGCTCTTGCTTTTCTTTTAAAATTTATATCTTATCCCAGATTGTGAATCCATTTTTCCCAACCCCAAACTCAACCGAACTTGTTGATCTCCCACCAGCAACCCTTCCTGCTGAAGTTAGGAGAGATGGCAGATACGTGACTCCTCCTATTCATGTGACACCTATTCTCGCTATTTTCTACACTGCAGACATACCACCAACCATATACTGCCCATGTCTTTGGAGGAATAACGCCTGGTCTGGAAAGTGCCTGGTCTGACCGACAGAACTAGCCGATTTATACTTTTTCATTCCACGGCGAGGCCATACCTGACAGTGGTGTGACCAGGGCTTGAATACCCAGTCATAAGGCGCATGCATTTTGCTTTTGAACAAGCATCTTTATAGCGTCTTCACAGTCATGCTCTTGTCATGCTAATGTAAAAAATTTGGTTGGTTCTGACTAAATGACTCCATACACCCTTGACTTGTATATAACGGTCTAGTCTGCCTTTAACCATCAATCATTTTAACACACTCAAGTTATATCATTATAAATGTGTTATTCCGGTTTTTCAGCTTTGATGAATTCTCATAGTTTTTATGACTCACGTTGTACACACAAGCACGGACATTGGATTACTGTGCTGTCCATGGCAGCCAGAAAAAAAGAAAAAATATCTGATGCCTGTACTATTTTTGGGAGCCCCAACAGATCCTCAAATAGAATAATTATTCATAGCTTCATACGCATCATGGCCGTCACAGGACCTGAGTTGACTTGTCACCTATAAAAGTGCTGATATCTTTCTCCAATATGTTTGTGTTAATTGAGTTATTCTTTTCTACACCCTTCCATTTTCAGGGAGTTCAGCCAGATTATAATTTTCTTGTTTTTCAAGATTGGCTCAATTGGGTTTTTTCTAAAGTTTTGTTTCCTTCTGGAGAATGTCCATGGTGAAGTATGCCAACCTGTTTGTAAATGGTGATTTAAAAATATAAAGATTGATTGGTTTATTTTTTCTGTATACCACTATAACCATAGTAATAATTCTAAATTAAATTAAGGCTTTTAAGGTTGGCCTTGGGGAAGAGCATTTTAAATAATTGAACAAATTGTCCTGACATCAGTCATTGTTGATCTCCCTGTTGTAGGGGAAAGACTCTAGGGCTGCAGATAAGACTGTTGCCATGGTGCTGAAGGAGATTCCCAGTAAAGCGTCTTCTGAAGGAAACCCCCTCCTCACCGTGACAACCAAGGTGGGCAGAACCACTGCTGGACCCAACAGGAAGTACTTCCTCGTTGGTGCCAAAAAGATCAAGTTTAAAAAAGACTATGAACATTCAATACCTATGATTTTCTTTCCATTAACACCACATTCAATGAAACGCTTTAAAATATTTTAGGCCTTTTTTTTTGCAGGCTACTTCATGGGGTATAAAATATTGATGTGTGGTATGAGTGCAATTTTGAAACACAATTGTGGCATCGCAAGTTTTTTTTGTCACTCTGCAGGCCCACTGGCCTGCACCACCCCTATGACATTATAAAAGAAGAACAGAAATTCCTGAGTACTTTTATGAATCACAAACAACTAAACTCCTTTATTTTTCCTTACCGAATGGAATTACATTGTAAATTCATCCAATAACCTCTTGCACCTTACAGATGTAAGTCACATATTATGTATTTATATGTTTGATTGCTTATTAGCAATACGATGAAAATATAGGTGTGTTTCTTAAGCTGTAGGCTTACTGTACAGTGCACTACAATTTCCTCTCTCTAAGGGGTTGATTTGCATACGTTCAGGCAAACTGCTTGTTCTGCGACTTAAAATGTCAGTGACTTGAAAATTCAAAATAATTAAAAGTGTGCTTGGTTTTAAGTCTGCAATTGTAACCAGCTTACTTTAACCATTAAATTCATACCTGTGTTTAGTTGTAACAATTTCAGCCAATTCACAAACAGGAATGTTGGTTTTCAGTTTAGTTGTATGTGCGTATCATGATAACATCTACTGTCTCTACATAACAGTTTAGTAATGTTCGCCATTGGAGAGTCCAGTGTTACGTGTTGTATTTACACTAGCTACATTCAGTGGTTGAGGAGGCTGGGGTTGTGCTTGGGGGAATTGTGTTTCCAAAAAAACACTGGCAAATACTCCCAATGAATTTCAAGTTAACTGTCTAAAGATTATTTTCATATTTAAGCAGGCGGTCACTGCAGTGAATAAATAAAAACAAATCTTGTTTTCTTTCACTCTGTTCGCAGTAATGAGAGCCTTCATGTGGTCTTACTTAGAGAACTCATTTTCTAATTAACAGGCCGGTGACCTTCATATAATAACTACCATGAATGTCAGAAAACCTTTTATAATTGTGCTAAAAGCTCAGAAGTCTTTTAATTAAATGAATGGAAAATAAGACCTAATTAATTGATGGAGACAAGAAAGATGGCTGATGTCACCTCATTAGCTAATTCTAATTACTACCAATAATATAGATAAGAAGGTTAAGTTAACCTATACTTTAGGTTAATTGAAAACAAAAATTTGCAATTTGTTCCCCTGTCAAAAAGTATCTTGGCTATTAGAGCCATAAAATTATAATTAGACTAAATAGGTTTTCTCTTTCAGCATCATTTATGGAAACATATCAAATGAAGCTTACAACTGATCAGCAAAGAAGCTTCCTGCTGACATTCAACTGATGAGAGGGAACACGGGGAAACATAGCTCACGTCTAATTTCATTCACATCGACATCAATTCATTTTTATTTTTTATGAATTCATTATTTAATTATGCATTGCAATTTTGAGTGTGACATTAATCTATGAGCACTAGTGTTTTGTAGATGAATATTGCACACTAAGAGCTAATGGCACGCAGTGATTAGACAGCGATTTCCATCACTGACTGGAGTTTGTGTGATCACATAATGATGGATTCCAGACTAAAACAACTCTCACAGCACTGACTTAGTTTTACATCTGCTGCGCCACCAAGTCAGAAAAGAATCCCACCTCTTTCTCTTTTTGCTATGGAAAATGGACAACATTGTAAAGTTCAAAATCTTTTGTGGGAATTGTATTGGTACCAGAAGTTCAATTTAACTCAAAACACTTTAACACTCCATCACTTTCTTCAATGTCCAATTATGTGCGAGCAGAAAACTTACTGAGATGTTATAAGGAACATGTACTGAGTTCTGATGTACTGAAAAATAGCCAAAACCCCCTCCAAAATGATGCAGCTTTAGAATATGACACCACACTACACAGTCTTAGCAGAATAAAACTTTAATTGTCAAATTTAAAAGGACAATCATGAAATTTTAGCTGGCCAAAAAGGCAGCTTCAGACAATATACTGTATAACTGCACATTTAAGGGAAAAAAAGTTATAATTTTTCTATCATCTGTAATATAAATATTATTTATATTACATATTATTATATATAGTGTTTCAGCACTAAACTGCAAATCTAGGTTTGTTTCCTAAGATGCCGATTTGCTTTATGATGTACTGCATGTACAATGCTAACTGGTTATCCTGTGCAATACTATATGGACCATGAACAAATATTTCTGATATACCAGTTCTTCTTCATATGCTGCAATATAAAAAAAAAAATAGTAATCTGACAGGTCTTTTTTTTTTTTTTTTCTTGAACATTGCTAAGTGTGGATTACATGATGTGATGAAAAACCAATTTCATTTTCATACTGAAGGGAACATCAAGGGAGCTGAATACACTTCATTGATGAAAGCCTGATAACATAAAGCTGCTTAAAAAACATACTGTCACTACACAGAATTTAATTTGGTAAAGTGTGACTGAGTGTTAAATATGATTTTCGGTTGGTAGGAAACACACACACAAACACATGACTTGTTGCCATATTTTGGACTTACATTGAGTGTTATGACAAAGGACAATCAACTCTGGGTGAATGTTCGTAGACAGATGTTTTGTGGTTTAACCATGCTGCTATAGGAAGATTATATTTTATTCTGCAACACTACTTTGTTGCCATATAGGAAATACACATCTGGGTATACTGTGCATTTTGTAATGTAATGCAAGTGAATGTGTGGTCATGTGCATATAATACCTCTGTATTAGTATGCACATGGATGTGTGTGAATTCTTTAAGACTTCTGGCATGTTTATATAAGCTGTTACAGGTCATTTGCATGTGTACATCTTGCCAACCTTTGGTCACAAGGCATGGGGGAGAGGTGTTACTTGTTTGTTGTAAACTTAAAATAAGGCTAAACAAAACAACTACAATATTGATCTGACCCACAGTTTTATAAAACTTTAAATAATGGTGAATAAATACAATATACTGACCAAAACCCAATTTACAGTGTGCCAGGAAGTGAGTTGTGGTGCTGCCCACCATGGGGCAGCACTGGTCCTATATATATATATATATATATATATATATATATATATATAGGCATGGCCACAGCTGTGAGGCATTGTAATCACCACAGCTGTGGGCCATTACCTAATTGTTAGGCTTAACAAAGGGCCTGTCTATCACTGTCATAACTGACAATTGATTTTCAAACATTGATTTTCAACCATTCGCCTAGGATTGGGACTTAAAACATATTACCTCATCGCCATACCACAGCCAGAGTAATGGCAAAGCAGAATCTGCAGACAAGATAGCTAGAACACTCCTGAAAAAAAGCAAAGATAGATGGTGAAGACCCCTGGAAAGCTGTTCTAGCATGGAGTAACACACAGAGAGAAGGGCTACACAGCTCACCAACACAGCGGCTGATGTCCAGATGACTAGACACAACACTGCCCATCATAAAGCATCTTCTTCATCCACGCGTGGTCAAGAATGTCAGGGATTACAAAAAATCAATGACTCTTCTGTCGAAACATCACTACAACATATGGACATGGACCTTGCCAGACACCATTCAGGGCCAGACTGTCCACGTGCTTCTCAACCCCAATAACCAGCCTTGGAATCTGCACTGACGGACAACAGATCATATAAAGTGCTGGTGGAAGGAAAAAGTACAGAAAGATAGACATCCGTCCAGTCAATGAACAGATCAGACCTTCCTTACCAGTTGAAACATTGTGTCAGGATGATGATTGGGGACCACTGGACATCTCTGATATGGTCCCAATGGATACAGCATTTCAGGAAACTGACCACACAGGAAATGCCCTGTTTCCAGGAGGAATGTTTCCACAGCATACCAGAACAAGGGCTAACATGAACTCCCCTATTTGTTACAGGACTGACTATGTCACTTGAACCTGTTATCTCATACACTTAACAGACCTTTCTACTTGTCACAGTCAAGTGTATGTTATTTTACACTCAGTCAAGTTATGTCATTTGGCACTGAGCATCTGTTTAGCTGTGTGTCATTTGTGTTGTTATTTGAAGGGAGATGTTACAATATATGACTCACAGGTGACCTGCACCTTTGTTATTGGCAGGCCCAAGCAGTCAGGGGCAGCATTGTACTAATCATCCAGGAAGAGCCTACATGTATTCTGTGAACCACAATGTTGATATATAAAGATGGTGAACTCAATCATGACCCAGTGATTTCCGAGTCCAATGCAGTGATTCCTGCTGTTCCCACCCCTTAAGGGCTAGCAATTGTTTGACTGCTGGATTCTGCTCTATAATTTCATACTGGATTCAGACAATGAGTGACAAAGTACCAGCCAATCAAATTTGAATGTGGAGTCACCTGCTGTGTCAGCCAGCTGCCACTGTTTCATGCCATTACATTTGCACCAGTAACTGTTGTTCAGACAGGTGTCTGTGTGGCCACAGTTCTCAAAGATGATGACAGCAATGACCCAGACATGAACCACAACAAAATAATTATGTTTCTTTGAGCTTTCAGTGTCTAACATTTGTGTTGTTTAGCCTATTGATCATAAATATTTTTACAGCCAATGGTAGTTTCGCGAGATACAAAGAGAAAGGCCTTCATTTGAATGAAAAGTCTAAAATGAGATAGCTAGCTTGCTCATCATGAGGAAATTTTCCTAGGGTGTTTTTATATTATTAGCCTGTGTAGCAAAAATTTGTTTTGATCAGAATGCCCAAGCATTATTTGTAGCTTATTTCATCCCACTAATGCTGCTATTTCATCCCACTTCTGTTACGTGTCATAATAAAATAAATAACAACATACATTTATTGTGATATCATTTTGAATAGGCAAACCATGGCAAGTGAATTAGTGTAAAAATGCATATTTTTAAATGTCCTGCATTCCAAAGATGCAGAATTCCAAGGACTAGCATGACCACTGTAGTGTTTTGGCATGCCATACGAATAAGCCTTCTTGTATGGGGATCTACCCTGATTACTCATTGTGCAAAGTGTGTGTGTGTAATAGGCAGACAATAGATGAAGTTGGTTGTGTGTGCATGCGTGGGTCGGTTGGTGGGGGGTTGTTTAAGGCACTCTCTGTAACCCCATGGTCTGCTACTGGTTATTGGCTTACAGAGCTAATGGCTAACAGAGAGTGAGTTACACGTACTCAAGGCAGGGGGGCTTGAGCCTGAAAATAAATGTGAACTATCCCTTTAACTTCCAATTGTTTATGCCGGTGTAGGACAGAAAAACAACATATTGATTTAGTTATTACTCACCACAAACAGCATGTTCAACATTTCCACCCATACCGGGGTTTGTCAGGACAAATTGTGCCTGCATGTGCTCATATAAAATGACTTGAGGCACATGGCATGATAATATCAACAATGAAACTGTTAAAATTTCCATGTAATTACAGTTCTGAAATTTCTCGGTGGATCCTTATTTTTTCCTTATTGTTACTATGCTTGCCCCCCTTAATCATTTCCTGCAGCTGTTGTTATCTTGAAATACGTTTCCATTTTTTCTCCCAGTTTGCAATGCATATATTCATTAGCTGTACTCATCACTGTAATCTCCATTAACCATTCGGGAGAGCACAGAAGACATTTGCTCTTCTATAAAACACATGACATCAGCAACGGCTTCTTTCACACTGCAGTCCATTTGATCTTGCACCGTCGTGAGTCAGTGGAAGACACATAATGTTGAACTTGGGAAAGCAGACTGTAGGCATCCACTAGATGAGCAAGGTTCACTAGTGTGTGATGATTCAAGGACTTCCCTGCCAACTGAATCCCTTTCTCACTGGCCAATACTGTTATGCTGGTTCTGGGATACCAGCCACAGTCATCACTGGCATGGTCCAGATTTGATACCTGATTGCCATGGGGCCCATTCTCACATGGGAACAGTTCCTTAAAAGGATGAGCCACCCAACAGCCTATGTTGTATTATTATTATTGTTGTTGTTGTTTTTGTTGTTGTTGTTATTATTATTATTATTTCAGCTGGTGAGTGAGCAGCAAGAAAGTCGCCCCCTCCTGAGCCCTTCCATCGATGACTTCCTGTCAGAAAGCAGGTGTGATGCCACCGCCCACCCAGTGACCTCCAACACAGCAGGTACCTCTTCTGTTCCCAGCTTCATTTACTGCTATTACTGTATCCATCCCTCCAGGTTTAATAGTTTTCTGCAGACTGGTGTCACTGAACACAATAAGGGTGAACTTGACACAATCACAGAACTGACAGGGCAGCCATCTGGGTGCGACCTGGTACCATAGTTGAAGGAAATAATATTATGAGCTCTTGGAAACTATCCCATTTAGGTATTTTTGACACAGGTTAATAGTCAGTGCATATTGCAGCCAAATATTATATTGATTGACAACCCTAGCTAGCCTAGTTAGCTTTTATGGGCATGTAGTGAGGAGGCTACAATACTTGCTCTCTTAAGACCTTACTTGCTCTCTTAAGACAGTCAATGTAACAGTACAACAGTATCATCTTCAATACACAAGGTGCATTAACAGATACATTATACTCTTTAAACCACATTGGTTAAATTCTAAAAGATGGTCCATGTATATTTCTCTGTGGTTGCGTGGACGGTTTAATCCAGTGGTTCTCAACCTCGGTCCTGGCGAAGCACTGTGTGTGCTGGTTTTTTCATTATCAATTATGATTGGGGCAGGGTCCAGCATGCATTGGGTGAGAGGCCGGAATATACCCTGGACAGACCACCAATCTATCACAGGGGACACACACCATTCACTCACTCACTCATACCTATACCTAATTTAGAGTCTTCAGTTAACCTACCTGAATGTTTTTGGACCGCGGTAGCAAACTAGAGTACTGGAAGGCTGGATTTGCACCCAGGACCTTGCTGTGAGGCGACAGTGCTACCCACTGCCCCACCGTGCCACCCTCTATCATATTTGTGAGGTTAAACGTGTTTTAACACAATGTAGGTTTATCTTGTTGCCATTTGCTGCCAGTAAACTCCAATAATTTTAGATGCTTTTCCACACTCTCTGCAAATAGGATCCAACTGATTTCACCTTTCAGTTTGCAACTGGCACAATGTAGCTCTAAGAGGTTAATCATCCTTCAATAGACTGTAAAAGTGATTAAGAACAATTTACAGCTTATTACAATGCAGAGCTTGTTAGTATGGTTGGAATAACACTGATGTATAGCATCTTGGGTGGAGGCAGGATGGGTAGTTCTCCAATTTACAGACCAGTGTGAATTTAAAGGAGTCTCTTAAACTGTAGTCTCCAGACCACAGTTAATTTAATGAAGTGGAGAGAACAGTCCTTAACTTACCATAAACTAAAATAATAAATAAAACAATTAACTTTCAATCTGGAAAACAACTTTGAGCCAGCTTGCCTTTCAGTGCTTTTGCGTTCTCTCTGCCTCCGTGGGGGCTGAGTCATGTCCTGAGCTCCCCTCTCCACAGATGGCTGTGCACCACATTCACTCACTTAATGTGACAGATGAGTCTGCTTGGCTCTAGCAGTGTGTGGTCCTCAGGATGAGAGGGCAAAGCACATATCACAGGGAGAGTTCAACCAGATGCTTTGCTCAGTCATCTTATTTTTCAAAAGGGAAAATCCCATATCACGCACCTAGATCACTGTGAAGGGCAACACCAAAAAATATCTTCTTTAGTCAGCACTGTATCCTCCTGGGAAATGTTAATCAAGAATGATGGGAACTTCACAGATGTCTGCATTTTAAAATGCTCAGGTGCAGGACCTTAGCCTCCTAGGTAGGAGTCAGTAGGATTGTCAATAAGTGCAAACAGATGCCACTGAAAAGGGCTTGGCAGTTCACTGACAGTTTCTTTACAAGCACTGTTTTCATTTTACCATACGTGTAGCAAATGGAGATTTTGCTACTGTTTGAGAAATATTTAGTTTCTTAGCCCCTTACTGAAGCAGCATTTTTTTTGTTTACAATTTTACTAGAACACACTACAACTGTTTGTACATGTTCTCCTGGCATTCGCTAAACCCAGATTCATTAATCAGACTGCCAGATAGTGATTCATCACTCCTGAGAGCGCATGTCCAGTGCTCCAGAGTCCAATGGCGGTCTGCTTTAAACCACACCAGCCGATGCTTGGCAGTGCGCATGGTGATCTTAGGCTTTTGTGTGGCTGCTTGGCCATGGAAATCCATTTCATGAAGCTCCCGATGAACAGGTCTTGTTGCAACTGTGGACAAATGCTTTTCCACAGAATGGGACTGCTTCAGCATTTAGCTATCCCATTCTGTGAGCTTGTGTGGCCTTTTGCTTCGCAGCTGAGCTGTTGTTGCTCCTAGACATTTCCACTTCACAATAACAGCACTTACTGTTGATCAGGGCAGCTCTAGAGCAGGTTAGAAATTTGACTAACTGACTTGTTAGAAAGGTGGCATCCTATGACAATGCTATATTGAAAGTCACTGAGCGCTTCAGTACGACCCATTCTACTGCTAATATATGTCTATGGAGATTGCATGGCTGTATGCTTCATTTTATGCACCTGTTAGCAGTGGGTGTGGCTGAAGTAGCCGAACACACTAATTAGAAGCTATGTCCACATACTGTTGGCCATGTAGCGTATATTAAAGACATAGCCCCTTTGGAGTCGTCAGTATTGTTTCAGAAACACCATGCATGCATCATAGAGAACTGAAGATTGGTGTTGTAATTTATTCAGATATCTGTACATGCTTTTAAAACAATTGTTCCTGGTTATTGTTTGTCATCAGTAGCATAAATTAAATTGACTGGGAGCAACATGTCTATGTATTCTCTCAGATGAGGGATGAGGTGCAAAGACCTTTCCATTAATAGCCCATTGGAAGGACTTTTTTCTGTGTCCTTTATGCAGGGGTAGAATGGACCTCATCCCTCATGAATACAGAACAAAGGGGCAGGACAGTCCCAGAGCACGATCTCCTTCATTGTTAAAGCATGAGCTGCAATATTTAGAGTTGTCCATACAACCCATAGCCTAAACTACAGACCTTTTTCATATGAGAATAAAACTGATAATAAACAAAAACTATGAAGGTGATACACAGTATTTTGGTGTTAGATGTGAACTTGAACCTCCAGAAAAATCATTGCAAAAAAGATGGATGCCTGCACACAGATCATTAGTTAATTTCAGCAACAATTCATCTCTAGGCTTGAAGTGGACACATGGACATCCTCTGACTCTCCAGCTCTCTTGTGGCTTATGACGTAATGAGCCAATACACAATTCCTGCCCTGCCAGACAGTAAATACAAGTATAGAGGTGTTGAAGTGTAAGTGCGTGGCGATAATAAGGTCGTCGTATTTAATCCTTCGACAAATTATTTCTGAGAAGGTCGCCAGATTCATTAATCATGCAGACAGGACACGTTCAGTGTTTAAAGGAAGGATTGAGAAGGGAACAGAATCAGAATTCTGGGAAACACTAGAGAAGGCATTGTTTCCCGTGCAGTTTTGTCCACAGCCCTGGATTTGGTGGATCTCAGTGAGCCAAGCGAGAAGAGGAAAAGCAAGGGTAAAAAGAGTCCACTGATGTCCCGAGGGGAGAGCCCGAAGTGCGCACACCACAAGAACAAATCAGAGGAGACGGATCGAGTCCAGGTGGACGTCAAGCATGCCACTCCCAACTTGCAGCCCCTCCAGATATCAGTGGATACAAGTAAGAGAGCAGCTGCTTGCAGAGGTTATATTCATAAAAAGCAACAGACAAAATGTATATATGAACTAAGGACCATTGGGGAAGATTTTAAAGAATCTTTGAGTGATTACAAATGTAATCATTTATCTTTGAAAGTTTTTTTTTTTTTTTAACCAAAGCCTGTGTTTTATATCAGAGTCATTTATTTGTGTAATCCTGTTTCAGTAATATGACTGTCTCAACTTTATTACTCATTCTTGGAAATCTGTAGATAGTGTTATGCTCAGTAAATAGGAATATACTTCCCCAAATAGCCATACTGCACCTCTGTCATTATTCCAGGTGTGTTATTCTTTAATCACTGGATATAAAACATGGGGTCACCTTGTGGTCATTCAACCTGATAACTGAAACCATAAGCTATAAAAAGATTTTAAGATAAGTTTTGGTATATTTTACCTCTTAATGTATGGGATCTTGTTACAGGATACCAAGTGTTTCTTCGTACAATAATTCCTTTATTATGTTCCACTCGTAAAGGATTTCAATAAAGGACAACTTCATTTAAAGTTTGAAAACAAGTGCATTACAACCCATTATTATATTTTTCCCATAGGTATTTGCATTTGACTAATTCTTTACAGAAACGACGCAAAGCCAATTACTTGTGCCAGTTGCTTTGTATCCGAAGCCTTGCTCTGCTGAGTTCCCACAAGGCCTAATTTTTCATCTTGAGTCAATGACTTTTCATGTACCTGCTACCAGTTCAGCACTGAGAAATAAACAAACCTTCCATTACCCCTCCCCTATTTTCTTCAGCCAGTATCCCTACCTCCTTGGAGAAATGGGAAGAATTGAACCTTCATCCCGAGAGAAGTGGCAGCAGGAAGTGGAAGTGGGAGAGAAAGTGTTCCTCAAAACATTCTTCTAGCGAATTCCTCTGGTGTGTAATTTCCCTTCCTGCTGTTCATGTCTGAATAAGATATTGTGAACATCCTGCCATGAAAAGACACCATTCTCTTCCTAAAGTGCCTGTCCCTTAAGGTATCACACCATGGTACAGTGAGAGATGCTTCTATCAAAGGTAGTAATCCATTCCGTGTCAAAGTTTCACATGTCTCAGATAAACTTTCACCCATTTAATGTGCTGTTTACAGTAAATATTTGTAATTGCTTTGTGTTCTGGGTCTCATCAACAGTTTAGATGCTCAGAGAAATGAGAAACCATGACACGTTTTTATGCCTGTTCAGGGCATGGGGACACAAGCAGGCTCTCAGTGAGACTCTTAATTGCCCCAAGGATGTTGCTTTGATGTTTGAGTAAGGGATGGGGTATAGATGGAGAGAAAGCATCCCTATGGTCAAACAGAGCACACTACTCAATCCCAGATGACTGTGTGGACTATAAGAAACCAGATGAAATTATATACCTGTCTCTCAAAGAGAATAATCTAAAACCTACTGTAGATATCCATCAAGATATATGTAAATGAACCATTACAACATTACAAGACTGCAGACAATCAGTCTGTGTAAACAAGGAGTATGATAATAACTCTGTGAGGGCAGATCCTTATGAGCATCAATATATATTTTGTGTGAATTTCATATGCCCTTCAAGTGTGTGTGATTGAATCGAGTGGTTCAATGGTCACATATCGATAAACTGACAAAAGTCCTATTGCTTTCTAGAATGTACTAGAATGGTGATGCTGATGCATTTTAGATATTCAACCTCTTATAATTTTAAGAAAAGGTTATTTTAAGAAAAGTATTAAAAGTGTGCCAAGAACAAAAATGAATAAATAAATAAATAAAAGTACAGTGACACAAATTCATATTTATTTTCAAATGGCTTCTTTGGGATTCATGTTGTGAAATCTAACACTCATTTTTATTTGTACGTTTTCTCACTTTCTTTAGGTCCACAGAGTACAAGTCTGATTCAGTCTCAAAAAACTCTTTGGAAGTCATTACACATGAAGAAGTGGAAACCAGTCCTGTGTCTCAGGTAAAATATCTTTGAACTCCTTGATGTTATAATTCCTGCAAAATGGTGTTCCACTAATGAAATGTTAGCTCCATAGCACGTGGGCTAACATTGACCAAAGCAGATATCTGCAATAGAAACAAACTTTATGGTGCCTCTCAGCATTTTGACACATTCACTATACATATTCATACATTACAATGCATAATGCAATGATATAACCTATAATGCATGTTCGGTGCCATCCAAAATTATTCACTTATTTTATAAAGATGAGCAAAGAAGGTTGTATAAAATAAAAAAGAACTATATTGCATGCTAAAAAATGGGAAATTTAGATGATACAGTTGCTCAGTGAAAAAGTTGATTTTAAAAATATTTTTAATTCAAAGAGTTGTGTCAAAATTATTCTCACTGCTGTTTTCAGTACATTGTGCACCCACTCTTTGCAAGGATTCCAACATTTTGTAGAGTTCCTCTCTTCTACTAAGCCACAATAATAAATGTCAGAATAATTTTTTTAAAATATATTTAAAAATGTATTTACCATTGTATGGAGAAATCTTCAAACTACTACAGCAACAATATTATATGTTATATTCTATATGATTGCATGAGATTACAAGATTGAATCTCCAAATCAGTTTTGGTATTTTAACAACACTAACGCTTGTGGAGGATGTGGTTACCTGGTTTATTAAGAGTGAAGAATTTTCAAATATTACAGAATAATTTACTTTCATGTGACCATACCGAATATTTCAGAATTTTACCTAATGGGGCATGCTCTGCATATATACAATAAATAATGTTCTTGCATGACCTTCTGGACTGCATAGACATGATTGAATGGATGATATGTAACATATACTTGATTCATTGTTAGTATCCTGTATTTTGAATCACGTTTAGCAATATACATTTTCTTTGCAAATGTAATATAAAAAATGTTTATAGATTAAATGTTATGTATTTTGCTATGATGGATTTAAATAGGATACTCTTACTGCAGTAGAAACTACAGTATGTGTGAATACCTTAACCCTCCTGTTCTGTTCATTTTTTAGGTACAGCAAAAATGTTCCCGGGTCAATCCCCATACAGGGGGGGTTTGCAAATACATGACATTAACCATTTTCATTTAAAATGTTGATTACACTAATTAAGGCCAGTAGAAGAAGTTTCATACTGAAAAAATAATTTTAAGTATTTTTCCTAGATTTTCAAACTTTAAAAAGGGTCAATTTGACCCGCAACATAACAGGAGGGTTAACCACATTATAAACAAAGCTATATTTTTCTCATAATGGCCCCTATCAGTCATTCTTGTATGGTTGCATCTGCAAGACTAGGTGTCTTTTGGTGGAATTTTGAGATTAGGGGTAGAATAATGTCTGAAAATAAGAACACTATATATCTGCTTTTCAGATGGTAATAACATATCATAATATGCATGTCTTTTATTACTGGGCTTTCAGGTAAGTACAAAAAACACTAAATGCAAGGAACATGGGAGAATGAAGTTGGGCGGTCTCTTTTGTCTTTTAGTCATATGTGCCTTGTTTTTATCATTTTAATATTATTTAAATTTTGAATGTAAACCAAAATTAAGTGTTTGTACAACATGCTTAGTTCTTTTGCTTAGTTCTTATGATGCAAGACAAAAAACATTTTTAAATGTCACATATTTAATAAAGCTTTTACTGAACAATATACAATGCCACGAAAATGTCAATAATAGCTCACCAAGACATTGTATACCATGTAAGGACATACAGTGTCCTCCAAAAGTATGGGAATGGTTGAGTGAAATTTGTTCTTTTTGCTATATACTGTAGACATTTGGATTTGACATGAAAAGATGAATAATGATACAAATACACAGATTTTATTTCATGATATTTTCATGCATATACGTGTTACCATTTCTCCCATTGCTAGCTGTGCAAAAGTAAGTTAACGAATGACTGACTGGTGTTAAGGTGTTTCCTTTTGCATGAATTGTTCACACATAAAAGAGCAGTAAGTTTCGAGTCTTGGCTTTGTATTCATCTGTGCATTTAGAGTCAGCAGGCATACACCATCATGAAGACCAGAGAACTAAGTATGGCTGAACATTTTTAAGCTGAGAGGACTTAAAAAATGTATTAAGAAGAATAGCACAGAAAATGGTTATATCAAATACAGCAGTTTGGAAAGTCTTTCAAAAGAATGAAAGCACAGGCGGATTCAGAAATAAACACTGTACAGGTTGGACAAGAAGGACAACTGCAGTTGATGACAAATTTGAGGAGATGTGAAGAAAAACCCTGAAACAACAGCAACAATCAATAGAGGGAAGATGTGAAAACATCACACTGAAAACCTAGAAAGCAGAATTATTGAGGCTACACTGCCAGATGCAAACCTCACAGCAGCAGCAAGGATCAAAGGGCCTGATTCAAATTCACCTAAAAATACAGAAATTAGTCAGAAAAGTTCTGGAACAAAGTTTTATGAACAGATGAGGCCAAAATAAACCTTTACCAAATCTATGGAAACTGAAAGTGTGTGGAAAGGAAGGAACAGCCAGTCCATGATCCGAAGCCCCTCATCTGTGAAATATGGAGGAGGCAGTGCCATGTCTTGGGAATACATGACTGCTTCTGGAACAGGCTTACTCATTTTTATTGATGATATAATGGGGGATGGCAGTGGTAGGATGAAATCAGAAGTGTGCAGGCAGATTTTGATGTGCAAAGAAATTAATCTAACCGCATTGGCCAGGACTTCACCCTGCAGCAACACAATGGAAAAAAACACGCTGCCTATGCAATGGAAGCTTATGGACTGGCTGAGTCAATTGCCTAATTTAAATCTAACTGAGCATGCATATCACTTTCTGAAGAGGAGAATGAAGACAGAAATCCCCTGAAACAAAAATTCAACTGATAGCAGCTGCAGTGCAGGCCTGGAAAGCCATTTCCATAGAAAATGCCAAATTATTGGTGATGTCAATGGGTAGATGACGTCATGTAGTTTTTTTGCATTTAAGGGCTATGCAACCAAATATTATACTTTATTTGATTGACTATAGAGTTCATCTCTTGACTTACTTTTGCACAGCTGAAAATGTGTTGTGACTGTACTCGCAGCCCTCAGTGTCCTTGTGGTGTCACAGCGTGGAACAGTCAGGGACTGTGGTCACCAGGGGATGGATAGTTAGCTGATCTTGTATCTGTATGTGTCAGTGTCACATGACAAAGGAGCAAAGGTGGCGGGGTCCCTTCCTATCCCGAAACCACTCCTTGGAGGAGGAGTTTGAGCGAGCTAAGGCAGCAGTTGAGGTGAGTAAAAAACAACAGCTTAGCGCTGAAAAAATCTGATTTGTGCAAAATTCACACTATTTATGACTCCTCTGATGTGGTACATGGTGCTTTTAGACTAATCAAAGATTTTGTGGTTATGATTCGTGATGTTAAAATGTTTGGGATTGAAGGTAATAACATGAAATAAGATTCCTGTTTCTTTATGAGGACATTATGCTCTTCAACCATATCACAACAAAATTTGTTGGGATATTACGAACATCATGTGTGTACTAATACAATATTTGGTCAATTAAAAAAGTTTCTGTTTGGGTGAGTTATCATCAATGCATTTGAAACTTAAAAGAAAGTTTGCTGGACTGCAATTACAGATGCAGAGATCACACGCCCTAGCCTCAAGACTGGGGTTCCAGCAAGTGTCCATCAGTCAGTATCTTTAGTTTGATGGACAGGCTATTGGAGATACTGTTAGGACTGCACATTCAGAGATGAGTTTGTGATAGCCAAGTGCATGTATGCATTTAAAGGTGTAAGTGCATTTCTCATCCATAATGTATAAACGGAGCAGTCACAAACAGTTATAACTAAAGTTTATTTTATATGAAAGCATTCAATGTTGGGGGAGATGGATGACGCTGAATTATTTTATTGTATTTAGATTTGCAAGCAAAGCTATTTATGTCCTTACATATAACACCTGGCTGTAAAAAACATGTTTTGTCATGAACTCAATATGAACAACCATGATTGGAGTGTTAATGTCAGAGCTTGGTTGCCAGGAGTGTCTTACTGAGAAGGATTATTGGAGGGTCAAGGTGTAGTTTCTGATGTAAAACATTTCTCCTTGTAACATTTAGTCACGCATTCCAATAAAACCTGACAGGCACTCTATTTGCATTCAAATACTTCAGTTGACTTTCATGATTGATAATAACGTATAACATATGAACATGATTGCATTTTCGGCCCATCTGAATTTGTCATTTCTTGCTAGAATCTCATTAGCAGGTAAGCCAGAACATCTCAAATTGAGAGCATTTTCAAACCAAAGTGCTAAATGTTTTAAAGATGGGCTAGATTTAGAATACTGCCAAACTCTGATAAAGTAAAATCAAATAACTCCAAGACACAAGAGGAGGTTCTTACTGAGTGATCCCACAGCAAACCAATAAAAAATACTTACACTGCATAGTGTGTAGTTACACATTTATTGCTATAATGCACATTTTTATTGGAGGTCAGCTTGACAGACAGTTGGTTTTTCTGTTATATACAAGTAATGTCATGCAAATACACCTGATTGGTTAATATAAATTGCATTAATGCACCTGAGTGCATGTAACACATAATGGCAGACAGCCAGCCACTGTTCCCAGCGAATAACGGCGCAAAAGCTATATTTCCTTGCTAACTGTGCTAAATAAATGAAAAAAACATTTACTTTGCCATTTTTCTTATTTACAAAAATAAGATCACATGACAATTGGTGACATGGATTCATAAAATCCCTATTTTTATGAATCACCAATGGGTAGCTCCTGTTGCTAGCGAGGGCAAGTCACTAGCTAACAAGCTAATGACCAATATCAAAAATGGCACTGTATAGCCAGGCCTAGTTTTTAACGAAATGGTAAAGGATTTTGAAACCTATGAAGAACGGCGTCAGCCATTTTTTTATAATCAAACAGCATTGAAGAAAAAAATAAATTATCAGTTTTTCTCTCAGTAGTCTGATCAATGACTTTTGCTTTATTATAAGACTTGGTAAAAACTTAACTTAAACTTAAAAACTGTGTGAGATTGAATTCCTCCAATGTACTGGCTGAATGGGATACTTTCAAAAACCATATCTAGTGGGCAAAATGCTTGTAGAGTACATTGCTGCATTGAAAGCATTAGCCACCATCTGGCAACACACTGGAAGAACAACTACATGACCAATTCATTAGAATCAGAATCAGAATCAGAATCGTATTTTATTGCCAAGTACGTTTACACATACGAGTAATTTGTTTTGGTCAACACACCGAGGCAGCCATCTGCGGCGCCAACTTATTAGATGAGAAATGAGAGAAAGGAGGAGGAAAAAAAACAGTCCTTTCAATGAAACGAGAGGGCACTCGTTTCATTGAAACGAAGAATAACCTCAGCACATAGCAACATCATAAAAACATTACAAACATTACAACAAAACTCGAAGACTTGCACATGTGGTAGGGGGTAGGGTGTCGGGGAGGGGAAGTGTCGCAGCACAGACACTGGGGGGAGCGCGCAGCCGCTCAGGCGCATCGCAGCAACCCTCAACAGACTGCACTGTAACGGGGGAGGGAGGAGGGGTGGGAGCCAAGAAGGCGTTGAGTAGGAGGTGGTGTGTGTGTTATCTTCATGTGCGTGTGTGTGTAAGTCCATGGACTTCATCTCCACCACAGTCTCAACATTGTCTCTGCCGTCTGATACTGATGACGAGGACACGGCCGTTGCCGTGGAGACGACCTCGAAGAGTCCTGATCCAGAGACAAAGTTCCATAGGAGCAGGGAGGTGGGGGTAGGGCCAAGCATCTGTCTGCATACAATCCAGGAGAGTGGAGAGATATCAGCCTTCCAAGGCCGATGTGGGGGAGCCAATGAGGATAAGGATTGTTTTGGGTTCAGGCAGACTTCTGCATTTTTCGTCTACCTTTAGTCCTGTGGTTCTCTCAGCGTTGTTCCAATCATCCGAATTTGGTGGCCCATTTCAGTGAGCCGAACCGACAACTTCTCCAAGTTGGTATCCGTCATGCGAATTTGCGATCCAATCGCATCCAGTTTGCGATTGAGCTCGCAAATCGCTTGAGTCTGAGTGTTGACAGCCCTGCCCGTTCCCTCAATGGCGGGCAGCTTCCCAATTAGTGCTGCCAACGCCTTCTGAACTTTGCAATAAATCAGGATGCTGCCAGCTCCAAACAGCAGAAAGCATAAGCATAGACTTGCACAGCAAACCTTTAAATACAGCCTGTGAGAGAATTTCAAGTGCACTGTGGTTAGCATGCAGAGGTTCCAGCAACTGTTGCAGCTATGAGCTGACCATGTGGGTCTATGGAGAGCAACACATCGAGGACCCCCAATGACTGCGATCTCAATGCAACGTCACAAAAGCTCCCAAAGCCACTTTGACATTGTACAGTTTTAAGACTAATTGGATTCTGCTGACCCAGCAAGGCTCTGCACATTTAGATTGGACTCATCCATCTAAAAAAAACTAATTTTAAGCCAAAAAAGGCACTCTGCATTTCCTGTGGATTTATTGTTAAAACATTGTATATTTGAGAATGCAGAAAGGTGATGCCAGATGTGAGGTTTTAGACATAATTTGGCATCTCTTTTTTACTGGTGCTGCAGTCAATGATTAGTCAAATGGTTGAGGATTTGGAAACTGTACACTGAATTTGTGATTCTGCATATTTGAATGTACTTGAATCTTAAGTGTACTTCTATATCTGTACAAATAGCAAATGTGTCCGTTGGGAAATTCTGACATGCCCAGGAAGAATTATTCTAATAAGTATGTATAATGGAATGGAATGTAAAGAGGACAAGATAACTGAACAGCAGTTGTTGGCAGGGCCGGCCCGACCTAATAAACAAAGTAAATATTTGTTTAGGGTCCCGCAATTGGTTCAGGGCCCCCTCCCTCCAAGATATATGTAAATATACAGTATATTTTTAATAAATAATTGTGTTCCCTAAGACAATGGTTTTTTTATTAATCTAAATATATTTCTATTGGTGCCAAATCTTGCTGGCTTGGGCTTGGGGGGTGGTTTTCGACCGAAACAGACGGCCCCATATAGACTTTTTGTTTAGGGCACCCAAAAACCTTGGGCCAGCCCTGGCTGTTGGTTCAATTTTTGAGAGTTTGTAAAAGCTCTATATAAGCTTTACTACCAGTGATGCAATCCAGCTTATTTTGTGCTTAGTTTAATGCACAGGATTCAATCATCAGTTGGAAGTTGAATGTAATGCTGAATGTGATGTTCTAAACTGAACTGGGGGTATTGAGTCAAATAGTAAAACTTATACTTTCTCAGAAATTGGTACATTCATAATTTAATGCAACACTCAAACTGATTGCTGATTGGTGAAAGGACACTGCTGTGTCAAAATGAGTCTTTTTTTTTTTAGAAGAAAGACTGGTTAAACATCATTTTAGAAATGTCTGAAATGCAAATGCTATATATGGACTAATCACAGAGGGAGTGGAATTACATACTGTGAGTCTGAATTACATTCACATTCTGAGAAAAAAAATGAATGCAGAAGCAATTTCCTTGGTCAACACACTGATAAAGTGATAAAGAGAACAAAATGATGGAACATTATCTTAGTTAAGAAACATTATACATTTATGTCTCCTGTTCGACATTCAGTGAGGAACAGTGAGGAATGAATATTACACTAATGACCTATAATAATTATCCAACAATGTATGCAAATATAATGCATTAAAATTTAACAACCACAGTATATGTAGTCTTGCCCTGTAGACAGTATACTTGTTAAGTGTCACACAATGATAATCAAAGATTACATTACATTACAGGCATTTAGCAGACACTCTTATCCAGAGCAACTTACACAACTTTTTTTAAATTTTTTGTATCCATTTATACACCTGGATATATACTGAAGCAATGCACGTTAAGGACCTTGCTCAAGGCTACAATGGCAGTGTCCTATCTGGGAATCGAAATTATGATCTTTATGTTATAAGACCAGCCAGTTGTAACCTCCACTTTCTGTCAAAATGTTTTCCATATAACAAAACCAAATCGTACCACATTGGTTTCCGCTTGAAACTGGAATTGGTTCTAAAAATTGAGATTTCAACTATCTGGCATCACACCCTATATATATATATATATATATTGTGAAGGAGTGGTCCTTCACTAGTTTGTTAATTGTTTAATTGATTCAATTTAATTTTAATGGATTTTGTATTCATTGTTTAATTGATTATTTAATTATTTAATTTAATTTGTGATTGTAACCAGGTGCAACTGATTGGCTCAACTATTTAAGAGTGTCAGTAGGGACGGGGAAGGACGGTGAGCCATTAACATTTGTACTGTTGGTGTTTTTAAAATAAATTATTAGTCCTTTTTACAAGTCTTGTTTTACTCAGTTGCTTTTAAGCCTTTTTTACAATATATATATATATATATATATATATATATATATATATATATATATATATACCCATTAAGATGCATATGTTGAACTCAGCAGGACAAAAGGAATCCAGAGAAACAATGTCATGACTCTAGGCCAAACGGTTAAAAAGTTACAGACAAAAGTTTAAGTCAAAATTTGGCCTGTTGGTGGCACTAGAGTGGCTAATGTAATGACCCCAAATTATTATGTTGTGGTAATACCTTGGACTGTCCTTTAGCAGTGTGCCAAATTTCACAAAAATCCACCTAGTGGTTTTAGGGGCTGTCATAGAGTCCAAATGCATCTCTAAATGTTTCTGTACAAATATTATTTATGGCCTTGCCAATGGGCATCCAGAAATGGACTGATAATGAGAAAGACAGGAGACAGCTCTGAGAGACAGCAACTGGGTCAGTAAGGGGTAGCAGCCTAACCTGCAACTTTCTAGAGGAAGATATTAAAATAAGCTACAGATTATCCTAGAGAGATATATCCCCAGAAAAACCCAAAACAGGATGAGAATCAACACCTCAGTCAGACAGACTAAATGTTGATGGCTGTACCAAACAAATTACGAGTATTAGTTGTGTTTGTGGCAAGGTCTGCAAGAACTTCAGAACATTCAGATCCACCAGGGCAGAATTAAATTCTTGGAGCTGGAGAGAACAATGTAGAACACAGGAACTATACCTGGTTATATGGAGGAGGAACCTGTCTCTGAGTTACCCCACAGTGCCCAGAGCCTCCAAGCACTAGAAGCTTCAGCTTCTATCAGAGTAATAGAACATAGATGGATCGGTCAAGTGGCCACCAGCTGAACGAACAAACGCGAACAAACGGATTGGCTCCAGTTTGAGGGGGATGTGTTCAGGATCCTTCGCATAACTGATAGCTATAGACAACATCAGCAATCATTGTCAGCTTTGCTGCCAAGAGGTTTACCACAGTCAAAATAAGAGTGTGCAAGACACCATATACTCTGAACCACCAAGATACAGTATATCTGAGACAAAGGATGAGAATCCTGAGGTTGCAGTTCAAATAAACAGCAATGAAGAAAGACCACAGCTTCAAAGAAAATCCTCAAGAATAAACATTTGTCACCGCAAAAATCAGAATGGCACAGGCAACAGGGGAGGGAGAGAGCCAATTAGTGAGCTGCCTTCAAAGCTACCCCTTGAGTTTAATAAAAAAAGCTGTTTGATCAGAAGTGTAGTGGAAATCTTTTCTGTTCGAAAGAGGCTACCTCCACAAGACCTGTATTGATGCAGCAAGGGAACAAGTACTGGGAGTGTACGAGGCTTTGGTGAATCTGTCAGATGCCTCAGTGGCAATTGATGTGAGGGAGCCAGGTGGTGTGAGGTCCAGGAGGTTGTGAAGGGTGCCTAAGCTAGCTCAGCCTCAAGACCAAATGGAGTCTCTTATAAGGTATACAAACACTGCCCAGAACTCCTCCATCATGTCTGAAAGATCTTGAAGGTGATCTGGCAAAGGGGTAAGGTTGCCTTTCAGTAGAGGGCTGCACAGGGGGTCTGGATTTCCAAAGAGGAAAAACACTGTGCCGATCAGCACCATTTCACTGCTCTTAGATGATGGAAAGATATCCTTCAGTATCTTAGCCCAATGACTGACCATTCCTCCACAAGAACTAACCTCATTGCAGAAAGCTGAAATCGCCAGGGTACTTGGAGCACACAGGAGAGTGGTCACACAGCTGGTCAGAGAAGCACATGGGGGCACATCTGGTTGTGTTATGCATTGCTAATTAATATGGACTGATACCACACCAGCTTGTGAAGACTGTATTCGACCTCACGTCCCAGAGAAGATCAAGGATCTCATCCTGGACTATTACAGCAATTTCATTTTTAGAGTCACATCTGGGACAACAGAACGTGATTGGTTTCATTTCGAGAAAAGGAATTATCACTGCTATTACAATCTCAGTGATCCTCTTCACACTTGTCATGCACATGTCAGCCGAGTCGTCTGAAACAGAGTGCAGAGACCCTCTGGGCAAGACTTGCAAAGGACAACCTTCAAGGGCCTTCGTGGATGACCTCACAGTGACGACAACATCAGTGTCAACATCATGAGTTTATTTCCCCCTTTATAATTAGATGCTGTGGATACTGAAGATATAATTGCTTAACAACCACACACTGCTTTTCAAAATTGTTCTATACAGTAGGTAGAATAAAAAACGAAAACTTCATGACCAGTGTCTGAACCAATTCAGAATTTGGTTCTTGTTTTGTGTTTCTATTTGTTGTTCATCATCTGGATTTACTTTATGTATTTTTACCTTTGTGGTTTCTTTACATATAATAAGAAAAGATGAAAAATATTAGAGAATGTCAAAACAATGAATATCAGTATTCTACTGCATGGAAACCTTGTTTTATTTCATTTTTTCACAGATAAACATGATTTATTTGGCCGCAGTGTAGTATAATGGGTAACTTAAATGTCAGAGGTTCTGTTCTCAGGTAGGACACCGTAGGTAGCTGTTGTACCCTTGAGCAAGGTACTTAACCTCCATTGCTTCAGTATATATCTAGTTGTATAAATGGATGCAATGTTTAAAAATATTTTTTTATAATTGTGTAAATTGCTGTGGATTAGACCATCCACTAAATGCCTGTAATCCGTGCACCCATGGCTTAATTATAGTGGATTTAAAAATATATAATTCACATTTATCACAAACGAATGACACTTTCATTGTTGAATGTGTTCTTGCAGAGGTAAATGGCGGAGAAGTAACAAAGGTCTGCACACCATTCTTTCTTCTTTGATTCATTACTTTTCTGGCATTTATGCACCCAGTTTAAGTCTGAGCACAGCAATTTTTTATATTTTTTTGCAGAGGTAAATGGCAGCCATTAACCTGAAATGAGGGCATTTGTGAAAAAAGTACTGTAATTTCTACATGATGAAACCAAAATTTATAGAATTAAAAGAATACCCTTAAATAAAAGCTGAACATCTGCACTTTAACCACGTGGATTGTTAGATTACAAATCCGAAATTGGGTATACAGCCAATTAAAAAAGAAAATATGTCCCAATCATTATGGAGTTCACTGTATATAGTTTATATTATTTAGAATTGAGAAAAAGATATGTGGTATATATTCAGTATTGTTGCAAAAAGGATAACAGTTTACCCCAGGCTAACAGTTGCATATGTGCTAATCAGTAAGCAGAACACGGGTTAAATAAAATGAAATCCAAAATAAGATGTGTGTATAGTTTACATTTACATACAAACCCATCTACCACAGTTTTGGACATTCTGGCTGATTGTACAATTCATTTGTTGCAATTACATGACTGTATCAGTTTGTTCCTCCAAAATAACAGAACTCAAGGGATTCTGTATGATTTGACATACAGTATGTGCTGTTTTCATTTAATTACTGTTGCAAGACTCCTTCACGACATTATTCAACTTCCCTGGTTTGAGAAATTAATCTCCAGAGCTGGTTGCGTGTGGAGCTGCCCAGGGCTTTTCCATTACCTGCGCTGATTCTATGCCACACTCAATGCATTTTCCTGTAAATTGTCCCTGGAAATGAGGTCACACTTGATGAAATTACACAAAATTCATTTATCCACAATAATAACTTATGATGTGTTTCTCATAAAACCTATTACCTATTTTGACCTCATAATAAAGTGTTGTATTTCCTTCGTGAATGAGCACATCTCCAGATCTTGACTAATGTTTTTACTTTGAAACTGGGAGCTTTTTTCGCTGCTCTGCAATTAGTCCATCAGTAATCCACACTCATGCATGAAAGAGGCCAGAGGACTTCTATAAATTCAGCAAGGTCAGGTTTAATGGACACTGCTGTTGTGCACAGCCAGAGCTTGGCTTTGGGAAGCCATTTGAATAACTGTCACACATGGGCATTCATTTCACAGGTAGAGGGGCACGGCACAGCGTTTGGATTATGCATGCCAAAAGGCCACCAGCGTCTCCCCCTGAGCAACTTCTATTTAGAACCTAAAGTCAGATTGGAGTGTGAAAAGCAGCCTCCCTCCCACTGCAACTGACAGTTCTCCCACAATATGCAAATTAGGTTAAAAAGTGGTCGCTGTTGGGTATGTTGGCAATGCACATTCAAATGTATCCAAATTTCAAGATTCTATGATAAGAACCATGGTTGCCATGAAGCAATGAAATTTGTCTATTTTATGGATATTACCTAAATGACATCAACATGCTCTTGCTCATTTCAGAAATGACTATTTAATCGCATGATCATGAAATATGTGTCTGGGTGGAGAGATAGTGATGATATGATAGAGAACCACATTTACCTGCAACTATTTAATAAGCTGCTTGTGTTTTCACAGTTGGCTGTGTAATTGCACTTTACTGTTTATGTTATGAACATCAAAAAACTTTTACTCAATGTGGGATTAACCTACTCTTTTCAGTAATGAGTTTTACCAATGATTACCTTAGCTGATAGTGTTCATATTTGAATATTATTAATTACCATTAATCTTTACAATGATTAATGTACCATTTTATATTATCTAATGTGTTGTTCAATGATCTGTATGTCCTTGATTTGTTAAATATAGCTTCTTTTGTTTTACATGCCCAAAATGTGAATTAAAATGTGGAACTTAAATTGCAGAAAGCTGATTGTCTCACTGGGCCCATATTTTCAATGTTTAAAACTGCTGGAAGAGCTTTTAGCTTCAGGGCTTGCAAACTTTGAAATTAACTTAGACAGATCATACATATTTAAATACAGACTAAATATTCTTTTTATAATCAATATGTGTACCATAAGTACTAGAGTTGGATTGCTTGCATTGTTTCCAGTTACTGCCTGAAAACTACTATAATCACTAAGCCAACTGAAACTTTGTCACTTGATTTTAAAAGCCATTATACAATACAAAGGATTAATTTATTGGTTGAGTTTGCTGATTTATTTTAACTCAGCAGAATTTTGTGACAAAGCATAATAAAATTCAAAATTAAATTAAAAGTCAAAAGACTAAGCATATTACTAAATCAGAAAGGTATGTCAAATTTTGTGCTGTTTCTACTGTCTGTCTTCACCAGTCCGATACTGAATTTTGGGATAAAATGCAGTCTGAGTGGGAGGAGCTTGCAAAAAGAAACTGGCTTGAAGACATGGAGGCGGAAGGCCAGAATCTACCCAACATCTCGCCACATGAGAAGGTATCAGACCACTGTTTTGCATGTGTGAAATGTGCTGTGGAGTACTGTGCTTGTACATGGTCATAGCATGAAGTAACTACAAGACCAGGGTGAAAACATGATATTTGTTCACAAATTTGGACCAATAGTGCTTCAAAATTTGTGCTTTATAGACATCTAGAAAGTTTGTTATTTTTTATCATTGTTTCATAGTAAGGGAAATCTGATTTAGTCATACTGTGCATTGTAGAAGGCACTATCTCTCCCCTTCCATTTTCTTTAGGGTTACTATTTTCACACGGAAAATCCATATAAAGACTGGCCCAATGCCTTTGAAGAGGGGCAACAGAAATCCCGAGAGGGGGATCTACTAAATGCTGTCCTGCTGCTGGAGGCGGCTGTCCTGCAGGACCCACAAGATTCTGAGGTGAGAGGCTCTCCCGTAGATGTAATCAGCTGTGGTTAGTCAAATGCAATTCCTTCAACCAAGATCAGAGTTTTCACATTCAGTCAAGCCATCCTCATATTCCTAAAGATCTGCATCATGCTCATGAAGATAAACCTTACACTCATAAAACCTGAAAATCCAAGAAGCAGGAAGAGGTGTGAAAATTGGGGGCTGTTTTTTTTTTTTTTTTTTGCCGAACCATACTTCATCTTACATGTAACACAACAATTCTTAGCCTATCTTACTGCGGACAAAAAACTTTCCACATTATTACACATGTAAATGCAAATACCATTCCCATCTTCATGGACAGATCAATCAAGTAAGACTGAATGAAAAACGAACATATCCCTGAACTGTATACTGTCAACATGGTAGCAAGTTATTATGAAATTATAATTTATTATTATGTCTGCATCTCTTGTGAAGTTCAGTAGTGCCAAACAAATAATGTATGTCTCCTGAATGAGCTAGTGACAAAATTCAAATACATCAATATCCATCACAAATGACAGATTTATGCTCACTTTTAATTAAGACAGACAAGTTTGCCTTCGGAATGAATTTGGGACTCTGCCAGAATCTTCAAAAGACATCCGATTTACAACATGACAATATTTTCAAATAGCCATACACTTTATTAACATAGCACTTCTCATCATATGGCGATGTCAAGGTGCTTCACAATGAGTAGAATACTGAGGACAGTCGCGGGCAGTGACAGTAAAGGCAGGTGTAAATTATTTAAAAACTTTAATTAAAGTTTTTCCCATAGGTCATGATGTTGGGTGTATGGATGCCCTCTCACACTGAGCAAAGTCAGACTGTAACAATGCGATTAGTTTATGGGCTCCCAATTGATGATGGCATAGATTATACAGGCCCCAGTCCAGATCAGTCCTTCCAACTAGTTGGGGGATATTCACCATCAATTGTAACATTGTGTTACATTACATTACATTACATTACATTACAGGCATTTAGCAGACGCTCTTATCCAGAGCGACGTACAACAAGTGCATCAGTTCAAAGTGCAGAGGTGCAGAAAAACACACTAGAGTGAAGTAAAGATCATAGTGCCAGACATTTCATTACTGCACCATGCTGTGAGGGTAAATTGAATTAAAAATGGACAGTTAAAAGGGATGAATGGTAATTTCACTGTGCTTTACTGAAGTCAAAGGTTTGGTCACCACACAAATTAAGAACAGCAAAATAAATGTATTTCTAATTCTTTGCCACAACTCAACAAGTTTGTCTTGTTTCTCTTTTTTACATAAATGTTTTGAAGCCATATTTGTACAGTAATATTACAGGTCAAATACAATTGGCAAAGCACCACGAGCGAAATGGCATACTTGTAGCCTCCTCTTGATTGGTGAATGGGAAGTAACACAGACTCTCCATGCATGACCTCTCGCACCTGACAAGTTCAAGTCGACAGTGCCCAAATTGTTTTGCCTTGCAAAAAAAAAAATTGGGAACCCACAGACCAGTCGGATTGGTTCAGAAGGATATCTCATACCTTGTCAGTTGCAACATTAAGACCGAATATATTTTCAACAATTTGGTCCCGATCTGGAAAAAAACAAAAAACAAAAACAATTGGGAGCCTATTACTTGTATAATTTACACCTACCTACCCTAAGGGGGGGGGGGGGGGAGTCTTGGCTTTCTTTTAGAGCAGGTCACTCAGTCTCAGAGCCAAGAGCCTTTGAACAGTGCAGCGTTTCTGTGAACCATCAATTAATTTCTGGAAGATCACATGACATGGTTTTCAGGGGCACATATTTTCAGATTAGACCCAAGACTGTCATTTTAGAGATCAACCAATTCATAGAAGCTTAAGCCACTGTAAATGGGAGGTAATGCAAAGAAAAGATTCCTGTTGGTTCCTGCGGTTAGTCACACCAAGATGGCGGACATTAAGATCATTAGCAGGTACATCATTAAATCAACTGTTCTTCCATAGTGGATTCCTCAACATACTGTATGTGTTCAAAAAAATCAAGCAAGTTAAGCAAATGGTGGCATGGTGGTGGGTAGCACTGTTGCCTCACAGCAAGAATGTCCAAGGTTTGAATCCTGGCCAGGGGCTTTCTGTGTGGAGTTTGCATGTTGTTCCCACGTCCACTTGGGTTTCCTCCAGGTACTACTGTTTTCTCCCACAGTCCAAGGACGTCACAAACATAAAACAAGGTCTGAGAGATTCAAAATTGCTAGCTCTTGTGACTCTTGAGTGGCACCCAGATATAGAAGGTCACATAGGTACGGAAGGTCATAAAAAACATAAAAGTAAGAGCATTCATACTGTCTTCTATATTCATATCCTTTAAAGAACCCAAGACTTGTAATTATCTCCGCTCATCATCCCATCATGCTATACTGTGCAGTGCCCTATGTCAGTGTGTGAAAATCATCATCAATTTGTACTCTTTTTCAGTCTGGAGAATGTACCTTTTGTTATGTCTTACATGTCCCTGTCTCCCCAGGCCTGGTTAGTGCTGGGGACCACACAAGCGGAGAATGAGAATGAACAAGCAGCCATTGTGTCTCTCCAGCGGTAAGGAATGGGAACACAGGGGATTCTATGATGGGAATTTTTTCATGTCAGTATAGCTGTGGTTTTTTGAACAGCTGTCTGAATTCTGGTTTTATCATCGTAATAAGATCAGGGATAGAAAGACAAGTCAACTTTATTGCCACTTGTATGGCTGTAATGTTTGCCTCTGACAAGCTTTTTTTAATGTGATGTTGGAATTCTGGGATTTTAGCTAGATGCTGTGAAAATATCTTATTGAAAATGCCTTTGATCAGCATTTATGGGTGGTAAAATTAACCCAAAACCACCATCGCATGCAATAAATCATCTGTCTATATTTACCAAGCAGGGCACAACCTGAATTTAGTCAAAATAAAATTCAGTTTTATTTAGTTCTGTTTTATTTACTTTACTGTAAATAAATTTAGCTTAATATGAGCATTTGGATGATCTTCTGTGCTCGAGTATCCAGGGGAATTTCAAATAGATCACTCAAGCACTGGATTGCTTGAGGGGCAGGGGGGTTAAAATGCTTGGCTACCCAAACTGAATCTCAATGGATTTCTAGTAGGTTACTGTCCTGCAAGGATCCTTATTTTATTCTGTGGCGCTTGCTGTCTTGCAAGCATCTAAAGTAGGCTTTTGCCACTGAAACAGTGTTTGAGTGATTTTCATGAAGATTGATGCGCTGTAACGGCTTTCCCCTCATAGTTTTACCAATGCTGGGAATCAGTCCCATGTCTCATGGTGTATTGTTGCCACAAGCAGCAAGGCTGCTGTCCCACTTGCAGCACAGGTTTGTTGTCGCTAACACATTTGAACGAAATGAAAAGCACTTAAACCTCCCTGAAAATAGCGCTTCCGATTGGCCACTGCCACATGCTGGAATTCCCAAAGGAAACATGTGAATGAATTATTACATGAATAGAGATGGGATGATGTCATGCATGATTTGCAATTAAAGGGTATTTGAGAAATTTACATGAGGATGTGCTGTGACAGTTTTCTCTCGTGTAAAAATTGTAGTTTACTAACATAATTTCTTCACATTTATGACTGAAAAATTGTGATTGTTGTGATCTCCCACACATCTCCATCTCCCCCTCCATTATCAACTTTTACCAAATACATGCAATGTTGGTCATTTGTGAAAATATTTGCCCAGCTCTATTTTAAAACAGGCTACGCAGATATGTCTGTTTAGCACCATGGTGACCCACCATTGCATGCTGGCCCAGCAAAGCATGTGCTATTCATGTACAGCTGAAGTTCTGGAGTGGAATATAGCAAGAGAGAAGACCAACACTCCAACATTATTAACTCTGAAAATGCGTCTGCTCCTCTCCAGAGAATTGGCTTAGCTATTGTAATTGTGAATGGAAGGAAACAGTTGACATCAGGAAATACTAATTTAAATAGAGACTGTATTATAATTTAGAAGTGGCTGGGGGAAAAACCCATCAAAACTGTGAATAAAAGTAATATTGAAATAGTAATCTAATTGAATAAAAATATTGAATTAGATAGAAGATTACCTGGAACAGCAGTTCATAGGTCCTACAGAACAGACATGTCTCCCCATTTGTCTCGCATTCTGTTCTCCCCTGTCCTTCCTCACTCTTTTCCCTTCTCTCTCTTTCTCCCTTTCCCTTGCCTCCCTCCCCTCCCCCACTCAATTCCTCTCCTTCACTCTTGCTGTCTCTAATTTTGGTTCTTGTTTGGCATATTTAACTTGAATTCATGCTCTAGTGATGATGCATTTTCACTCACTGGTCTGGGAATATTGGTAGCTCACAATGTGTGTATTTATGTTTTTGTCCAATCTAAGTCACTCTGGATATGATCTTCACTTTAAACAATGTACACATTTTTGTATGTATTTGATTGTATTGGTTTGCCATTCCCATGGAAACCAATACAATACGAGTAATGCTAGGTAATATTTTTGAAGTAAAACGATGCACACTCATGTACTCGGCAGCAGGTAACTACAGTAGTTGCTTGTGATGCTTTGTCTAATGACAGGATAGCGATATTTCTCACTGTCTGTCCCTCCCTCCCTCTCTCCCTCCTTCTCCGTTTTTTCCGCATGCAGGTGTCTGGAGCTCAATCCAAATAACCTGCAGGCTCTAATGGCTCTGGCCGTGAGCCTGACCAATATAGGCATGCAGCAGAGCGCTTGTGAAGCCCTGCATTCCTGGATCCAACATAACCCCTGTTACAAGCACCTGCTCAAGACCAACAACCAACTAAGCAGCTCACCCACAAACCAACAAAGGATGCCCCATACCTCTGCCCAGGGAAGGTATGCCCCTCCCTTCCTTATCTTCTCTTATGAGAGAATTCTCTTAATGATATTTTATTTAAGATGTGAATTGTGCTGATTCATCTCCTGAGCTCCTGATCATTTAATACAACCAAAATATGAATACTGCAGAGAAGCATTTTGTAATCATTCCTCCAGTTTTATTTGTGTACTGCTGACATAGCATAGTCATCTTATATCTGGTTATTTGAGCACCCTATGTCATTCAATATAGAGGAAATCAGCCTGTGAAACAGAAAAAAAATAATATTGTGTATTATTTAAAGGTCCCAAACCCCAGATGAAATGTGCTTCACAGAATTAAATAAACTTTTGATTGTAAAAAGACTACTCAGTCCAGCTTTTACAATTCAGGTTCTTACACATCTCCCTGCTGTTCTTAGAAGGTAGGCTTTACCCTGAAGAAAATTATAAACTTACATGTTAAATTGCATTATATTATTTTGGCAAAAAACTGAATGTGGGAGAACTAAGCTCAATTACTCACATGCCACATGATTCCTGATTAGGCATTCATCTCACCACAATCACCTGTGGGGAACTGATGGTCAAGAGGTACTGCACCTGAGCTGGACTGTTAATTGATCTACAGTAGCCCCTTGCCACATGACTGGTGTAGACCTCTTTAATATGGACCCCCTGATGGCCTCCCAAGTACCACTCACCATAAGGAATTATAAGGAGTTAGATGGTTGAGATGGTCATCATATGTGGAGTAAGATGACTGAGAGTCATAATGTGGAGTAATATGGTTCTGAGTCCTGTTTCTGCCTGTTGTGACTCAGCTCCCTTTTGGTGGAGGTGAAAGAAGTATTCCTAGAGGCTGCTCAGCTGAACCCAGATGTAATCGATCCTGACCTGCAGACAGGCCTTGGTGTGCTTTTCAACCTCAGCTCTGAGTTCAACAAAGCTGTGGAAGCCTTTAATGCAGCCCTTTCCGTGCGACCAGAGGTAATACACTCAGGCCTATGGACACACACATCACCCAGCAAATCCATTTTAAATGTACTACTGAGTGCACAAAATGAACATTGTTAATTTTATTCATCATGACAATTAAAAACTTTTGGAAAAGTGGATGTTAGTGTGAAGTCTATGCTGTAGTGTCTACAAACCTGTACAACATAGCCACACCCTGAGTTTTATTAGAAGAAACCAGTAATTTGACAACAAAACAGTTTTATAGAAAAGTGACTGTTGTATTTTTAGACATAGACTTATAGATTACATAATATCTATAAATTATTGATATAATTTTACCGGACCGTGATTTGGTCACTCTGTAATTAGTGAAGCTTAGTGCCTTTTCCTTCAGTGCAGATAGTGCACAAATAAACTGACAAGATTAACTAAAATCAACAAAATTTCATCTGTTGGTATCAATTCATCGAACAAAACTGAGTGGGCTGTCACACCCTTCAACTTGTTGCACATTCAACCATCTAGAATCCCTACTATGCGTATAAACATGTTGCTAAAAAGTATTTACCAATCACTGCCCACACTCTTCTTTGTAGTGTTACCAACATGATATGTGATTGGTGGACCTCCTGTGTTTTTAACCACTACAGTAGCATGATGGCTGCCTTATCCATATTTAATCATCATGGACAGTAACACTTCAGCAATATGTATTGTTGTCATGTCTTTTTTTCCCATTTGGTGAATAGAGTATTTAAATTTTAAAACCTAAAAAGGTTGTTTAGAAGCAGTAGATGCAACCTAATTACAAATGATGAATTATTACCTGTAGTCATCAAAAGGTCAAAAAGTACTGTGAGTACTGTGTGTTCCACTCCCCAGCAGGTGGAATAATTACCAAGTCAAATCCAGAAGAGACTTTGCAATATGGGTGAGGATAGCTTATATAATGGGACAGCACTGAATTCAATAATATACTTAAGTATAGCCTTGTTCCATTTAAAGCAGCAGTGGTCTTAGATATTCCAGTCTTATTTGGCCTAATGTATAGTATACTGATATAATTAGCTCATTTTGCGAATGGAACAGCCCAATACACACTGTAAAAAAATATTTTGTATGGAATTCATGTTACATCAATTAAAAATATGCTTCCCATCTTTTAATTTTCAGTTCATTTTCCCTGACAATATAGCATGATGAAAAGTTATTAATTTCACTCAGTGGCTAAATGTGTGGAACTACCCACTGTTGGGTTAAAAACCAAAAACCCAACAGAATTACTCAATACCTTTAACCCAGTCGTTGGGTTACTACACGCTGTATCTCGAGCTGTGATTTTGTCTCTAGGACTACCTGCTGTGGAACCGCCTCGGGGCGACACTGGCGAATGGGGATCGCAGCGAGGAGGCGGTGGAGGCCTACACCAAGGCACTGGAGTTGCAGCCCGGCTTCATCAGGTCCCGCTACAACCTGGGCATCAGCTGCATCAACCTGGGCGCTCACAGGTCAGGGCCAAAGCACTGTGACTCAGCAGGGCCGACACCTGTCATCTGTCTCCCAATGTGACTACACTTTGTGTTAATTCCCACGATGCTGTTGCTCTGAAGGGTACCCTTTGAGTGCTAACCTACCGTATACAGCACTGGTACATTCACTGATAATAATAATAATAATGACTTGCATTTATACAGTGCTTTTTGTATACTAAAAGTACTCTACAGTGATGAGGGGAGAACTCTCCTCAGCTACCACCAATGTGTGGCCCCCACCTGGGTGATGCATGGCAACCATTTTGTGCTTGAATGCTCACCACTTTAGTGATCACAGTGAATCAGGACCTCAGTTTATCATTTCATCTAACAGACGGCATCTCCTACAGCACAGTTTAAGATACAAATTGAGTGTAAGACCATTTTATGAATGAGGCTCCAGATGAGTTGTATTTAAAATGTGATAGAATGTCTTACGGTACAATGTATTACATGATAAAGATATCATGATAAAAATATAATACCCTGTTGGTGCAGTCACATTATTGTTCGAATTGAAGTTTATTTGACATTTATATTCCACAGGTGCATAATATGTCACTTTAAACCAGCGTAAGCAACCTTTTTTTTTTTGGTTATTTTTATAAATCAAGCAAAAGCACAATCTCAATATTACATTTAAGTTTAAATCCAAGGACAGTTTTATAAATGAGGCCCCAGAAGTTTGCTGTACAATGTGAGTTTTGTGATTATGGGCTGAAGTGTGAATCTATTGAAGAAAGAATTAAGTGTGAATAACTGATAATCTCTTACAACATGACAGGGAGGCAGTGAGCAACTTCCTGACAGCCCTGAACCAACAGAGAAGGAGCAGGAGTCACCAGGTCATGTCCAGCAACATCTGGGCAGCCCTGAGGATTGCACTCTCCATGATAGACCGACCGGAACTCTTCCAGGCTGCCAACATTGGGGACTTGGACCTACTCATGAAGGCCTTCAATGTGGACATATGACCTTGAGCGCCTGTCACATGTAATAAGCCAGGAATCCAAAGTTGTGTACATATTCAAAGAAATCTAACTGCCTTTTCCCCTTTCCTTTACATGGTACAGAAGTAGCCATTTTGAAAAGCACATTTGCAAGCATAGGTTGAGTGCTTGAAGACACTATTGCAATGTTTTTGCACTGCGATTAGGGACTTCCCTGAAGAGCATAAGGATTTATGAAGATAGTACAAGTATGCCTTACAGCGTTCCACCTAAATGGTTGTGTACAAATTCAGTGGAATGTAGAAAACTGAGGCTAATGCCGCTAAGGCCCACATGGGCTTCCCAGGTCATATATTTCATGATGGTCAGAGTGGTCCAGACACTGAATCGATTGAATGCAAAGCTCAGCTTCTGTGCAGCAACAGATTACCTGTTTCAATTCATGGGAATTTTCTTTGGAGATTATTGTATTCATTGACTTTATATTACTGTTTCTCTTCAATAAGTTATGAAGGAAAATAGACTGCATGGAAACTATTTCCAAATGATAATTCAATGAATCATCTCATTCTACCTTCCAGGGATCTACAAGCAGAAAGCCTTACTTAAAATGCATGCCAATCATTCAGATTTTCCTTTTTTACAAGCTACGCTAAACACTGAACATGAGACCCCTCTGGCACATTTAATTTAATACTGAAAGCCATGTCCACCTTTACACGTGACTGCTCCTACGTAAGTCTCTACAAGAGTGTTCTCAATGTTCAATAATGACTCAGGTTTTTTATTTATGAATTTATTTTTATTTTGGTTGCTCTCCCTCTGTAACCCACTTAAGGCCAGTTTATAGTCTAGCAACAGTGTCGCTCAAATTAATTAGTGGAATATTCATGAATGTTCTATCGTCGCCCTACATTGACAGAGGCTGTTGTCGTTGGTAAAAAGTATAAACACACTACAGCAACATTCCAGCAACAGCTGACACTGAGAGGATAATGGAGGAAGAAGCAGCTTTAATACATGTGATTATGTCTGTTGCTCCTCAAAAGGAGAAAGCATACACTGAAGGCATATTTTTGTGATATAGCCTAAGTACAAGGGAGCATTCGGAGGAGTACAATTCTCTAGTTAGAGAATGCTTGAGGTTCAAAGATGTGGATTTCACCAGAATGCCACTGAGCTTATTTGATCAGATTATGTCACTTGTTGTAACAAATCTGCAACACAGGCTAACTCACAAGCCAATATCGCCCACTGAAAGATTAACCTTAACCCTATACGATAATGTACGTAGGCTACTGTTAATAACATTGGATTTGTTAATAACATAAGTTGCTGTTAAAGCAAATAACTTCAGTACATTCACAGGAGTAGCCTACGTAAACGCTTGCTATCTAGATTGCTCACCACAAATGTGTCATTGTAACTAGCCTATTCACAACACCAAATATTAACATTGGTAATTTGTACTGTAACATGGCTGCAGCTGCTTCCTGTGTTGGATTGTAGCCGAGCATCTCATTATCAACAGTCTAGCTAAGCAATCATTGAAATTACATTGTTATCAATAATAATTGTAAATTGTGCCGATTTGTAATGCTATTCACATGCTTGCTAGGCAGGACAGTTATCTAACCTGATAGTCTGCTAAGGGGCTGCCTTACATTATACAAGTTGCGAGCTCCTGATTTTTCTAATTGGGATTCAACTGGTTTACGGGCCCATTGTTTTTTTAGATGTCAAAAAAATTTGGGGACAGTCGGCTTGAATTCATCAGGTGTGAGTGGTCATGCGAGCCGATTCTGTGTTTCAATTCCTGTTGACCAATCAGGAGGTTGCTCTGTGTATGAGGTTTTGCCCACTCTGTTTTGCCAACTGTAACGTCATCTGATCTGGTCGGGAGCTCGTATAGTCTATTCAATCATCTGACCGGTTGTCACAATCGGAACCTTGTTAAGTGTGAGAGGGTATCTGATCTCACAATGTTGTAACCCGTGAGAAAATCGTATAATGAACACCTGCCCTAACTTGTTACCCAAACAAGATGTTCAAAATAGCTAACATTACTTTGTAAAGACGTGCTTAATCAATAACAATCTGTGACCAGGCGTTCTCTTTCTTAAAATAATCCTTGTGTACAGTGCAGTCATAGGCTATGCATATAGACCACATGGGTAGGCTACCCCATGACCGCTCTTAGACATTTTTTTCACAATAGTCTGTCAGCATCCAGTGTATTAGTTAGCTAATGTGCTAGCTAGCCCCAGAGGCAACAAAGGGGTCAGAGTTCAATGTGTTTTCTGTCTGGGCAACATTCTCAGTGACCTTCGCAGCAACCTAAGGGCGACAGTCGCCCAAAGTATAAACCAAATGTTGCTAAAACCAGTGACATCCATCATATGTCGTCGGTCGCAGCAACACTGTCGCTGGACTACAAACTGGCCTTTAATATATGCAGTATTGCACTTAAAAACTTCCGTAAAGGGAACCTCCACTGGGGAAAAAAGCAAGCTTAAAATGCAAGGTAATTAAGAATATCTTTAATTTGGTTTCCAGATCAAACCTAACTTTTTGATATTTGCATTTTAAAAAGCTGACATCTTTGTTTACAAATACAGTGAATAAATGCCCTTTGGAATCTTAGTCTCACTCTGGGATCTCTCCTTTGGTTCTTTGTATCTAGGGCTGTATTGCTAACAGTCACTGATTTGCATGAGCATATTCATATTTGTATCACATGAAGGGCATATCTAAGTAGTGCCCTGCATCAGTAGTTCTTTCTTTAAAAGAAAGATGAAGCTGGTAGTAAACATTCCATTAGATGTGTTGGCTTATGTAATAATTCTCACTGAGTTCATAATCCATTGGAGGCTCCCAATAAATACCTAGTCCTCGGTATTTGTTTAAAAAAAGAATAATAATAATTCTGGTTTATTAACCAATAACTGGTTTATTTTTGTTCAGTTAAATAAATCTCTTAATTCTGTGTTTTTCAAAGCTCACTTAAAGCACACAACCAATGTGGAATAAATTCCAAGAAAGTTACTCAGAAAGTGGCAGTTTTAAAACATAAAGGTGAAATATATTCTGTGAAAGACCATAGACCGTCTGCAGTCTGTTGAGTGAACAGTGAGCATTTTAAATATTCAACCCTCATGAATGATGTAGAACATACCTCTCTGTATGCTTAAAAACGTAAAGTAATTATTTACAGGAACTAGCACACCTTTAAATTGGCTCAACAGCCCTGAGGATATGGATATAATTAACACAAACTCCCCAGTTCTCAGTGACAGTTCACTGCTGTAAAACAGTGCCACTGGAAGAGCTCTGGCACAAAGTCAGTGTGAAATCACCCTGGGACACCCTGCTGTTACAATGAAATGACCAATGCAACATTCACATACTTTTCTTTTTTAGCACAAATGATGTTGGCAATTAGTTTATTCTAGTCAAATGTAATAAATGTCTTTTATTTTTTTCCTATTTTAGACAAAAGACCAAAAGCACAGTTTTTATTATTAAGTAATTAATAAATTTATTTATTAATTAATTAATTAATTTATTTATTTATTTATGTTAAAAAAAAAAAAAAAAAAACATTTTCTGCAGCCCTTATACTAGGTTTTAAACACCAGAGAAGTCATGATTCTTTGACTTCAGTGTTTCTTGTACTCTGGGGCCGATCCTGAATACTTAATAATTCATAACAGACACTACATTCATGAAGACATGGACCTAAAGGTGTTAGCCGGTAGCAAATATGTGATTATTATTTGTTTTTATTTATTCTAAACAGTATAAATGAAAAAAAAAATCTCCCTTACAAGTTTATCAGCCTATTCATGTATTAACAAAAATAAAGCACACCTAATATTCATTCATATACTGTTTAAAAACAGTGTAATAAAGCACATATGTCTGACTGCATTGGTTTGGATATTGGTGGTGCTCGCTGGTCAACAATGTTTGTATACTGGAACCTAAATCATATTCAGCCACTGAGGTCAGAAAGTGTGAATATGGTTTGTGGATTAATTTACAAATCAGTGACTTATATGTATGCATTCCACTTATATTGTAAGTCAAATGTATGTAAAAAATGATACCAAAAAGGTGATTTTTCTTCCTCTTGAATAACAGCCATCTTGAAAAGTTTCCACTTGACTTGTGTTTAGGACACCTCCGAATAGCTGCACGCAGAATGTTTATAAACTGCAGCCTTTCTGTGCAGATCTACGGGATGTTAGATCGCTATGAACTATGGGTATAGCAACTGGAATGTGACCAGTGGAAGCCAGACTGATGCTCTAGCATCGGCTATCATAAAGCTATTTGTAACAAAACATAATGGATTATAAAAAATATCTTTATATACCACGTGAAACTGTTAAAAATATAATGAAGTGGATCGTGTTATATAAGATAATTTTATGATAGGTTAAATCAGGTTATACTTTTATGTCATAGCCAAAATAATTTATTGTGAACAGCAACAAGGTAATGCCATCACAGATGCAGCCAAGTAAAGAGGTTTCTTTCAACACATATTTAAATGAGTGTTTTTCTATATCTGAAAAAAAAAAAAAAATCTAAATCAGGTTCAGAATAAATGTAAAAATCAGTTACCTGCCTATCCTTTGCTCTGATCAGTAGCTGCCATGGCACCAGATACAAGGACAAAAATTCATAATGTGCTACATTGTACTAAGTCCTTCTGTAAATTTGTTGTCAAACCGTGTAGATGTTTACACTGTTAAGATCAGTGCCACATCATGTGTTTCCATTTCCCTGTATCAAGCTGAAACCACAGCTTAGTCAATATCAAAATAGGCAGATAAAACAAGATTATATGTTCAACCAATTGCATATATATTCTGTTAGAATGTACAGGACATTGTAGAGTAGAATACAAAGCAATGAGTTGATCTGGGATGTCAAATTTTTTTAGGAGAAACTTTTTTACCATCTCAGGTGAATAAGTTTAATGCATGTTTCCTAATGTTTTTAAATAATAACCTGAAAGTGATGCTGCATGCACAAACTTTACATTTATTTTTGAAAGTCGATGTAATTTTGTATGCACAAGATTACTAAGCTAACTTTATTTAATTTCTACTTGAATACAAGAAAAATATAATTAAGCAAACATATCTCATAGTACTTTCTGACCTTTATTTACAAATAAAAGTATATTATACTTGAAAACAATTAGAGGATAATAGATTGGTCTTAATATACAGTAGTAACTACGTAACAATATCATACACTTAGACTGTATTAAATGCATACTGTTGACAATAGAGTCACATTTTACATAAACAGGCAGTCCCATACAATGTACACTGTAAATACACTAATTACAGATCCTCATAGCTTTAAAGTACCATATATTCTTGAACTATTAAATAATCATAATTCTATTGGAAAAGCAGGAAATAATGTAACAATTGAGCCCTAGTAGTAATTCTGAAAGCATGTGTATATCTGTGGCATTACACAGTGCCAATGTAAATGCAATGTAATTATACAGTTATGGGCCATTTGCAAAGTGGAATCAATTTATAAAGGTTTCAGGCATCTATGAAATAATTATTTTAAAATAAAGGTTGTTATATATCCAGACAGTCTCAGTTTGTTTATTCTTGTATCCTGATTGATCATCCTAGCACTGCAATGAACTTCTGTACTGGCAATTCAATCCATCATTCAGAAAAAGAATTTGCACATGGTAGTGGGTGTGAAGATTAAAACTGGTATAGCTGACATGGTATTTAGGGGAGAGCGGGGCAAAATATAACATGGGGTAAAATGTAACACAAACTTTTTAGGTAGATGCATCAAGTTTGAACAATATATTTCAGGTTAAACACGCATTATCCTTTCTTCATCTCCAATGAACGGTGGGAGAGTTCAATAAATATTTGAAGAGATATTGCCAAAAGTCTGTTTTGGCTATATTCAAGTGAATTGGAAATGTTTTTGTCTACTGTATTGTGTGTGTACGTCAAGGAATCCAAATGTATGTAGTCATAAACAGTCTCTTTAGCGACTTGCACATAGCATGCTAGCTTGGTGGGATAGCTAGCCTGGCAAAAGTACAGAAACCCCATCCTGTGGGGTTAAAGCAAACGGGGTTGTTAGCCTGCTGTCAAAAGACTATTTATTAACCAATTGATTGGATTTGTTCAACTCAGACCGGATCTTCATAAATATATTTAACTCAACTTTAACTTTAGGCTACGTGGTGACATGTGACACCAACTGATACAACTGTTCGGATCAAGGAGACATTAGACAGGAAGCGGAGAATAATGTACAGTCTTGTGATATATTTTCACCAATATAGGTAGGCCACGAAAAACATATACATGTAATCAAAAAATAAATGAAAGACTTTATCATATAACATAGAATTGTATTGAATTGCCTAACTTTGTGTCAACTTTTAAAGCTATTAAGACTGTTAGGTGTACACAATATTTTTTACCCCAACCTCAGGGTTACAGGTAACATTTCACCCTCTGTACTTTTGGTCAGATTGCTAGTGAAAGGTGTGTCCCCAAAATTTCACTGTGGTGTGTAATTATAGCCAATGGATATAGGTTGTTTGTATTTAAAATGGTTAATTTGGCTCAATTTTCAGAATTGAGCCAAATACAAAAATCATTAGATATTTCCCTGCTCTCCCCTACTAAATGTTGCTTTCTCTGTGGTAAACAATACATAAGGTACATGTGGTAATATGCGAAACTACATAATACATGAGGTAAATAATAACACATGTTTAGTTGAAGTAATTTAAGTATTTTCAACTAAATATTTAAGTATTTTAGTTGAAGCCTATCAAATGCTTTCATTATACTTTCAATATATACGTGGACTACAGAAGAACCTGGATACTGAGTTTCAGGAAATTCTGCTTGCTGAAGTGGTATACATAAAACTAGCATATAACTACTTACAGTAAATGTAGTAAGTACTTTAGAAATATTGAAAGTATTATTTGTAGCAGCAGTAAGTACTGTCAAGGAATACAAAATGTTTGTTCAAAGCTATGTGTTAAAAAGTCAAGAAGAACAGTATTCAGGGGGATTGACAAATTGGTAGTCAGGATGCTGGCACATTATGTTGTCTGAATAAACACAGAACTGATATTACAAATAATTATTTCATTAAAAATGAATAACACATACTGGGATCTGATTTCCTGAGATTACTAATCATTTTTGGTGGAGTGAACTTCTGTGAAGTTCTCCATTCATTAGATTTGTAGGCATGAGTTCCTAGCTATGAAATCCACTGATCAGAATTCTGACAGGACCGCAGAAATTGAACAATAAAATATCAACAAGGTTTACTGTTAAACCACCTACATGATAGTTAGCAGTACAAATGGATACAATATGTGTCGTGAATGTTTCAAGGTATTCCCATTTTATTGAACAGAAGCATACAGGAATGGCTGCAGATTACAGCACACTTAGGATATGAAAGTACATGCAGTAGTTGCGTTTACCAGGTATATCAGGAGAAAACTTACTAAAAAAGTCAACAGTAAATATTTGCTGAAGAAAAAATAAGGTATGTAAGTAAAAATTTGGGACAAGGACAATGAAAACAATTGAATTTACCCTTCTGAATTCTGTTAGAAAAAAAAAATACTGTTTAATCGTACATTCTAAATATTCAAATGTGGACTTTCAGTGCATGTGCAAGCAGTACAAATAAATGGCTAGGCAAACTATTTTACCAAATTCTCATGGTTTCAGTGGCAGCCATACATGCCCAACCCATAACACTACCTCCATCATGTTTCACAGATCAGAGGGGGTGCTTTGGATCATGAGCAGTATCTTTCTTTATCCACACTTTCCTCTTTCCATCACTTTTATTCCAGAACTCCACAGTTTTTTTAATTAACTTTTTTTTTTTTTTAGCAATCTCTGATCTGGCCATTCTAGCCTTTATGTTAACCATAGTTTGCATCTTGTGGTGAACCCTCTGAGGTTATGCTGGTCTAGCCTTGTCTTTGTGGTGAAGTATAAATCAGGCTTTACTGCTGACTTGGCAACTTAGTTTAATTATTGCTTCATCTAGTCTCTCTCCAGTAGCTCACAAAAATTTCCATAACAGCAAAACCTTTCCCAAAGGTTCCCAAAAAGATCTGAAAATCTTAATATTAAATATTAATATCTCATATTAAATGCCATCATAATGGCCACTAGGAGATTCATTTCCCTATAACCTTAAAAATGAGGGCTTTTCTTATAGTTTTTAAATTTGATGTTTCCATCTGAATCTTGCATCTCTTGTAGGTCAGGCATACTACTTTTCATCCCTGGTCTTTTCTGAATATTCTGGTCTTTTGGTAATTTAACTTTGATCTTGGCACATTCTTGGGTTTATCTTCGGAGAGACAAGCTGAGTGGTTTTTTTAAGTAATTTATTTTTTTTATGTCAGTTACATTCATTGTTTAAGGTAGTTCGACCTTCATCATTAGATTAGACGTTGATTACTGTAATTTAAGAAATCTCCTAATTTTAATCAGGTTGTGAGTTGTACATTTTGAAAAAGGTTGCTCCGCCTATCAATTAATTTTGCAATTTAATTAATAATTAACATCTTTGATAATTTAATTGCAAAATTCACTGATAGGCAGAGCAACCTTTATCAAAATGTTACAAATTAAATTTGTTTTACGTGTTGGATAAATGAGGGGTTTTAACTGCTGATGAACTTGTGTTCGGTTATCAGATGGCTGAACATTCCCTGGCAGTAGTCCTTGACGCCTCCATTCCTACATCCGGGAGAGTGTTCTTTCTCTGTTCAACAGTTGAAAAGGAGTTTTTTTTCACAATTGAAAGTATTCTTCTGTCATCTACTACAATGGTCTTCTGTGGTCTACTAGGTTGTTTACTACTGGGGAGCTCACCAGTGCATTCTTGCTTCCTAAAAATGAATCAAACAGTTGATTTTCTCACACACACACACACACACACACACACAGTGTTTCGGGTATGTCTCAGATCTCAGTGGCATTGGCACTTTGGATTGGACATTGGATCCTTATGTTGAGATCTGGCAGCAACAGTCTCCAAATGCAAATGCACACAACCTCAAGACTTCTTGTTAGCTTTCTTGTGCATGAACTAATGAGGTAACAACACACAGTAGGCCAAGATACAGTTGATCAGCCAACTGCTCAATTACTTTGGGTAACTGGGGGGATTCACACACGCACCCCCACACACGCACGCAAGTGGTTTTTCACCAACACAAAGCCGTGAACACAGAAAAGGCTGTAAGTTTTTTTTTTAATGTGCTAAATAAATGATATGTTCATGTAAATTTTCCACTTTGTTTCTGCAAGTATTCAAGTTTTCAGTGTTCTGACATTCCTTGGCTGTCTACCAGAAATGTGGAGAATTGCACATAGTAGCATTGTGCTACCTGCTGACTCTAGGTTACACAAAGTGAAAGAGATGTACATTATTGCAGTCAACTGTAAAATAATGAAATATGCAGCAATGACTCTGAAATCTCCAATATCACTTTCAGCAAAAGAAAAATAAAGAAAAAAACATGAAAATGCCACATTGTAATATGTGAGAATATGTTCTAGAAGTAATTCTACTTCACTTTGTCACTGTAGATGAAGATTTAGGTAACAAAGGGGCGTAAATAATTGCTTACAAACTGGGAATTAAAAAGATTGCTTAAATAAACAGTAATGCAATGCATATAGAAATTATACACTTCCATCCAGGCAAATGAAAAAGCTGTGGCTTTAAGCTACTAAATATCTTTCAAGAACAAAATACATTGTCAATTTTTATCTCGTACCAAAGATCTTGTTATAAAGTGCTTTTGTCTAAAAATGAAAACACCAGAATCATAGCTTCAAGGAGACATTAATCTCAAAATATTAATCTAACTTTAATCCTCAGTCCTTAAATCAGACTGGTTGATGTCACATATTGCGTAACTAACGATTTCTAAAGTTTTCCCTCAAAGATCAATGTAATTCATATTTAAATTCAAGCCATTTAAGTGTCCAGAAAATTCCCATCTCTTTGATTCAGTATATATTTCTTGCGTAATATGGGTTGCTCACCTGGGGCCTCATTTATAAAACGTACTTATGATCAATTTTGATCTTAAGTATGACTTACGCAGAAAACCACGTATAAGTAGTTATTTATAAAACCTTACTTTGACGTGGAAATGATCTTATCTCTACCCAAAGTCTAGACTTGATGTAAGTGATTTTCCTGCTGGTTATGTAGGGGTATTGCAGTTTGGGACGCATATGCGTCCAAGCCTGTGGTGAACTTTGCATTAGCTTTATGAACAATCTGATAGGAATTATCAATTAAAGGTGTGAGGAATTAATTGGCAGACGCAATGTGTTTTGAATTAAAAACAGGATGCGATGTTCTATATATAATGTGTCAAATTAGAAAAAAGTAACCATGGCTGTTCTTGCGTAATTGGAAGACATTGAAAACCGTGCTTTTAGAAGGGAGAGAGTTTTCAGAGACCGGAATGACTTTTTTGCGCATGATGATCTTCCAAAAAATTTGCTTTTCTCTTTTGGTCCATGGTTATTCCTGACTAAACCCTCATTTGTGCTAGCATTATATAAGGGGAAATCGCTGATTGTAAGGCAGTTCAGGTGCTGTAAATTTTAAGTTAATTTGAGATTTATAAATCACAGGTGCATAAGTTACAAATGGGCTTCTTAGAACCTGCGTAAGTAAATTTTTTTTTGCTCAGTATCTTTTATGAATCGAACGTAAGCACACCGTCGGAAATGATCTTAAGAAAAAAAAGTATAAATCTAAGAACATTTTAATAAATGAGGCCCCTGCTTTTGATTGCAATTTCTAAATACGTATTATGGGAGGTGTTTTTGTATTTTGTAAAATGTGGCATGACAGTGTATTCTTGACCATCCCTGATTGCATCTGTGTACGTTTCAACATCACCCTAATATCATATCTCATTCAAAAACAATACTTTGCCCCTGGTGGTATGTCTGAGGAATATATTTAATTGTCAAACTCAGAGAATAAGTGAAATAATGTGCTGGGTAAGGTTTTACTATTTGGCCTTGTTGGACATTTTCTTCTCTTTCCCATAAGAAAACTATCTAATACCAAAGTATGTGATCGAGACTAAACTTGATATGTGATGTTAAGCTACCAGGCTCAGGACCCACCTCCCCTGAGGAAAAAAAAAAACATCAAAATAATTGAACAAAGCAGTGAGCAGAAACACTTCTATCTGCTTGGCCACGCCAGTGTTTAAACAGTATTTCAATGCTTATCTTTTGTGTGTGTGTGTGTGTGTGGGGGGGGGGGGGGTTTTGTTATTTTCGTGTCTTTCTTGTTCCACCACTTCGGGCTCCATTAGCATGTCTGGTGTGGGCACTTGTATTAAAACTGACACCTCTGCTTTCTTCGCGGTTCAACCCCTGTGGTATCCCTAGGTCCATATGTGATGGTTCAGCTTAGCTCCCAGAGAGTCGATGGTAAAAGTACAGGTAGCCCCAGTCCTTTGGAGGCTTCTCTGACAGGCAGACTTTGTGGTCATTGTAGATAATCCATCTGGGGGGGGGGAGGGTGGGGAGGGGAGGGTGGGAAGGCCAGGACATAAAAGACAAAATGGCCATGAAATCCATTGCTCAAAGTTACTTGTCTTAATTAACAATATTAACACTGAAGAATATTTGAGGTTTTATTTTTCAAGCCAAACACTTCATAGACCTTTTACCTTTACGTGTGACCACAATTTCTACATTAAGATTTGACAATAATAATAATATACAGTAAACATATTGTGCCCTAATTTTGTAGTGTGCAAACACAGCATCTCCTTAGCCTCCGTCTGGTTTGGTAGTTTTGTGGTTTGCAAGGTGACTGCATCAGCATGGGTTGGCTGGTGAAATTGAGAGTATGTGTAAATGAAAAACACTGGCGGTGTGCAAATTTGATGGCAGATATTATTAGCATTTTAAACCACCGAGACCACCTTTGAACTCACATGATTTGTGCTACTGTATACTGGTGGCTTACCAATCCAAACATATGAACGGAATATATGGGGCAGACAACCCATCACACAAGACTGTGGGGTGGGTGTTGACAGAGACCATTTCGATACAGGTCGTATTGTGTTTGATGAATAAATGTATGCATGTACAGTAGAATCTATAAGCAAAGGGAGAGAATGTTGTTCAGAACTGAAATGTTTCTATGGTAATTTCACATTTTCTACAATGTGAATCACTGGAATAGTTTCTTAAATTGCTGTGCCTTATTTGTTAAACAAACTATATCTCCCCACTGGTCCATTATGTATGCTAGGATTAACGTGTGAGAAACAGTTGCAATGTAAAACGAAGTATGCTGCAGGGTTTTAGCTGGAAAGAAAATGAATAACTGGTGCTGGCGTCAAACCTGGTACGGATTAGTTCGGTTTTGTTTCTCTTTTTTATTTTTATTTTTATAAGACCAAGTCAGTCCCAACATCCAAAAGATCCCAAAAAATCCCACGGATGGCTGCAGGCGTTTCGGCAGGAGGCTATGTGGCGTGGTTACGGGCATGACGATACTGTGACTCAAAAACGGCCGTTTCCCTCTTCAGCCCACATCGGTGCTCTGCTTGACTCCGGGAATCCTCTAAACGAGGCAAACTCAACAAAACGCCACCGACACTGCATCTTCCTGTCATGGTTTTGGGTGCTTACACCATTTCTTTTCCATCCTCTGTGCGAGGGCTGCTCTCTCAAAGTTCTCACGTTCACCAAACTATGCAGACTTGTTTTGGTTGTCATTTCTCACTACTCCTTAAGCCTTAGTTTCTTCACCCTGTACTCGGGTCACTAAAGCTTTTTCTTTGGGACAGTCTCCCCTAGGAGTATTGTTTTTTCTTTTCGTGTATTTTTCCCCTATCCGTTTGTCTCTCAAGAGACTTAGTGGTTATTCCGCCCAGGTGGATAGCTTAAAGAATCCCTGCTCAGTTGCGTTTGGTCTCCGAAATTCCTCACTCACACTTCCAGCAGATCTTGCACAAGTTTTGAGTACCCTTTCGCATTGGCCCACCATTACACCTGTCTTCCACAGGTCCATGTGCATTTCCCTGCTCATAAAAAAATCACATGGGCATAGCCCCACCCCCAGGACCACCTGGTTCACATCACTTCACGCCAGCAACCAATCATGAAAGAAATGGAAAGATTATAGGTGTGTGTATGTGTGTGAATGTCTAATGTACTTGTAACACTACTTTCACTTTGTATCCATAAACCTTATCAACCAATATCAAACATGCAATCACATACAGTAAAACAGAGTTTTGACCATAACTGACCCACCCTCCAGAAAACCTGCAATGGTCAAAACACATTTCCTCTGTTCTATTTTTGTATTCATAAGAATCTGCAGAAATACATGTTTTTTTTTTCTGTTGCCGGCATTAGGTTGTGTAACCATGTTCACATATTCTTTCTGAGCACATATTTTCTTTCTTTCTGGCTTTTTTGAATGCATCATCCGGTTCATTACAACTCAATAATTGAGATATTCCCAATCAAACACTTCATTGTTCTAAATTGTATTCTTTAGCAATAGTGTTGATACTATGTTTTTTTTTTTTTTTAATTAAATTTCCATAGTAATTATATTTATTATCAACAGAGAGTGATTTGTTTTAGTTTAATGCTAGGGCTTTTTTGTCAGAGTTTGATACTGCATAACTGCACATGCTATTTCAAGTTTCTTACAGGTTCAGTTGACTGGGATGGACCAGTTTGCTGTCAGGCATGACAAGTGCATTAATGAAACATAATTTAAGTGTATAATATGTATTATGTTGCTGAAATAATCTGTTAAATAAAATAAATAAATAAATAAAAACAATACAGTCTGTAAGTAAGATTTAGTACTACACATTACAATTGTAAAAAATACAAATAATAAAGTTACATTTCATTCTTGTTCTAATTTCACAGGTTCTTGTTTCTATCACTAACCCTGGCTTATTTGGCCAGCTAACTCCATAAACCCACATTGATTCACCTGTAAATTATATTACAGTAAAACAACATATACGGGCACAAAAACAGTAATAAACAGTAATAAAAACAGACATGACCCTCCTTGCCCACTCCTGCAATAAACAGTTTGCCAATGTACATATAAAATATTATAAATATATAATACCCACCTTCCCTCCTTTTTAACGTGACATACGTAGTGGCCGGACTTTACCGATGACCCCATGTGGCTGATAAAGGCAAAGAGCTCGTATCCTGAACAAAGACAAGAACATTTAATGAAATGATATCTCTTTTAATGATCTCTTTGATTGTAGCAACCGCTATCTTGACATGCACACGTCTGATTCTTAAAATGCACGACCGGGACACTCACGGCCTGGGCCATCTCTGACCATGGGGCTCAAGCGCTCCTGGTTTGGGGGCGGAGATGCGTCGCCGTGTCCGTTGGCGCCGGAGAGGGCGCCCTCGTCAACCTCTTCGTCGGCCGTGTCAGACGCAGCCTCACTCTCTTCCTCGTAGTCTGGGTGGGTAAATATCCAGTCCAGAGCATGCTCAAGATTGTTGTTCTGAAAGACAGTCCAGAATGAACATTGATTTCTTTCAAGTTTCCCTGCTGGGAACCTAGTCATGTTCAAGGGTTCCTTGTCGGGCAAAATGGTTCAATCTGGAAGCTTCCACACTTTCACACCTACCAATCCATACCAGTTAGTTACCATAAAGAACTAAAGAGGGTTTCCTATTGAGACAAGCCAAATAACCTTTTTTTCTGAGAATGCGGTAGAGAAATAATTTAGTTTTCAAATTACTGTAAAGGAACAATTCATGACTGCATTGGACCAACATGTCCTTAAAGGTCAATTAAATATAGCTAAATAACCATGATAAAATCAGTAAATCTATTGGAAAATGAGATTTGGTGGATAACATTCAGCACCTAATCTTGTCATGTACAAGATGCAGGCTGTGAGGTTACTGTGCTGCTATTACTCAGTTTCTCTACCAGGACCTGCTCTGTGTGCGTTTTTTTCAAAACATCAGTTCTGTTTCTCATTTGGATGTAGAAGCAATTTGCATCTATTGCCACTGGGGTGAACGCACGTAAGATGCTGAGTAATATCAAATAATGTTCATCTAAGCCAAAAGTAAACAACAGTTTCTAGCCACTGAAATGTATGGAGGGACTATCCACACAGCAGTAAATCAGGCATACCTATAGGTCAACCAAGCTATTTATAGTACAGGTGGGTTGAACACTGAAGCATGACTACAGACAGCCAGCGCAGCACGTGAGATTTTATATTACACACACAGTCATTGGTGAGGACTCCGACTTCGCTCACAGACACTATTGTCCAGAGTAAAACAAATGACAGAAAGTCTATGAAAAGAGGATGCAGTAGGTATTACAGTAATTTATAAGATACATGTAAAGAACCCACTCATATCCCCAAGGTAATCAACAAGGTGCAAGCGGAACCAGGGCTAACCCTTTCTGTTTGCTATGGAGGAAACAAAGGTAAATAACATAAATAACCATTCAGCAGGCAGTGGCTGGCTGCTGCCAAGCTCAATCCTTGTGATGTCACCTTTTGCAAGTGCAAGTACATTAACAGAGCAGAAGAACAGTCAAACACAGTAATAGTGTTAAATTAATAATTTTTATCGACAATTTGGTCTACGTGGGACTAAACATGCTGCATTATAGTTTAAAATAGTTGTTGGTTTACATAGCACCCGGACCACCCAGACCCACTACGCAGCACTGAGAGTAGGTAGGTAGGGGTCCACAATGTAACGTTTTTGCATTTTCATTGCAATGTGAATTCCACAATAAACACATCGCAAAGGGCTGCGATATCAGACTTATGAATATTTGAGTTATATTATCAGAGTTTATATTTGTGGCACATTGAAATGGTATACTTAAATATGTGTCTCATCGCATTTCATATCATCACTTGTCACACATTTTGCCCATTATGGTGCAGCCCTATGGGATTCTGAAAACTCACTGAGACTTTAAGAGCATGGATGGACTGGTGTCTGGGGAAACCCATCGAGGTGAGGATAGCCACACTCTCCTCCGGTGGCTGGCTGCCCATGAAGGATGACAAGGTTGGAAAGGAAGGACCAGCCTCGGCAAAGGAATGCACTGCCAGGGGCTCCGCAAAGTCTGGGGAAAGAGAGTAAAACTGCACATTAGAAGCACATAGCATAGCATAACTCTTAATGGTATTGCTAAAATTGTTTTTTGCTGCAAACGGGGCCAATACAGACAGGCTGGGAGGGAAGGATTTTAAGGTTGGACAAGAAGACCCTGTCAAACAAATCTTTGTCAATAGGGGGTGCAAGAGATCATGGCATGAAGAAACTTCTAGCTATATCTAGCTATATTTAGGGTGCCTCACATCATAGGTGTTAGAACCCTGTGGTTTTACTTATATTGATTTTAACCATTCATTTATTGCTCAGTCATCAACAATTTGACCAGTGGCTGCGGGTGAAATGTGAATGGCCCAGTAGCATAGGCTAATGGGTTACCAAATTTCTCTGAAGATCACTACCAAAGGTCAGGGGTGATTCTAGCCGCAGCCCCATACTTTTGGCTTTTTTTAAACCAAAGAATAAAACTATTAAACTCCATTTAGTTACAATTATAAAAACACATCTAAAACATATTTGTAGATGCTCATGTTTAGTGGGGCCCCTTATTTTAGAAAATATATTTTACATGCACAGGGTCGTTACAACTTGTTTCCACAGCTTTACCATGCTATTACACATTGATCCCATACATTTTCTATTTTTCTAGTTTTATTACAAATATATTTAGATATTTACCTTGATAACAGTTCTTAACATGAATGCAGAACTACCAGTAAACCTGGAGAAATCTGGTATTGTCTAAATTGCCAATGACAATTCTCACTTCAGCCTTAGTCCAGTAGGTGTTAAACTAACACCTTTATTCAGTAAAGGCTGAAACCTTATATTCTCCCATCACATGGCACCACATTATTGTCAGAGCAACAAACAAAAACCAATTTCAGGGGTAAATTGTATCTTATATTTCCATGATAATGTTATATAAGCTCCTCAGCCTGGCATATAAGGAAGCTAGGCTGCCTTTCTTATATGTAGAGCTTAAAATGACAGTTGTAAGAGAGATATTGATGAGACCACAAACCCAGAGTAGCAGGAGTCTGAAATGAGACTCTTGCCATGCATGAAGAAGGTCAAACAGAGGGATACTACAGCAGTCTGAGGCACCCGAGAGTGGCTCCTTCCTAATGGGAAAAGCCAGTGTTTGCAAGGCCAATTCCTTGGTTCCTCAAGCCAATGTGACTCCTTATTACACTGTCCTGTTAGGAGCCGTGCCAATGTAACTGACTGCAGCGAACAAACAGGCACACAACCATCCTGTTTATGTTATGGTAGCTGACCACACTGGAGTACAAGAGCGCAACCTGGTCTCATTCCCTAGCATCTCTATGGTCAGACGTCAACCCAAAGACCATGAGGCCAAGATGATGATACAGCTGACATTTAAACTTCAAAAGTGTCAATTTAGTGTCAAAGCTGACCTTTACAGTCCAAATTTCATTACAGTAGAGTTATCAACATTTTTAAATAATTTCTTTCTTTGGGGGGGTGGGGGGAGTGGGCAATTTGTGAATATTAGCAGTCAGAAAATCTTTCAAACTGGAGAAAGCAACCTTCACATCGATATGTTGATGTGTTAGTGATGTCAGACCCTGCATGAGTGCAGGCTGTCAGCACATTGGGAGGTGCCTTTAGCTTTTCATGTTGTTATTTCCCTCACGCAGGCTTAAATCAGCTGGCTGAACAAATTCTGTACAGACACATGCAGTGCCTGCAAGGCTGTGACCTGTACAAATACCTGCAGAACAAAGGAAAAAGTAATCAAGCGAGCTAACTACCAAGTCTGAATAAAGCTAACAAGCTAAATCACCAGATTGTAAAGAAAATGTTTTTCTCAGTTTCATCATAGAGAAAACTAGGATTCTTTAGATCGTATTTCCCTCAGACGTCGTGTTTTCATTCCTTTCAGATTTGTTAACATTTTCGAGACTTCCGGATCAAAAAAATAGACAGCCTATGGGAGAAATCAATGGCACTTTCCTAATTTCTTCAAAATAATTTATGACATTTGGACCTTGGTTTGTATATGACAAAATAATATTTTTCACCCATATTTATAATTCAAGAAAATTCTGTGCAATTGGCTTGAGCCCCAACCCCCCTGCCTCCCCCCCCCCCGCCCCACACACACACACACACAGTCATCTCAGTCTTTCCTGAAGGAGGGCTGAACTTGCTGTGCTTTGTACAGTCACATAAAGTTTTACTGCCATCTTACCAGGCTCCTCCATGTGGGCTATAATCCAGCTGAAAGCCATCTCTGCCCCCATATTTCCTGTGTAGTATACTGCCTTCCGACAGGCCTCCATGGGGAAGCCCATCTCTGCCAGCTGCAGCACTGAGGACTCATCTATATCTGAAGCTGAAAGGTATGGCAAAGCACAAACGGAGCACGTGAGGCTCAGGCATGTGACCCAAGAACTACACAAAGACATGATACTACATTCAATTAGTCCACATGTGTTGTGCATAATGGAGGTTTTCTCTCTCCTGCTAACTCAATAGAAAGATTTCTCTAAAAGTGACTTGGTGCAGAATTACAAAATAAAAATATTTTACTTACAATCCAGAAAGCTATTCAGCAAGTTACCTGTGAACAAAACATACATGGAAAGAGATTAAACCTACACATACTGTAGGGCCTTGATTATTATCTTCAGTAACTGCTTTGAAAAGCATTTCACTCAATGTCCATTTAAATAATACATTTAAGCAATTGTTAATGAACACATTCAAATCAAGCATTTCTTTTTAATAGTTACAGAATATCATGATATTGATAACTGAGAATGTTGTAAAAGTGTACAAAATGCATGTCGTTAAACACATCTGTAGCAAAAGAATAATAACTTACAGCGCAAAAAGCATTTTCATTTGTTTGGCAAAGGATTACCACATCTGCAATGGCTAGCAAAGTATATTTACTGTATGCACCCTCTTTTCTGACAAGACAAAACTAATGATATTAGCACTATATTTTCAGACATCACAAAAAAGAGTACAAAACTTATGCATAAATCATTTGCCATCTGTTTACAGAATTAAACAGTCCTGATTTTAAGTGGCATCTGGCCCCTTGCTTTCTCTGTTTACTTGGTTTCCAGTGCACTGTGTCACTTTGACAGTGATCTCCTCGACAGGGCGATCAATCACCGGTGCACCGCCTTGCACGACACGCGAGGGAAAGGGACGGAAAAACGAGCAAGCGCCCACTTGTTTCGAAAAAATAATTCATTCTAACAATATATTATTATTATATTCAAGCAGCACTAACAGTGCATGATAATGGGTGAAATTGTGTGTGCTAGCAATGAAATGGGCCAAGGGTCAGTCAGGTACTGTTTCGGTGGTCATGTTACAAAAGAATGCATCTTCCCTGCACACCCTGACCGCAGCGGTCTATAATAGGGACCTGAAAGGGTACACGTCATCAGTTTTAACACAGTGCACCAAACTCTCTGTAAGTTCCAGGAAAAAATATGAGTTAATGGTGCAGAAATGATCGAGTGCCTTCACTGCTACATATCAATTATGTTCAGTAAAAGGATAGTTTAACTTGCTTAATAGGAATTTGAATAAGTTAATTATGTTTTTTATTTATGACTATAATCCTAAATAAATATGATGTGGGTAAAATAGAAAGCAGCTTTATAATTAATCAAAAGCAAAACCTGACAGAAAAGACAAGTGAATCTAGATTGTATTGAATTGTAGATACTGTAGATTTTTTTTAATGGTGTACCTATGAACTAATTCATTATTTTTTTTAAGAATTCAAGCTTTTTATCACATTTTATTGAGCAATATACTGCCTCAGAAATTAGACTATTCGACCATCACTGCTTATACCATTACTCCTCATAAGGGTAATGGTCTAAGCAGTCTTTGGCAGCCTCTGATAACAAATAACAACAACGCTGAGTCATCGTTATTCCAAACATATGTATTATAACAGCCATGTCCAGGGTAGATGAGGAATTCTGCATTTTCGTATTCCTCTAATACTTGAATAAGTCCATTATCAGCCTCATTTTCTTCATTGAGGACAGCAGTTTGCCAGAGATAGGCTGAGAAAGAGGCCCCACTCTAGGTCTAGGTCTAGTTAACATAATGCATAATTGAGTGGGACAGGTGTACTGCAGCTGAGACTGCGATGGTGGAGCCAGAACAGAATCGTACCTCTGCTGTTCTCAGGAATGACAATGGGTGGCGTGAGGTCAGGCAGCTCCATCTCTCCCGCCTGCAGCCCTGTGGCTCTCAGCCGAGAAAGATCCAGAAAGTCTGGCATGTCTATGGAGACATCTGCAGATAAAAATAAACAGCCATCAACTGAAAGAAAGGCCTCTGGAAACAGAACCCGATGTCTAAAACAGGGGCACATAAACCTTTTCAGCGATATAAATCCATGCTTTTCGCAACCCTAACTGATTTCATGTTTATTAATAAAAAATATTTGATAATTACTAGTTAAACTGCTGACAGTGGCCACGTTTTTAATACCTAAAAGCTAAATGAAAGGACAAAATTTCTGCAATTAACAGGCAATTAATCACAGAAAGCATAATCAAATTAACAGAATTTAAAGCTTTATCAATGAAGCATAGTATGGATAAAGTGTTCAAAGCAGCCAGACAGAAAACCGTAAGATTTTTCTTCTTATTACAGTCATCATCAGTAAGTCTCTTTTTGAAGGGACATATCAGCTACTTATCCATTTACCAAAGGGAAACTTTCTAATGCTAATATTTCTTTGTTCTGTTTATATTTTATTACAGCCAACATTTCAATAATGGTACAGATCTTTTGATGAAAAGCACCAAAAGACTAGATTGCGATGATTCGCTAAAGCCGTTAAGCAGGCTTCACGTTATCTTATGTTGTTTGACAAATACACAAATTAATTAGGCAGAATCAGCACCCTCTCATGGAGTGCAGTAGCTATGATGCACCAGTAAACATTAAAGCAGGCATTTACCTGATCATATGAAATACACTGTCAAACGTAAGCAAAGAAAATACGTTTTTAACTAGTTTAACTTTTCTATTGAGCATTTATTTGTACAAAGGCATGTTCTCCCTAGGCAACACTATAGCAATAAGGGGCAGCTCTGTGCTGCCCAAATGTTGTATGGTATAACTTTATTTTTTGTTGTTGAAAAGCTACCTTTTAACTACCCTTTAAGAGATTAAAAGGCAAACCAATCCAAATTTTGAAACTTTCATCACTTTACCCACTCTCAAGAATGAACTTTCCTTATTTTATATCAAGGCACCACTTTGGCATCTGTTCAGTTGAGGCAAATTGCACACATAGTATAAAAATAGTGCTTATCAGAATCTCAGCTGAAGTGTTGCCCTGTTAGATAGCCTTTGGCTTGTCAAATTGTGCTGTCTGGATGAAATTTTATATGAATAAATAATAAGTTTGGATTTACCACAATTACTGATTTAAACAGATTTTCATAAACATTTACAGAAGATAAATATTTATAAAAATATATAATATATTCTTAAAGTAATGTATGGATTAATAGCACTTACCTAATTTCTTGGGGATCCAATCCATTCCAAAAGTGAATTTCTTAATTTGCACGACCATATACTCAGGAAAAGAAGCAAATCGACACGTCCTGGGAAATAATGATAAATGATGAAATCACTATTCCATTTTTTTCCCCCAGTTGGGTTGTACATCACTTGTTCTGAGCAAAAAACTCTTTTACATTCAAGGATGGAGGCATCATTGAAAAATAAACAACCACATTTCATCTGAGAGGCTACTACTCCTGTTATAATTACATGATTCAGCAATCAAGCAATCAATCAACATTTTAATTGTTTGATATCTGAATGTGAATACTGGGCTTAGTGTGAAAGATGAGATAATCAGAAGAATACAAATTATATCCCCTTCTGAGAGAGGAGAATTTCTGTAACAAAAATGTTGGACAGGGAGAGTACTACACTGAAATGGCCACACTGTAGGAGGACATTTACATATACATTTAGCTAGAGAAAAGTACTCGATGCCACAATACTCCTTCACTAACCCAAGTCCCTTTGCAGACCTCAGAGCAGGGTCTTACTTACTTGACTCCGGCTGACTTGGCCTGCAGCTCAGAGCTCCAGAAGTCAGGCACATTATCAGGTTCGGTGAAGGCCTGTAAACAGGCGGTGAAGGGGATTCTCGCCCTCACTGGCACCGGCGGTGGTGTCAAGTTCTCCTCTGCCTCCCTTCTCTGGGTTTCATAGGCTATCAACTCCTCTGCAATCAAAACACAAGACTTCAGCATCCCAGCATTGTGTATTCCTGATCAATAATTTGTGTTCAGTTCATTCCGTTATACTGGGGTGACCATATACTGGATGTCAAAAAAGAGGACAAGTGTAAGTGGGTGTTATGTGTTATAATACTAGGAAATGTGTTTGTTTATATATGGTCTAGGGAACAAGCAAAACCTAACTGGACATTTCCAGGAATTTATAAATCCAGCCTCTATGGACATTTTTGGTTTGTTTGTGATCAAACAGATATATTCTACTTTATACATCTCGTAAAAAACAAAATATTTTCAGTTTTAACAATTTATTTCAGAATTTATCAACAGAACACAGAATGGTTAGCCTATGAATTTTGAAAAAAGACTAAGGTGTTTTGTACATTTTACAAAATTGCATTAACATTGAACTTTTTTTAATGATTTTGAATATTAAGTTGTGGAAAGTATGCATAAGTCAGCTAAAATTGTTGTGTGCAATGTTACCTATATAATTTGATGTATCAATGCCACAGAACCTCAGAGTGATCTAAAGACATGTGAACAGAACAGGATATGAAAAATGAAATTATTGCTAAATAATACAACGTAGAACTGTACTTGACAAAGAAGGGTCAAAACAATATAAACAATTATGGGTACAAAAGCCACCAGGTCAATGGAAGATACAAAGCAATGCAGAGTGGAAAAGAGGTGTGTCATTTGAAGAGTTGAAGTGGAAAAAATTATGATCTATTGAGATCATAATTACCATTGGTTTTATCACTCATTATTAAAATAAACTGTTTTAATAGCTGAATATGTGAGTAGCCTATATAAAAAGACTAAAGTAGCAGAATATATGCAAGAACGATTAGAGTATTTTTCAGTTACTTTTTACGTTATGAACATGTCAGAGTACCAGACGACCTCAATTCCCAAAGCACTTTCACCACCTCTAAAATCACATCATTTAGTCACATTTAATAACTGAACTAATAAGGGCCATGATATAATAATGCACATGCCTTTTATACCTGAATACTGGGCAGAAATCAGAGAGTTCACTCTAACTGTTCCCCTAAGCTTCATTCACCTTTGTTTGTGGCAGCCTCTATGGGGGCTGGAAGCCGCATGCAGTAGTCCAATCTCTGACTGTAGCGCACCTTCCGGGACTGGCAACATTGGACCCTCTCCTCCACCAGGAAGCGGAACACGTCGCTAGGATTCTCTGATCCCGGGCTGCTCCTCTGTAGACATACACAAGTCTGTCAGGATGGAATTGGCTACACACGGTGGTCTGCCATGCATGTGGGTTTTCCCTTCTACAGCTGTGAATTTACAAAGACAGTGCACTCTGGAAAAGCCACTACATTATCTCAAACCAAACAATATCTCAAACTAAAAAAATTCAGAAATGTATCCCATTGATGGATTGTTATGGGTTCAAAAAAGATGCAATTATTTTTGATTAAGATACAATTTGAGAAGCTATAATAGTCCAAGGTGTAAACAGCTATGACTTCCCTCCAACCACTGTTTGCTCTCGATATTCCACTCTGTACCCTGTGCCCACGCGAACCCTACTGCCTCTTGACTTTGCAGCATGAAGTACTGCGTTTCTCTATTTTAGGAATTTAATGAATATTTTAGGATTTAAGGAATATGAAAGATGTACTTCTCTATGTTTATGCAGAATCAAATCTTGCATTTCCCACTATTCACCATCCCTGTGATTTACAAATACATTTGTTAATCTTTACTGTTTGTCCCATAACATTTACTATCCCCCTGATGAAAATTGTCACCAGGCAACCATTTTTTGGAGAAAAAATAAATAATCTGGTGTCTAGACATTGTGGGCCAATTGTCAATTGGTGGATCCATCTGGGAATGTGGTTTTCTGCTCAGATAGACTATCAGGACTGGGCAGATTACAATTTGGAAAATATTTACTTTACAGGGCAAGGAATTAAAAAAGAAATGAATTGCCTTTGCATAATTTTTTCCATGACAGAGAGCTTTCAATAGAAATACTATTGTTCCCTAGTATGGGAGGATGTTTTTACATCAAGTATTGCTGGCAGTAGATGAGGTTGATGGTATAACAGCGCTAGCACACTGTGCTTTGAATTTCATCACAGGTACTGAAGAGTAGCCAAGTTCAAAAGTTATAAACTTTTAGATTCAGACAAGTTGAAAATAATCTGTAGATATAAAAAATGGCGCACAAAATTGTGATGTAAAGTAAACACCAGAATGTTAGCAATGCCAGCTGTCAGGAACACCCATGCAACCTCCTACCGCATCAGATCAGATGACAAGAAGCCAGATTTCAAGAGAGATTTTTTGTTACGTTACTGTCAAACACCGCCTGCGTGTAAGAGTCCCAGATCGCTCATTTGAAGAATGAGGACCCTGGGTAGATCATAAAAATCTTCTGCGGGATGTGCCTTTAGCCATATTTATCACAGTCTAAAGATCCCCTAAGAGGAGTGAAAAAATTGTGCCGGGAATCTTGCTCCCAGGCACCTATGTTTAATATCTTAAGCTGTTTTACCATTCCTGACCTTTAGAGCAAAAAGATGACATCAGTAACAGAGTAAAATCAACTCAAACTCATGAGCAAGATTCAACAATCAACTGGCAAAGACCAAGGAGGAACCATAGACACACAGACCACCTCTGCCTAGAGCCCACCATACAGACTTCCTGCAGGCAGGCTCTCCGGGGCCTCGTCATGTTGGTACGTTTCCACTACAGGAGCATCACACTTCTATGGTACCAAATCGAAATTATTACACCCGTTCCCACACTTCCACCCCTCCCCTTCCCCTCCGACACATAAACTGAAAAGCAGTGAGTGAACTGATAATACCAGTAATAAGAATGTGAGTTACACAAGTAAGTTGAATGAATGCAGATAAGAATATGGCGCTGCCAACTTTGATTAAATTGACGTATTGGACCAGTAAGAAATTAAAAGTATAGGTTTAATCCAGTTAAGCTTTTATTCCTTCAAGGTAACCTCATGCCTTCACCCATCCCAGTTAATTTAGATATTGTTTCTCTGCATTCACAAACTGACCACACAAAATTCTGGAGAACTGTTATGCACTGTCTTGATTCTGATTGTAAAAGCAAGTAATGAGCTGGCCAAAACCAAGGGCACATAGTCTTGAGGGATACATGAGCCTGAAATCAAATATGTTGTTTATAGGATTAAAGCCATCATACAAAAGAAACCAATTTAAACTGCAATTATGCGTATGCAGTGCTAGCTCATTCCAGGGGCAATCAGCAAAGGCAACAGCAGTTTCCAGTCTGGACATGTTTTAGAGGACAGGGTGACGATGAAACATTAAGTGCCATGGGTAACAGATAGGCGGTGCTAAATTTAACCCATGGGGAAAAGCTGCTTCAGAGAACCTGCTTCAGATTCAGACCATGTTCACTTTCGCCTCAGACCACATTCACTTTTAAAACTTTTTTAAAATTCCAGGGGTCATGGTGCACACAATATATTTATAGCTACCTCATGGTGCAGTGTGCAGAAATGTTCCTACAAATCTGATTTTCTTCAGGAATCATCTAACTAAAGACATCATACAGTGGCCTGTAACAACGAATAAGTCTTTAAAAAAAATTATTTGAATTGTCAAAAACAAATAAAAACTCAGATACTGATTAAACAATGCATTCCTAAATCCAATAAAATTGTTTTCTTTCATAATGGACAGGCAGAACAGACTTTCCATTCACACTTCAAACTCTCCAGCACTTGATGGGACCCAACCAGAGCCATTATTTGTAAGTCAGGTAATGCTGAAGTTAATCCACTATTTTGTGGAGACCTACTCATGATAAATAAAGTGGTAGGTGCTGTGTGGGTACACTGGGTACCTGATATAACCTGTTATAACCTGATATAACCACCGGAAAGTAGTTCCGGCAGATATAATTGGCAGAATGCCCTGTTTTAACTGCCGGAAAGTTCATATGCAGACAACAAGCCATCTCCTTAACCCGTTTAAAATTTGCATCTGTCATGGGGTATATGCTATCATTGGTGATTTTTCCCATCCCCCAACTCTCAGTTTGAAATTCTTCCCCTCAGGAGAAGGTCCTATGAACCAAAATGTGTAACTCTCTGTGAAACAGGGTCTGCACCCTGGTTGGACTCATGTGTCAAATGACTGTAATGTGCAGTATAGTGCCAATATAGGTGCCAAATCTGTGTCGTATTTTAACCGAGGAAAGAGTCCAGCCATCCAAACAAGCCAATAAAGTTTGGTAAACAATGGCACAGACCAGTCAAAAGTTATCTAAGGGAAAAGGGGAGAAAAAATATGGCTTGAGTACCTGCAGTTCTTTGATTGCTAAAAAGTCCCTCCTGTAGTGCTTCTGCAAAACCTCATATATGTAATCAACATCTGTCCTTAAGTTTGCCTTATAAGTAAGCATTTCTTTCACATATATAATTTGGAAAGTGTGATTTTGTATTTTCACCAATTTCTTTGACCTTAATTTAAAAACAAACATTGCAAGGCATTGCATTGTTCTCCAAGTTCAAACGAGGGTCATTTACTTGAATAATGTTGAACAACTTCTCATATATGAGTGTACAAACCTCAACAAAGTTCAGTAAGTGTAGGAAGAACTCGTGTGCATCCTGTTGTCTGATAGAGGAGAACTCGGGGTGGTCTTTACTAATCAAGGCCTTGAGCATCCTGGGGGAGACCCCTCTCTGTTGTTGCTGGAATGACAAGAAGGCATCAGACACTCTGAACACATAAACACAGACATAATTAAAGGCACCACTGTAGGAGGCAATAATGCTTGTGTCACTTCTGTGTTGCTGTCAAGCACAATTGTTTAGCACTTTCTATAATTACTTCAGCACGACTATAATTACATTTTCAGCTTCATGACCAACGACTGTTCTACTGGCTGTTCTACCTTATGTCCTTGTTGTTATTGTTGACCTGTGAAATGCATTTTCAGTACTTGCCATGATGACCTTGTATGTTGCTCTGGGCAAGACAGTCAGTCAAAAATAAATAGCCCATTCTGGCAAAAAAGGACCTTTATGTCTAGGACACACAGCTAGACCAACAGCAGCTGTTATGAGTCACTTTTGCCAGTATTTTCTCAGTAACACTAGCAAATGGTATCCTCAATTACAACTACTTTCACAGATCAACAATTGAAAAAACATTTATTTTCGAATGTCTTACATGCCCATCTTCTCAATCTAAAATATGGTTTGGTGCATGCGGTCCAAAGAATCTTTAATATGCTTTACATACACCACCAAGCATAGAGGCATTCTGCATAATGAATGAAAAACTTTCCAATGAACCATTCCCATGCAATCAGAAACTGAGAATGTCTGCATGCTTGCAGCAGGTGCAGCTAGCCAAAAATGTAATAATGATGATTGGGAGGCATTTAAATGATATTTCACTGACAGATTTCTAATTTATACATGATCAACATTCAGACATACTGTTATAAATGTATGCAGCTAGACATCATACAGGCATTTCTGAAATAATAAATGAAAAAAACCCTGTTAGTATAACTATGTCTGCAACCTCAAACAAATACAACAAAACATACAGTAGAACTTTAAACACCTTTAAAGCACCAATTCACAAATTCACTTTGCTACTTTGCTACTATCACTGATGCAAAAAGGCGAGCATTAAATAGAAAAAAGTCACACTTTCCATTGATAAAAAACTAGAAATCTTCCACTGCATAAGCTGCGCATCAAACCTCCATAAAACCCAAATTGGTTTCAAGGATAGAACATTTATGAAGTAGCAGCATAAAATAAACAAGACAGTATTTTGTTGTGTGCAATAAAACATGGCATTTTAAATGCATCATTTTACATACTGACATGTCTAATAATTCATAGACAAAACTAGAGGCCATTTAAGTTGAGCTAAGTAAACAAAAGCTGCCCTCCCTTCAATGTTCCCTCACTGATGCTGTGTCTAAGCAACATTGCAAGAATTATCTCAAGCTTGCTTTGAACTCACAATCTGGCCTGAGAATCCTTCTACCTAATGTTTTTCTTGGTCATCAAATTTCTCCGTAAGATAATTTTTCTGTAATGGACATTTCAACTGTTCTTTTTGTTTGTATCTGTTTGTCAACACGCAGATTATTCCATTGTTAAGTGTGTATGTTAACTATATCACATCTCCTAAAAAGGAAATGCAGACTATCATTCAGAAAACCAACATATTAAGGTTACAAAAGGAAAGTAGCCTGTATAATTGAATAAATTAACCATTCAAATAAATGACTGAAATTAAATGGGTCTATTTTAACTTCACTTTACAAACAGTCACAAACATTTCCATGTTTTGAACAATCTACATTCCCCACATTTAAATTTTTTTCTGTAGTAAGTTCTAGTTCCAGTATTTTTTGTGAATTTGTTTATTTTAGGTTTCTTAATATTTCTATATTAAAAATGTATGTAATACTAGCAGTAGGCAAACAAAAAATTGACATTATTTATGAAAAATAGTTGGATGTAGCACACATATTAAACATACATACACCCTCTTTTTTGGGTTCAGAATAAAAATGTAAAACTTCAAAATGAGCAGCATCATTAAATCAGAAAGGGCATATCAAACTGTGTAGTGAAGACAAATGAACCTAACTGAAGATAAAAGAGTTTAGTCCCCCCCTTTCATTACACTCGTTACCCCCATTCCAGCACTTTTTGGTAATTTGTATTTGTCCTAATATTGTAGCTTGTTTTTCTGCCTAGTTGGCTTGGCAGAGGTTAGGTCAGAATAGTGTTCACTGTGTGAACTGTGAACACTGTGTTCTTGGCTAGAAATAGCTGTATGAAATAAGTATTGTATCTTACTGAACCTGTGTTTTGTAGTTGTCCATGACCATGAAATGCACTTTTGTACATCGCTTTGGATAAAAGCATCTGCCAAATAAATGTAATGTAAATGTAGTTAAAGTGTCAGCTTTGAAGCCAGTGTTTTCATGCACATACGCAGGCATTCACGCTAGACATACCCAGTCTAATACTTTGCGTTCTTCTTTCATCACCTGTTCTATGAGCTCGGATTTCACTGGCGGTTTGGAATGCTGGCCTGAGAGTAATGCGTGGCCAAGCTTTGCCCTACAATGAACCAAGCAAACAACAAAAAAACAACCATAAGCCTTCCAAAATTGAGTAAACACAGTCTGAAATCCCTTCCCTATACACTTGCACCATATAATACTTTCTCTCTTGCTGTATACAGCCTCTGATTTATGTGATATTTTCCATGAGATAAACAAGCCAGACTCGAATCCTGAAACATCAAATTATGCACTGATCCCTTGCTTCAGCTCCAGTTATTCATTACATAAACAGCCAAAACATTTACTCTTTTTTCACAGGTTTCGTAAACAAAAAATTCAAGATCCCAGATAACAAATGAGCCATTTGCGGAATAATTATTCCACAGTAGTGAATTTTATGTAAATTTGTAGGTGCAATTGTATATGAGGCATTGGTAAGTGGTCATATACACTATAAAAATGTATTTATCAAAGTAATTTGGAGCAGGTTGTTAATATGGATGTTCTATCACCTTGGTTATCAGGTTTGCAAGAACTTACATCTGTGTGCTAAAGTCCTTTGTGGGATCAAGGGGCGAGTAATCAAAAATCCTCTGAAGATTCCCCACATAGCTGTGAACAAAGGAATAAAATAGCAAATTCACAGAAGCAAGTTAAAAAGGGCTTTGAGCCTAGAAAAAAAAAAAAACATTTAAGATTAAATGCATATATGAATGTGTGCTTGTTCATCCATTTGGCATAAATGTATGAGCACAAAATGAAAACACCTGGAATCCCCCCGACAGTTTTAAAATATTTTTATATCAATGTATTCCTACATATTTAATATGTATTTCCATATATTTCATGCATAAACTTCTATACGGGGACTTCTTTCATTCCATCCCAGTTCACATGTTCTGTTTAATGTTTATATTTTTCGACACATATGATATCACTAGAGCAACAAATGAGCATAACATGCATGGGAAAATGCGGTTAGCTACATTAAAAGCACACAGACTACATAGGGCTTAGAAATTGAAATAAAATAGGAGGAAAGCCACTGCACAATGCACAATGGTTGCTAGGGTATTCCCTGTCTTTATTCTGAAAGAATCCTCTGATGATCAAGTACCTACAGTCTGCCTGCACATGCTGTGTCAGCACTCAGCAGTGTTGTCCTCTGATGGATTGTGGGAAAAAAACAGCAGCTGGCTGAAAGCGTTTCAGGGTGCATGCACAGGGGTCATTGAGGACAAGGGATAAACCTACACTTGCAATTGTAATTAAAAGTTCAAAACAATTTTGCATATATGCTCATAACAGAGCCCAGTGACTGGATTCAGGATACACAGAGCAGAGTTTGGGCCAGTTAAATCGCCGCTTCGTGCTTTAGTGCGATCAGAGGGCACATGGACACGCGCATACTCACGTCCTCTGGAATTGTGGGATACTGAAGAGGACCTGCATGATGGTTCCCAGGTAGCAGCTGTTTCCCAGGTTCTTAACGCCGGTGTAGCCGGAGCCATACACGGGCTTCAGCTTGTGGCCGGACTCCTGGATCACCTCCCACTCCCTGGCGCGCAGTCGCATCTCTTTGTCCGTGTGCCCATTCTGCATCTGTACCAACATGCCTCTCATTTACAAAATACAACATTTCCTCACCAGGGGCTCATTTATAGAATTTGTGTGGATTTCACTACGAATTTGAAATGGAGGACCTGTTCCTGTATCAGTCGGTGTATGCAACTGTAACCAACAAAATGCATCGATATGTATTGGGGTAAAAAAAAATTGAAGTGGGCATGGTTTAGGCAGGATGTTGGAGAAAATGTACATTGGCAGGGCAATGGCCGTGCTTTCAAAGCATCAAACTTGTGATTTAACACTGACATATCATGAATGCTGAAATATCATAATAAATGATCTATTTTTAAAGCTGTGTTTTACAAATAGTACTAACCCTGATGTTCTAAATGATTAGCCATTATATATGACACAACTATAATTTTACTGGCAATTTCAAATGAATAGCTTTGAGCAACAAAAATAATTCCCAGAAAAATACCTTTACAATAGTTCAAATAAAACACAATTGTTTCTAAACTGAAGATATGATAACAACAATCTTAATAACCCATTGCTAACCTCTGATGCAGACAGAAGACCTACCTTTAATTGGATTCAACATGTTTTATCAACATCTAATTTGTGTGTTTGTGTGTGTGCATGTGTACGTGTGTGCCTGTGTGTGCGTGCATGTGTGTGAGGCTCAGCAGCAATGTAATTTTCATTGGTAACACCAGATTTCCAGGACAATGAATGAAAAAATGTCTGAATATTATTGGTCAACATCAGAAAGGAAAAGAAATCTGAATAAAATGCAATTATCAGTTCTGCTGAAGGCAGTGTTTTCCCGTTGACAGATGATTCCCCCTCTAAGTGTAGACCTTAATTCATGATTGTTTTTAATTGGCAGTCAATCGTTATATCCTATGCATGCTTTATTGTTAATAAAAGACATGCTTTTCGTAGTGTGTGCGTTTGATGTTCCAACCATGTTCACTTTCCTGCTTTTACTTTATGTTGGCTCAACTAATTGCTTTTAGAAAGGCCACAATATCCGCTCATCTGTACAATTTGTTACTTGACTGTGCCTTGCGAGTACCTATAGCAACCCCTGAAGGATAATAAATGAAATATACTAAGAGGCTTTGGCTCTGTAGCCATCCTTTAGCTAATTTAGTGAACCTACGTGTGTCATTGACAAACCAGAATAGCAACGTTTTCATTTTGTTTTGTATATGAAATGTATATTTTGTATATTTTGTCTCATAGCTGAAATACCAATGTAAAACCACAAGAAATAGGTCTTCATTTCAAAATGTGGCCCTGGATTATTAACGTACATGTAATTATGACAATTATTATCAGAAGCCTGCTGGTATTTTTGCGATCCAAGGCAATCAAGGTGGATTTCCAAAGCAAAGATATTGTAGAAAGTAAGACACAATCTGCTTTTGAATTCTCAATTCTTGAAAAGATTTTGTTAAGGCTTTCTCTGGGTTATTTTACCATAGCGCAGTCTTTATGAAAGATTTAAATAAAATTCACCTTTTGAACCTGCAATATATCTATTCCAAAGTGTGCTAAGTGATTTGCTAAATATGGGTCCAACACTGCTTCCTCTTCATCAAATGAATATACATCTGAAAAGAGAAGTACAAGAATTATGTTACTTGAGACTAAAGCACTGAGCAACTGGAACAATAATACAGGAATCTGTGCAACGTGGAGCAGAAAGAAGTACCGGTTTGTGGAAAACATGAAATATTTTGAGGATGAAAAGTATAGACAAAGGTTTAGGAATGGAATATATATATATATATATATATATATATATAGTATCATTTCTACATATAGGTGCATTTTTATGTAGTACACAAATAAAGTCATTGTCTTTAATAAGTGGTTAACACTGAAGTATTTCTGTGTTAACCACTTATTATAGCTTTAATTGTTACAACTGTGTGAATCGGAATACTGACCAGCCCCATCTGCAGTGATGGAGTCCAGTCTGACTGCCAGTGGGAAGTTTGTTTCCCGGTAGTGCTCCAGTGCATGCCCATTGCCTCCAGTACCATCACAGAACCACTTCCCACAATGCACTTCACCGTCCGTCAGGTTCAACCACAGGTTCTCTCTCATCTCACATTTGGAACACTTCCAGCCACTGAGCAGTGTGAGCATCGAAACAAAATCTTACTTTGCAACACTATAGAACAGCCAATCAACATTCTACATTATGACAGGATGAGCTTTCGAGTTTACTCTTCAGTGAAACAACCGTCATGCCCAGTGCTTCCCTGGACACAGGCGCTGCTGTGATGTCAATTATTTTCACGCTTTTGGTACCCTTTCAGATTAAAACACTAGAATTTTATGTTTCATTTATATTAAATATGTCTAAAACTAGATCTATAGCTTAGTAGGGTATAAATTTCCATTGCAATGATGAGCAAATGTTGGGTTACATTACATCTATTTGGCATTACATAGAAGGGATCTATATTTCCAGATCTACAAATATGCACTATGAGTGAGCTGCACCAATTTGTTTTACCTGGGAGGGATCTGCACCCCATTACCCTCCTGTCGGAGACTCCTGGCATGTCGTGACACCTGAATCTCGTCTTCCCAGGCAAGGGTCTCCTGTTTTTTGTACGGAGATGCTGCATTGAGCACGGCATCACATGCTATTGTCACCTGAGGGGGGCAGGGGGTGACAAGAAACATGTTAGAACGGTCTTTCTGTCACCTACCCTGTTTCTAGCACGCTTGGTTGTCTGACAGACCAAGTGCAGTACTTCTGATAACACATACAGAGGCCAAACAGGGCATAAACAGGGCACTCGTGATGGTTGGAAAACAAGCTCTTTCTGCCAACTGGCAAGCCCACTTCTAGTTAATCAAAGTTAGCGAGTACCACAGTCTGTGCAGCTTCAGCTTCAGTGAACTCAATGAGTCCTTTATGCAGTTGGTGCAGTTACAATAATTTAAATTTTCACTGCTATGGCCTTTTCGGTATGTCCATAACAATGTCAGTGGGTCTACTAAATGAGACACTAAAACTGGGATACTGGATACTATAAAAATAAAACTGAAAATATTTATTTCCTCACAACACACAACACAAACACTACCTACAATGGTTTTGTAAGATAACTGGAACAGTTTTAGTTTGTTAGTTTCTATGTAACAAGTGCGTAAATTCTGTGAAGTAGGGTTACAAATCCGGTACATTCTTTTTATGCATCATATTTGATATAAGCTGTAGTTTGAATTTTGTAATTTTATGCTACACTGTAAACATATAGAAGTACTTTCTAATGGGCAATGCTATCTATGCTTTATATGCACATTTTTATCCCTATTACCCCTAATATGGAATGTCGAATTTGCTCATCACTCCAACCTCCTCGGTCAATTTGACAGAATTCAGACAGATCATGTCCAAAACACATGATGTCAAGGCACTGCTTTTTTACACATGCAGCCGACCAGTTAAGCCAGTGGTGTCAAACTCGTTGCCATGGAGGGCCGTGTGTATGCAGGTTTTCATTCCAGCCTTGATTATATAATTAGTTAAATTATTTGCTGAATTAGGGATGCAGGTTTGTGCACAATGGTGACCCGATGTCTATGGTGACCCGCATTGTCTAAATAAAAATTTTCTTATATTCTGTGCTTCAATGCAGTTAAACGCATATGGCTGAATGAGTAATTGGACTCAATTAAGGCAGCATTAATTGGTTGGAATGAAAACCTGCATACACACGGCCCTCCGTGGCAACGAGTTTGACACCACTGAGTTAAGCCCTCACACTTAAGAGAAACATAACAGACAGCTGGAGGACACTTCGTGTGAGACCTGTACAGGCACACAGTGGGCTCCACAGAGTATGTGATGAGTACTCCGGTGATCACTCTGTAATGAGACGTGGACATCCTGCTGACAGAGACCCCTCCCCAGGTAATATTATAGCCAAATATTTTCCAACTTGCAGCTGCTGGCTCTTGCAGTTGGCGCTGGCTCAGTCTCTTTCCATCCATCTGAATTCAGTCCACCTCTATGAATATACTAGTGTTCCAGAATGGATGCTACTCTTATAAACAGGTGTCACTGTATCAGCAAATGTAAAAGTCAATCACTGCAACAATCACAGAAAAATTATTTTTTAAGTAACTACTGCTTCTATGCCGCACTGCACAAGACAGACATTCCCACAAACAAATGAGCAGCATGCATGATGAACGTGAAACATCAGCACACTCACTGACCAGTGCAGGCAACTCCTCAATATTTGGTAAGGGGATCTCATGGTGCTCTGGGAATATGACAAGTTTGGCCTCATCTTCACATTCATAATCATCTCCGTTAAAATCACGGTTAAGCTCTACATATTCAAAAGAAGAAGGCAGACATTTCATTACTAAAACACTGTTACAGGCTCCAATACAGAAATCAAACAGGGGCTTGGGAAATATGGTTCAGTACCAATTACTTGGTCATGGGTGTATTTCAAACCTTCTGAGGGAGGCAGTCCCTGGTGCTGAACCTTTAAATGCACTGTACATGATGCATACAGAGCAAATTCAGAATTTATGCACAAGTAACAATGTGTACAGGTAAATCAAACTTGTAAATATAAACAGTATGTGCAGAACAATTTGAAAAAAAAAATTGTGAATGTAAGAAAGCAATATGTCCATAACAGACCTGGGTCAAATACGTATTTGTTTTGGATTCAAATACCTTTCTGTGTTCTACTGATCTTTCCTGGTGTAACTGAGCCTGCCAATATGACCAGAAGGCAGGGTTGGCACTTTTTGAGAGTATTTAATTGGTTCCAATACATCAGACAAGATCAGTAAAGCGTAGAAAAGTATTTGAATCCAAAACAAATACGTATTTGACCCAGCTCTGGTTCATGATATCAACATTTGCAAGTTTACTGTAAGGCTGTCAAAACTGCCATGAAATTGCGTTTGAATATTAGCTTTTGTAATTAGTTAGCGTTCAAATATATTGGAATATCATTTGCCTATAATTAACAAAAATAAGCTGCTTATAGTCGGGCGCAATATGCACGTGACGCTCCCTCTAAACTGGCCTTCGCATTATTTTCCACCTGCGGGCAGTAGAATAGAGGATATCGGTGAAATGTCAAACTAGGTTACTACATCTGGGGCCTCATTTATAAAACGTATTTTAGATCAACTGTGTGGCGCGTACGTAGAAAATCACGTCAAAGTAGTGATTTATAAAATTTCAACATGACTCGATTTGACCGTGGAAATGGATGTGACTCTACGTCAGGACTTCACTTGACGTATGCACGCATGATGAGCCCCCTGCAGTTTCTATAGCCTAATGCGCAAATGAATGTGCAAATGAAGCACTTTCTCGTGGATGTAATTTGCCACAACTCGGCATTTATTATTCACAATAATAGGGAAATGATTGTTTATAGGAAATCCCTGTTTAACACAAAAACTATTCAAACGGCTAATACCTGTAGCCTAAAACAACATAAGTTACTTACTCGGTTTAGTTTGTTTAGCTTCTTTTATCATCCAATTTTATCAAAATCTTCAGAACAGAAAGACAACAGCCTGCCATGGGAACATTATTTAGCCTAAATTGTTAGCTGACCAGTAACGTTAGCACAGGAAATGAACTTTGCCTGCATGAACATGATTCGCAGCATGAAATTAAAGCCTGTATATTTATGTTAATTACAAAACGCGGAATCAGAAACGCGGGATCTAACTAATATTCGAATGCTCAAATTTAGGTTCGAACTTTAAAAAAAAAAAAAAAATTGGGAAAGGTTTTCGAACCTCGAATATTTTTTGACAGCCCTAGTTTACTGTCATATATATTTTTTCATATTACCTTTCTACACACAAACACACACACACTCCCTGATACCTGCTCCTTTTGCCCTGTCACCATCTTCCTATATATGCGCTCTCTCTCTCTCTCTCTCTCTCTCTCTCTCTCTACAATTTTAACTGCCAAAAAAACAACACGAGCAGGGATAACATGATTTTAATTAATTTTTCACTTCTAGTCATACCTGTTATTAATTAGTCTTTAATTTGGTCTTTGAATTTCACACCATTTAAAAATGTAAATAAAACCACTTACAAACAGAAGTCACATCACAATTAAATTACTGACCAGTAATGTGCCAGGAGTGACACTCAAAACAAGTATTAAATAACAGTAGAAGAAAACCTGTCAATTGCAAAACTATTTTAATGAGCTTCAAGGACCTCAAAAAAAGCGGGAATTCAGGCAAATAATCTGATCACATTTTTTAATGCTTTTACCCTAATGGTGCACATATTTGTTTAGTAAAACAAAATGAAGCTCAACATTTCCATGACACCAAAGGAACGTTATACCCTGGCCAAAATGTTAAGTTGTCAGAAGCATTCAGCCTTGGACGCCACCAACATAATAAACGGGTGGGAACTGAGCCATGGAATTGTGTGCAGAGGGTGCTGCCATCATGAGAGACCCTCTAGGATCAACAAGTCCTGATGGCTTAGTGCTGCGTTACCGTCTCCATTGGGCTGGCAAAGTCATTGGCCAGACGTGTGTGATGGAGTGGCATGCAAGCTGCCTTGATACTGAAGCCCCACTTCTCCTAGTTTACTGGGGTGGGATAGCAAGCAAGCCGCCATCAGCAAAGGTGAATTCCATCTGGTCTGCCCTCACATGTCATCCCACCAGCAGCAGATGTGTGTCAGTCTGGGGGAGGGGGGAGGGGTGGGGCTGTTGATTGAACAGGGCAGCTGACAGAAGTGAGGCGACAGGCTAACCAACTGTAAGCTAACCCGGGGCGGTAGAGGAGAAAGCATGGCTGGAGCATGTGGTACTTTGGATTTAGAACTCAATATACAAATAAATGGGCTAAATTTAGCAGGGCAGGGGCAGGACGGTGACCACTCGGCCTGGGAAACCGCTATGGCAACAGGGAGCCAGGCCACAGAGTGCGGTTACCATGTGACCAGTGTCCACCTGTTGTGTACAAACAGTGCTGTGACACCAAGATTGCTGTTGTCTAAGAACATCAGCCTATTTCCAGGTGAGGGTGGGTGGCAATGAGCCAACAGATCCCACAGAAAGAGGAATAAACAATGGGTGCAACATGCTGAACTTCTGGGACTTCAAATATACAAATGTTCTGGGGTTTAAACTTTAATGTTATCTTAAGGTCATTTTGCAAAGTTGTACTTAAGCTGGATTTATAAAAATAACTTAGACCGAAAATAAGTTGTTTACGTTGGTTTAAAGAGCCTTACGCACCTGTGATTTATAAATCTAAAATGAACTTGAACAATTTGAACTCAATTACTCCATCTTGTGAATGCAGACGATAACAGCCATTTTCCTCTAAAGGTTACATTTCAACATTTCTTGCACTCTTCACGAGCACGAACACTGTCCACCACAGGGATTTGCAAGCAGCCATCAAACGTGCAGTACGTCCACAAAACCAGCAGGTGCTTAAAATATGTCAAATATAAACTTCACGATCATATCCATGTCAAACTAGGATTTTATAAATAACTATTTAGTCATGGTTATCTGCGTAAGCCACTATTTAAGACACAATTTGATCGTAAGAGCATTCTATAAATGAGGCCCTTGGTCTCTTAAATAGAACTAGAATTGCTTCTGTACTAAACTACTTGAAATAAAAGCAAATGTTCTTTTTTTATTCAAATTAAGATTTACAATCAAAGTATTAAAGGGGGTGGACAACACGCCTCTAAATCTCCCTTCCATGATCCCATAAAATGTAAAAAAGAAAAGAAAACGTGGAATATATGCATCAGCATTTTGTGTCTTTTGCAATTTTCACTAAATTTTGTTACCACTGAACGAATGCTGTGTAAGCTGATAGGGGTTGTGTTAGATAGAGACCTTGTTTGGGCTATAAAGAAACATAACAGGCACCAAGGACCGTTCCAATGAAATTATTATTATCAGAAACTGCACAAATGCATCCCAGCATACCTTTTTACTGTCCCCTGTAATCACAGAAAAAGGAAAACTTGAAGGCATAATTCTTGATATGATCTTACCTAAGAAAACCTTCCCATTTCTTCTCCTGGCCACAGCACCCCCTGCAGCTCCCGTTGCTTTCTGTGATAAAACACAAACAGCGAACACGAGAGGAGATGATGAGAAGTTGAGAACAACAGTGCAATACACAGCACAAAGTTTCTGGAGTTTCATTGTATATACAATGGGGGATATTTCACTGTAAGACTAGAGCCTTGCTGGAGGACAAAAATACATTTGTCCTTTCAGTGATTGCAACATAGATGCCTGCAGATTATATATCCTGCTTCCTAACAAATAGCACACCTGTTTCAAACATCCTTCATTTTCAGTCATCAAAATTCAGCAAAAAAATATAACCCAGCCATATGAAACATAAGAGAGCCCACCAAAGCTATTCACCCCAAAGATAAATGAAAGACAAAAAATAGCACAAATAGTGCTAATAGTACAAATAATAGTACCAAGCTATTCTTTAATTGATTTTATGAGTCAACTGAAACCAAAAATGACACTAAAACTCTGCATTTATTTCCAAAATAAATGTCTGTCACAAATACTCAAACACTCATCTTCAGTACTATGTGCACCCTACATTCACATGGATATCCACAAGGATAACACTATTGAAGTTTATTTAAGCTTTTTAGGATTTGGATTTAAGATTGGAGGACATATTGGCGGATCTTTGAACATTCCTCCATACAGAATTATTCAAATTCCTTCAAATCCTTTAGGTTTTCCCTTTACTCCCTTCTTCAATTCAAAATGGCAATTTTCCATCAGGTTCCCCATTTGGCGCTGAGAAAATTCAACCAGACAAAAGTTGGAACAACAAACTCTCCATTTTCTCTCTCTCTTTGCATTTGATCTACAATAACATAAGACAACTAAATCAGCAATGTTAATGATTGATAGGCCTACAGTTTATCCTAGTTTTTCAAAATAGTCTTTTTACCAGGCCAAGGCACCAATCACAGCTGAGCTTAGTATAATGAGTCAGGCATATGAACATTGTGATGCATGTACCATTCAATCCCAATTCACCTTATGAAGAGCCACATCAAGCAAAGTTCTCATAAGTGTTAATGTAAATACAAATGCTACGGTGAAAAAAAGGTGAAGCTTGGATAACACAAAACAAAAACACATTTGCTTCTTTCTCTGTTTGACAGATCTCATCAGTAAGAAAATGTATCTGTTTTGGGAAAGTCTCGCATGCTATCCACAAGAGTGTACATTTCTGAGAACATTTAAAATAAATGGGACCAGACCTTAGGGGATCAGAGGGAAAATTCAGTTGCTGAGCAAAATCAAAACTGTACTGCATCATTCCATCAAAGCAGTGCAAGGCTCGAGAGCTCCTTCTGGGGATACTTCTTATTTAGCTGCTCTACACGGCTCTTGATTGACGCATCTCTCCATGGTAGCTCTTCCCAGGTGGTCCTCCATTTCACATACAGCAGTATTTTTCTCAGATTCGGCTTGTGCATTTACAGCACAAGCTAGTTCTCAAAACTGAGCAGTGGATATATTCATTGCAACACAGTATTTATTAGGGTGAATTCTAGTAATTCAATTCCAGTTCAAACACTTATCCCTTCAAATGATATCAATTCATTTCCCAAAACAATTCACTGAATTCATTCTCAATTCAATTAATCTCAGATCAATTCAAAATTCAATATTCTTCCTACACAAATTCCTTCAATTCAATTATTTTCTTAAATCAACTCATATTGCCTTAATTAACTTCAGAGGTGGTGTCAATTCCATTTAAATACAGTAAATTCAGGAAATGAAGTTGAATTAATTTAAAAAATAATAATAATATTAGAACGTGATGGTCATTTTTTAATTTCTTAATTGTATTTCAGTTTATTACCTCATTTGACAGAATTAAATGGCCCTAATCCACACTTCCTTATTTTCAGAATTTATTATCCTCAATTCTGAGATACACTACAAGGCCAAAAGTACAGTATGTGGGCACCAGACATGAATGAATTTCAATTGAACAAGTGGAATTACAAGACTCATTCTCATTCAAATTTATGAATTCCATGATTCTCAAGATTTGAACTGGAATTATCCAATGAATATAAATTGAATTGACTTCAACCTTGCTTTTTCTTATTGCAGCAGGTTGACTGAATATTGTTGTAATTATCCCATTTCTTTGTATCAGTCATTTCTTACGGTGGTCAAGAGTGGGGTACAATCCATTAGACTTGCCACAGTAATAGAAATATGCTAACTTCTAAAAACACTGGGATCTACTGGACTTATACCACCTAACAATTTTCTATACCTTGTTAGACACAGAAGTTAAATTATATAGATTACAACTTCCACATGTCATATTTACTACCCATAGCTGGAAACTTACTGTATATTTGCCCCATCAATTGTGAACAGACTTTTAAATAATATAGACAGGGTACAATTTGCAAATTGTAAAATCGTGAATGAAAATTGTAAAAAGGTTACTCTTGAATTGCAGCGTCAATGCAAAGTAAAAATCTTGGTGATATACTTCCTCCTTCTGAACTAAACGTGAAAGCAAAATTATTTGATTAACTGACAAGATTAATTGGGGATAAGAGGATTTGTGTAAAATGTGTACACTGTAATAACATGATAAAATGATTAATTCATATTTGAGAAACCACTAGACAAATCAAAACACAAATCTCAGAACATAAGAATCCTATAAGATGGACAGATATTACATAACCAATAGCCAAACATTTTCTTCAAGCTAATCATACTGTTGCCATATTGAGATGTATGGTAACTGAAGAAGTTCACAGCTCAGCAAGGGGTGGTGACCGACAAACTTCGCTCTTATTGGGGGAGATGTTTTGAATACATGCATTAAATTTGTAAGGCCATAATGGTCTCAATGAGGATAATGATTTGAGTTGCTATTTTGATGAAAGATGAAAGAATGGAGCTAATAATTATGTAATTGGTTCAATTAAGTTTCATGTCATTTTGGAATATTCTAGATGATTCATCTGGATCTATTTTACCTTTTCCTTTTCTATTGTTGCAGATGTCAGAGATTTAAACAATAACTGTCATTTGTCAATTATGTTATTATCTACTTAAGTTTAGAAATACAAAACATGTTACTCATTGATCCTGAATTTTTTTCAGGTTGACACATAAATTGCTACTTAAGAACTACTCATGTGTCAGGCAGTCTAACTACTGTTTATAACATTGAGAATATCAGTCCTTATCTTATGCAGCTGGTGGAAGGTCAAATGACCAAAATTTTGCTGCTACTTAATTTGATTTTATGTCCACAGTAAATCTATAAAAATACTTATTTCAGGACTTCTACTAATTTGTATATATACTTTATTGCCAAGCTTTTTTTTCAGATTTAAAAACATTCAGCTGTTAACTATATGATGGTAGCCTTAGCAATTAGTGGTTCAATAATAGTACACTAAGTATAGAATTAACAAGAATATAGGTAGCCTACTGGTAATTATGAGCCCGCTCTGTACTATCTATCCTGCAATAAAGGAACATTCCGACCATATTAACCTGAGAAATCTATGTATTTTAATATGAAGGCTAGTCTAGATATTGAGTCCAATGGTTCAATTATTAATTTAATTAAATGTCAGTACATTATACAGTATTTAAAGAAAAACTGATTAAAAATCATTGTGACTTGTCAAAATAACTAAGGGACTCTGTAACTCCCTTGGCTGTGTTGCCTTTTAAAATCAGACTCAGTGAAATGATGTTATACCCAATTTAGATTGTTTGACCATGCAATTCAAGGATAACATTTGTTGTAAGAAGCAGGGCAAATTTGTTTACCGTTTTGACTGTCTATAGCACACATTTCAGTTTATTTTGGTCTTTCATGGTAAGAAATAATCATGAAATTTTACATGACTATTCCATCCTCCTTCCTTCCTTCCTCACTTGTTCCTTCTTCTCTGACAACATCCTCCTGTACTGTCTCTGTGAACCCACCAGAGCAACATTACAGTATTTCAGAAAACTAGTCCTTTTGCCCTGTCACCATCTTGCCCCATCTAACCCTAACCCTAAACCCCCGCCCCCGCCCCCTGCCCGTCTCCCGATCGATAACATCTGACTGACAAAACGGATTATACTTCCGAATGAAACAGCTAAAATACAATATAACTAATTGGAAACTCGTTCAATACATGTTAGCTAACTTACTATTAGGCCTATTGCACACAGACATAAACTTTAATAGGAACGTAGGTTCATTGTCTCAACCAATATTCTCACTAGAGATTCATAGGCTCCATGAATTTACTTAAACAATGAGTGCCGAATTAGCCAATGCTACTTTTTCAGGTCAATGCCTGCTTTACTGGCATTGACACTTTTTGGTCCTCATTTTGAGAGGCAGCAGCAACAGACTTGAAATGCAAATTACACACTTAGAATGAATACCTTTTGTTAGTTTTCTTGGCATGAGCTAACGATGAAAAGGCAATGACGTACAGTTGGCCAGAAAACAACTAAGCAGTCAATTGTCCCATGATTTTTCACCTAAAATGGGGTGACTACATTTAAAAGGGTTATAATTCATACACAGATCATCTCATATGGATGTAAATACCCACAGATTAAAGCTGGCAGTCTGTACTTTAACCGCATATTCATTGTTTTATTTCAAATCTAAATGTTCTAGAGTATAGAGCCAAAACATAAATTGTGCCATTGTCCCAATATATTTGCTGTATATCTAGCAAATAAAGCTTTTACTCAGAAATATCAATCTGAAATTCCCACCTGAAATATCTGAATTTCTTGCCCTCTTATTCATTACTAGCCTACATAAAATTTATTGCGAAAAACATTTTAAAAGTAACGTTTTAAACCCTTCTGTATTGCCCCCTTTTTAACACAAGCCTGAAAATGGCATACCCAAAATAAAATGGTTACTATTCTTGAAAATTTTTCACTATAGACATAATCCTGGTCTCTTCTAAAAATACCCCACCAAGTGAAATCACCCCTCCTCAGGATATGCTTAGGTCAATTATGTGTCACTCTGTGAGACTTTCCTAGGGCACATTGCCAAAGAATGAACAACTGCCTTAACAAGACATACCAGTTTGAAGATGCTGGTTATATTTTTTCCAAGACAATAGACAAGACTGAGCACAGCAATCAATTACTTGAAAGGTCATGCTGGTCAGCTGTTCATAAAACAAGTTTTATACGTTTTTCAAAGTTGAGAAGCCCAGAATAGAGAGAAAATGAAAAATAAAATGTGGGGCCCCTACCTCTTTAACTGTACGTTTCAAGTGCATGTACACACTCTGTCCAGTTTTGCGGAAATGTCTCTCCACATGTTCCCTTCCAAAGCCAAGGAACGTGCTCATACACACATACAGGCCACCCTCAGACTCCTGGGAAAAGAAAGAAAATGGAAATGATCACACAAGCATGCATAGTGATTTGTGTTTTGGAAGCCTCTGAAGGAAAGATGAAATCTGATGGAACATATAAATCAAATACAGAGTAGGGTCCAGAATTATGTGTTTTTCATATAAGTATTTGAAGATATACATTTTTTTTTTGTATATTAAATTCTTGCTTTTAAGATTTATTATTGGGGTGTCTCGTGGCGTAGCCTGTAGAACACTGTCAACATGCTCATTACGAGCCGTGATGTCAGTTTCTCGAGTCCGACCGCGCGACCTTTGTCGCACGTCTCTCCCTCTCTCTTCCCCTGTTCTTCCTGTCTCTCTACACTGTACTGTCCAATAAAGCTGAAAAAGCCCAAATATATATATATATATTTATAAATTTACTAATGTATTTTATGCATTTTAATTTCAAAGGCCCCGGGAACCCTGTTAAGATTGTATTCAGTCACGTAACAGGTACTAAATGTTAGACCAAAACCAAAATATACCTGCTTCTGACAGAAGGCTAAACTGGGTCATGGCTGGATGTTCCAGAAGGGCAATGATCCAAAGCATTCCTCCAAATCCACAAAAAGTAAGTAAATAAATAAAAAGCTAACTGACCACAGAATCAAACTTTTGCAATGGCCATCCTGGGCACCTTGCCTGAACCCCACTGAAAACGTGCGGGGTGGGCTGAAGAGGAGAGTTTACACACCAAGTCCAAGGACTTCGAAAAATCTGGAGATTCTGCATGGAGAAACGTTCTCAGCTACCTTGCTGTGTGTGTGTTCCCCCACCTCAAACACTAGGAGATGTTATCTTGATAAAGGGAGGGTGCATAAAGTATTAAAAACAGGGGTGTCAATAATTGTGGATATAAAAATGATGGATTCCGATTTTGACCAGGATCAGTTAGCAGAGTGGTATTTACTCACTATTTAAAATAAAATACAAATAAGCAAAGGCAAAAATAATATCAGAAACAAAAAGGCACCAGTATCACAAAGTAGAATGGAAAGGGTCCAGATGAACAAAGCAGAAAACTCTTGCAGCTGCCACATAGGGAAAAAGGTGTCTCAAGCTAGACTTTTTATGGAGCCCAACAAGTTGGGAATTGGTGTCAGCTGCTCTGCTTAACAATGAGCCAAGGCTGCTATCATGTGAGTGTGGCTGATATTGCCAGGAGTCCTACAGCTCTCCAAAACACCTGAAGTGCTGAAGGGCCAGCGCACCATACACAGGAAGCAGAGAGCTGATCCTGCCACACCCTTCCTAGTGCCACACAGCTGCCCCTTAGCTTCAAGCCAGGGGAGGAAGTGATGAAGAGGAGAGCCAGGGAGTCCACAGCTCACAGGATCAAACACCGCCAATAGCCCTTGTAACCCGGAGCTAGGTGGAAATGGTGGGTAGGCCAGATCTCCCTTTTGGAAACACATTAGGGTGTGACGTTGAGGGGTTTAACCCCTGTTGCAGGTACAGATGTGGACTTGGTAAGACCCCCTGGGCACAGTGTTAAAGGATCATCCTTTTGGTGTACAGCAGTTCCCTTTGGAGGGCCCTCCAGGCCAGGCAAGTAGAAACCCTCATGGGAGGCAAGAACACCAACCCGAAGGAGCCCTGTAGTGGCAGGGGTAGGGGCCCACTGCTAGAAGGTCCATGGAGGTAAACAGCAAGGGGCCCTACGGAACGTCTGCCATGGAAGGCAACAAGGGAGCCTCCGGAAGGTCTGCAGCAGCAAGGAACCCTCTGTTAGGGCCCAGGGACAGGGGATTGGAGAGATGACCTCCAGCAGGGCCCCGGGAATGGGTGGAAGAGTGGCACCCTCTGTCAGGTCCTTGGGAGGGGGTGGTGGAATGGCAGCGACTAGCCATCCCTCAGGATAGGGCAGTGCCACCTCTGGAGGGCATATGGTGGCACCAGCCTCAGTAAGCCCCATAGTGGCAGTTGGAATTGTGACATTGGGGCTGGCCTAATGGAATAAGGCAGCAGGAGACCATTTGGAAAATTCACAGCAGCAGGCAGCATGGGACCCTGTGAAAGGCCTAATGGGTGGGTAGAGGAGGACCCTCTGGGAAGCCTGCAGTAATCCGAGAGAAAGGGCTCTCTGGCAGGCCCACAGTGGTGGGCCCTCTGGAAAACCCATGGTTTTGGGCAGTAAGGAGCTGAGGACCTGGGGAACTTGGGCTGGAGAATGCTAGGGGCCTAGATGAGATGGCTGTGGGTGGGGAGCCTTTGTGGGTAATGATACACAGCCTGGTCCACGCACATGCCTTCCATCCTCAGTCATCCTCAGCAGGAACTGGTGCAGGGCAATGCTGAGGGATATAGGCACTGCGCCAGGGGTGGCTATATTCCCCACACCATAAGAAGGACTTTAACTCAATCTAGGCTTGTTAATCTCTGAGGACCCATGGCTGGGGTCATGGCCCTCCTCCTTCCTTTAACTTGTTACAATGCTTACACATGGTCCTTCTCACAGAAAATAAAATACACATAGAAAATACTCAAAAAAGTGTAAGATAAAAAATATTTTCTGTTTTCCAGGGGACATTATGTCCGCATTCTCCACTACATGTAGAACACGGCTGGGGGTAGTCACTGTGTCACAGTGATAGAAGCAGAGAGCTGGGTGACTGCTTTCAATTCACTATTTATTTTAAATAAAATAATTAAATCACTAAAATAAGATCATCGAAACAAAAAAGGTACCAGCATCAGGAAGCAGATATAAAAAATTCCAGAAGGCTTGTCATTGTGTAGGGCAAAAGGTCTCTCTCCAGACCTGAGCTCTAGGCCTTTTATAGAAACCAACAATTAGGCAACTGGTATCAGCTGATCTTATTAGCAAAGAGGCAAAGCTGCTACCTTGTCTGTGAGTGGGGCTGATGCTGGCCAGGTTCCTACACCTCTCCTAGGCCACTGAAACACCTGAGGCACTGAATGGACAGACACCAGATATCAGGAGGAGAGAGAAATGCTCCTGCCAATCACATCCTGGCACCAAAATTTAAATATATAGGAGATGGACAAAAAATTTAAACACTTAACAATATCATAATATAAAGTAACTAATAAGGAGTAAGGCTACGCTTCACCTTCAGAACAGCTTCAATCCTTCTTGGAATTCTATCATACAAGTTATAAGCTGCATGTAATGGGGTGTTGGGGGGGGCTATTCTTCTACCAGATCTTCCCATAAAGGTTCAATAATGTTTAGATATGCTGATTGTGGAGGCCATGGTAGTTTGATGTTATCCTGGTGTTCATGAAGATAGTCATAAAATTGTTTAGCAATGTCAATGGGGCGTTATAATCTTGGAATATGGGGACATCATGAGAGAACAGTGTTTGCACCTGAGAAGTCACCTGGTACTTTAAATTGACTTTGTATTTGCAGAATACCCATGCATGGTTGAATAATGATCAAAGTACTCCCAGGAGATAGCTACCCATACCATTACAGGTCCACCACGTTTAACAGTTTTCAAGACAAAGCTTCCTACGGCTTTCTCCAAACATAAACTCATTCTAATGTAGGAAAAATCAAGTCATGTAACCCATATTACTTCTTTATTAGTGATATGCTGACACAAACAATCTGGCTTTCCTTGGGATAGGAGTGCTTGCCAAAAAAAATGATAATAATCCAAATACCATTTTTTTACCACAAGAATGTTCTTGGGAGTTGCTGTCCTCACAATCTGAGAAAATCATATCACTTTTATCCATTGCCCATGACTCCAGGTTTTGTGCTGATAACACCAGATTGTACCTTTGAGCATTAGCTACAAGTGGTTTCCAAATGGTGGCCTGAGCTTAAATGCCACCTTTATGAAGCTCATAATGTGCAGTGTTTGCTGAGACTGGGACACAGGTCTTGATTCAATTCTGGGATCATTTTTAGGCAGCAGTTTTATTAAAGTATGTTCCATCCGCTGCATTGCAACTGAATTTTCAACACTGTTCCCCTTGTCACAGTGATTGTTTAAATGTTTATTGTATTTATTTATTGCGACTGATACACATTCAGTTTGGACATAGACTATTTAGCCTCGTTGTAATTCATTCAGTTCCCTCATTTTGTTTTGGAAGTGCCGATTTTCAGGCCTGTTTTAAAGCTGACACAAACAGTTAATGGACAGCTACTCACATGTGAAGCTCCCTTTGTAATTGTGATTTAGTAAACTGTTGCAACTAGCCTGTTTACTTCAAATTGAAAGTACTTTTCCACATCGAGTTTCCATTATTTTACCCAAACCCTGTTTGGCCAAACCACTCTAGTGTCGTTAGCACGTGGCTGCTACACCTTTGCTGCAGATGAGGGTTAACACGGGTAAAATTACGTCGCTATAACTTGAATAACGATGTAATTATTCTGCATAAATGAACGTTTTGTAAAATAGAATACAAATAAAACAAATTTTAATTGCGTTTTATAACTATGCTAAGGTACCTTTTCAACGCGTAGACCTACTTAATCTTTGACATTAATCAAGCATGCATATGCATTATTTTGCTCGAGATTTTGAACTCGCTGTGCCTCAAAAGGATCCTTTTGAACAGATAATTGTATTTTAAGTATTTTAATGTAGCCTACTCATTTTAAAATTGCCCTAGACAGAGGGATAGCTATCCAAAATAAGTTTCAAATTAGTTCATCTGGAAAACATCTTTGGACTAATGTAGTCTGTAGGTAGCCTAATCACAGCACCAATTCAGTCAGGAAAATGGCGAGCATTGTTGGGCTGAATGGCCTGTTTTCGTCATTATGTTATGTTATGAATATGCCAATAGGTGTACTTTTAAGAGTTAGCATACAGCCTAGTTTCTTTAGTGTCTGAACAAAATACACCCCATAACAACGAAACAGTATCAACGTAGCAGATATGCCGACATAAAGTGTAGTAGCCTAAAGGCCATCCACATATGCCCAGATGCAGTCATTCAACACAATTACGAAAAGAAAATAACACCTCAACATGATTTGGTGCAGCCGTCATCAAATCTGGGAACCAACAAGTAGGCTAGTTCGACACACGAGCTGTAGCCTACCAGCAAGGGGATAAAAATAGCCAGTCCTCAGTCTGACACGAGTTTAACATAGCTGAGTCACTTTTATATTTGTTTCAAATTGATTAAAGATACATTTCGGTCCGTTTTACAATTGAAGTGAATGATGAAAGGACCTACCCTATTAATTGAAAGATAAGTCTGCACTGTTAGTACGAATTTAAATTCAAATAGCACGAATGAATTGCACACTTCACCTACGACTGACACTGAGTGCAGGTGTAAATAGACCGAGCTACATGTGCATCGTTTGCTTTTTCGTCATGGAATTACACAGCTATCCCTCTGCAAGCACGTCGTGTTAAATATTGTCATTAACACTAGGCACCCTACTGTATGTTTTTTGATAAAATAGATCATGAAGTAAAAGCAAGACAACTTCAAAGTAAGATTCCACGACGACGTCCGTTTCCGAAGTTCAGAAGTTGATATAAGCATGCGCTTACACATTAAAGTTGAGTCAGCCCATTAACCTAAAATTATTCAATAAAAACGGTTTTATACCTCAGTTCAAATTTATTCAAGGTTGTTATATCATGCGTGTTAGGTCACTGATGGGCATGAGACTCGCGCGGCAAAGGACTTACAGGAGAATCGTAGGAAAAGGCACATTCACTCTTGAAAACCCTGTCTCCCGATCTGGGAACTCTGATGGTGGGCATGTAAGGGACCAGCAGCTCTCCTAGGTCTGCAGCCATCTTCGCCATCCTACTTCCAGCCCCACACTGCTACAGCCACAGTGCGCAACATGGACTGTTGGAGCGGAAAGTAAAGCATATGATGCTATTTATAAATCATACTTCCCAGACATTCCAACTGGACCCCAGGAAAGAGGGCCTTGAAAACAACACTGAGAAGGGCAATTTACATTATGTTTCATGAAGTACCCGTTGGTATTATTGCTAGAATACCATATTAGATGAGCAGAGGAATCTTATTTTGCCGTTTCCCGTCTAACAGCTGTTGTTTTTGAAACGTGGGAGCTTACTTCCCAACATTTCGTTGCCCAAAAGCCTTAAACGAACTCCTTTATCGATGCAAACTAACTTATGGGCTATTTGCTTTAAACAAACAAACTAGCAGAAACAAAAACATCTATGAAACAGCATAAGTTAATCGTTTATATTAGGCCCACGTTCAGATTCGATGCTTTTCATTGTATAAAGATTTCACCAGCGGGCGTTCCCTTAATGTCCTCGTTCCTATTTTAATCAGAAGTGCAAATTTGACCCATTCGACATAACAGAAATGCGCATCTGATTGTCATCCCCGTGCGTCTCGACAGTGCACCAACTTTAATTCGTTGGAGTGCCAGAAGAGGCCACTCTTCTGCAGCAATCAAGGCATGCAAGTTGGGGAATGAATGGATTAAATGGGTTAGAGGATGAAAAACAGGCCATAACAATGAATATGTATATTACCGTCAATGTAATATATTTCAATATATTTCACTCATTGAATTCTCCATTAACTCAATAACCCCAATAATTAAAAAATACCTGCATACACCCTATGACTCAAAACAATCATGTGGGGGAACTAAACTAAAAGGGTAAATATACACAAAGAATTTAATACAAAACCCAGGAACAAACAAAGGGGCTACAAGGAGCAAAAACACAACCAAAAAAAAAAAAAAAGAACAGAACACAGGCGGGCGGAACACAGGCAGGTCAGAAAAACGGGCAGGCGGAACACACACAAACAGTCAGAAACACAAACACAAGCAAGCAGATACATACAAGCGAAACACACATGAAACGCAAGCAGGACAAAAGCGAGTAGGTACATATAATCGGATACAAACACAAGGACCCAGCACCCGAGTCAAGCGGGACAAAGAACTTAAATAGACAAGACACAGGTGAACTCAATACATAATCAAACGAGAGGGAAGGGATAACGAGAGGCAGGTGGGGACGATGATTAAATAACGAGACAAATAATGGAAAACAATAATACAATTAACACAGGAAACCAATGAGGGAATGAACAGAAATACAAAAACTGAGAAGGAACCGCACGCGGCAGCCGAAAAGGAAAAATAGAAAACAAAGTGAACCATACATCATGAGGAAATAGAGCAGGGGCTCATTAACCAAAAAGACAAATAATGAAACAATACAATTAAACGAAACCAATAATGGATGACACAGAATACAAATTGGAAGGGAGTCTGAACCTAAAACGAGGAAAAATAGAACAAAAGACAGAACCATGACAATGGATACTATGATCAATGCTTCAGTAAAAAAACTAATAAATAAATTGGATACAATGTAAATTCTATGTAAAAAGCGGTGTAAGTTGCTCTGGATAAGAGCATCTGCTAAATGCCTATAATGTTATGTAATGACCTTGTGCATTCCAAACCTAAAGTAACTACCTACAAACCTACAACCAGCATCAACAGAAGGAAGACAAAAGGTGACTGCTTTTATTTATTTATTTATTTATTTATGTAATTCTTTCCTCTGTGAATGTAAATGGAGACAACTCTATTTTGCCCTTGATTTTTATTTAGAGAAGTTTCAAGTGTTAATTTTGGAGATCCCAGACTTGCCAAGTGCCACTTGTTTTCTGGTCAAGGTTGAGGACAGGGATTGATTTAAACCAGGTCAGAGCCATTTTTCTGTTCATATGAGCAACTGAATTTTGTCAATACTCATGAGCTTAGAGAGAGAAAAGAGAGAGAGAGGGGGAAAAAATTGAATTAAAAATCTGATGCAGTAAACAACCATTCAAGTGTACAGCCATGCAGTATTAAGCTTTGTGACAATTTATGTACTGCTATACCTGCAAAAATTAGTTTTGTAATGGCACACCACCTTTTGCCTCGTATGTATTCCAGCAGTCTTATTTTGTATATTTATTATTATTCATAATAATAATGCATTTTTTATTCAGTCAAAACTGAGTGGCATGAGCTATTTACAGTGATGTTGCACTAGTCAAGTTAACATTTTGTAGTATTTTATTGTTTTTTTCTCACACCAGATAGGTATTCTTACTGTGGCTCTGTGATTCTGATATTACATCACACATCACTGAATATTGCGACCAATAAAAGGCAGCTTAGTTTAAACCAAGGGTGTAGTTTATTGTCTATATTGTTTCTTCATTTTTCAGAACCTGGACTTAATAAAACCCAGATAAGAAATAATTCAGTTATCAGTGTGATTTCCTCTTGCACACACATAAACAAGACACACAATAAAATGCAACCTCTACCTGGTAAAATAGACAAAGTTCAATTTTTCAACCTTCCAGGTCATATTTGTAGAAACTTAAAACTGATGAAAAGTACAAAATGGATACAGAAAAGGCTATCCACAAGAATTTATTATCCTGGGCAATGCAACAATGTTGCAACTAGCCTGTCACCAAAAACATAGCTTTGTTTCATGGGTATTATTTGCAAATTCAGAAAATAGTGTTCTCAAAATACTTAATTTGAGGTAACAGTCAAAATACTGACAGAGATCTTAAACTGATCTGACCACGTAATTTACAATAATATTCACTAGTGACAATAAAGTTGTTCACTTAGGGGAAAAAAACGTCATAGTTCATCTACAGACACTGTAAAGCAAGGATCTCAAACTCCAGTCTTGGGGGGCTGTGATGTCTCCATGTTTTTGTGGTTTCCTTCCAATCAGCAGCCAATTAAGGCCTTATTAAAAAGCATGGTGACTGGACCCTTCAGCCAATCAGGGACTTGGCACTGAAACAGTGCAGCAAGGCACCAAACCTCAGCAGACACTGTGGCCATCCAGGGTTCGAGTTTGAGATCCCTGCTGAAAGCATATTCACAGTTGTAAAGCATTTCATTTAAATATAGTACAGTGCGTCAAGTTTGTATTGTCTGGATTTACAGCATGAATTTGAAGTCATAACATTTACAGGACATTCAATTTACAATTTCGGTATCACAGCCTACACATTTTAGGTACATATCCCTTAAAAATATGTTAAGTACATTTCAAGCCATTAGGCTCTGCTGAGGACAGGAGAAAGCTTTCATGTAAAATCAGGGATAAGGAATAATAACGCTGTAATGGCCTAATGTCAGCATGCTAATTTCTCAAACCACCCCTTTTAGTGTGCAGTCCTTCCGCTTGACTTATCCGTTCACTTGGCATTCAGACAGTTTACAGTGTGCTCCTGTCCATTACATTTATTTGACAGTGACCACTGAATCAGCCAGTTATTATGCTACTACAACTGAACAGATTAAAAGATAACTCGTATCATGGGGTATGCAAGTACACAATTACTTGTATCATGTAATAAATCACGCCGTCAAAGCTATCCATAACCCATGCAACCTGTGATATCTATCATTTATCAACAGAAAACGCATTCACGTAAAACATTTGATCTGCTGCTTCTTCCATTTTTACAAATTGGTCTCACATACAGAGCCATCCTTCAAGAGTTTACTTCATTAGCAGCATCCTCACATAATACTTACTTTGCATTCAAGTAATACTGCCACCAGTGTTACCTTCCTCTCCAAATTGTCTTTGCAGTTGCATCTGCCAACACTGCCAATAGTGATCATTTCAATTAATTTTGTTAATCACACTAATATTTTTTAAATAATTGGTTCTGTTTTAACGTTAATTAGATCACTAATATAATGCTAACAAATGCCTATGCTATTATACTGTAGTACATACATGTGCTATACCTAGGTATTATATTAGTGGTGAGTGCAATGTAATTTATTAGTCGTGTCATTAATGTTAAGGTTGCTTGTTCCAAATATTTAGGGCTTGGTAGGGTTAAAAAGTGCTTGGCTTGGAGTGAAGGAGTAGTTTTTTTCCTGGCTAAGTTACAACTGTATTCTCACATCTGCTGGAGGGCAAGAGTCTAGTGTAGGAGGTAAACCAGAGGAGAACAGCAGTGTCCATTTAACTCTGTGTAACGAGGCAGTAAAACGAAAGAGTCCAGACAAAAAGATCGTCTGACACTGAGCACCAAACAAAGTGGATTTCCCAAAGCTCACTGATGAGGGTGCAGATACTCTGCTGTGAAACTGTCCAGCTGAGACTCCAGATCAGTTGCTTTGTGTCTGTAAAAACAAAAAAAAAGGCATTAGTTATTTCTGCACCCATCCAACTTTGACTGATCAAACTTTGACTGACACGTTACAATAAACAGATAAAGGAGGGAGCCTCCACATAAACATGCTCATAAAATCACAAATCCATTGCAGGGCACACACACCATTCACTCACGAGCGTGCAAACTCCACACAGAAAGGCCCTGGCCAGGATTTGAAACAGTATCTTCTTCTCGCAATATCTTATTGATTTATTTAATTACAAGGAAATGTGAGACATCTAGAGCAGGGTCCATCACATAGCTGCTGGGTAAGTGGAAATAGCACTGCACTTGTACAAAAGGACAATTTCGATCCTAACAGGACATCCAGGATCAGGCTTACTTATTCCAAATCCTGCTGCCGAGTAAACTCCATTCATTTCGCACAGATGGTTTTAAATTTTCATACTCTCAGCAAATAGGATCGAACTGATTTCACCTGTCAGTTCGCAATTAAAACAATTAAAAATTGAATATCTTTCAATTGGAAATATCCGATAAATAGCACACACAGCACAGTAAATGGAAGCATAAGTAGTTCCGACTGACCTAAATTCCTAGGATTCCTGGGAACCACTGTGCATGCTGGTTTTTGTTCCAACCATAATAACAAGCTCTGTATTGTAAAGAGCTGCTAATAGTTCTGAATTAGGCACCATTATAGTCTAGTGAAGGACGATTTACCCTCTTAAAGCAAAACTAAGCCATCCATCCATACCTCACAACAGGTATAAGCTATATCAGGTCTGATGATTACAATTCTGAATTCATACACATCCCTACTTGGTAGGGGTGGGAGAAAAA